>NC_064627.1:570110075-570424763 GCF_023864275.1 Schistocerca cancellata
CTGACCACCCGCGACCCTGTGTTCCGCTCTATTCTGCCAGTGTTACAGAGAATAAGACGAGGAATTTTTATTTCTTGATGCACACTTATTGTACCGTAGCCAGTCTTACTGCTTCAATGATTTTACAATAGTTTTGCTGCATTACAAAATTATGACAGTGCAAAATCTGTCAATCCTCTTCTGCACATTTTACGTCTGCTAATCGAAATGGACCGCCAACACCTCTACTATTATCACATTTGACCTAATCTACCAAGCAACAGACTACAATTTTATAGACAATACTCTTGCGAAGTTATCTGCTGACGTATAATACTGCAGCTATGAAGTAACTTTTTCTCTCTCCCTATTTCCCATGGGTGGTAATGGATAAGTTAAAGTTTCACAGGGTGCTTCGTTATCATATTACCCATCGAAGACTATTTATGGAATTTACAAAAAAGATAGAACAAAGTAATGCAATCAGAATTGAAGTCCAGCTGCCTATCTATTTAACTGCTAGTGACAGAGATCCGGACGAGTACGAATTCCGTAAGGTAGACGGCCTGTTTAACTTATAGTGACAAGGGTCTTGAACCAGTACGAATTCATTAAAGTAGACGGTAGATGTTTTTGTTTTGCTATTGCAGTTTCACCGTTATCCCATAGTCAAACATAAACAAATGGTGTCATGGTATGGCACTAATAATTTATGACTGACAGTAGTGCAGCTCTGAAATGACAGCTGTTGACGAAATATGACATTGACTTAAACAATGTATCTTATTACATGCAGGCGACAATGGCGTTGTATGTGAGCAGCTCCTTCAGTTGACTTACGGTAATGTCGACCTATAATACAGTGTTACTCAAAATGATCTAAAAACTTTGAAGTAATTGTAAAAATGTTTGTATTGACGTAGGGTATTGTGTCGATATATGTATAGGAACAAGAACTGAAGAATTTTATTGCGTCATCTTCACAAATGTTCAATGTGTGAACCGTTAGTCACACGACACATATCCAGTCTATAGTCCAATTCGGAAAGTTTCCCTGATCTTTTTAAGTGTTCTTCAGATGTTAATGGCCACGCTCTGCTTTTGCTTTAGCAAAGAAATCTTTTTTAAACTTCTGCACCAATTCGAAAATAGATTGTCTGGTAAGTGGAGCCTTGTTAAATGTGTTGCTGAATTTCCGAGGCTCTGCCGTTGAAGACTCACTCTTGCAGAATTCCATCACGCAAGATTCCTCCACCGTTGGTCTGGTAGCCATGTTGTTGGAACTAACTATAGCAAAAGAAACTTCTTCGGTTTCTGTATCCATAAATATAATCATACAATGCCATACATCAATAGAAACATTTTTTTTTACAATCTCCTGAAAGTGTCTAGATCATTTGCAATAACGCTACAGCTACAATTTTTTGTTAGGTATACTGTACTGAGAGAGCGTCTGTGAAACGACCTACACCAGGAAATATTCTTCAGCAAAATGCATAAGTCTCACAATTACCGACAGGGAAACATCATGCTTCGTCGTTGTCGCGATTAACACTTCCTAACACGCAACGAACACACAGTGGCAAACACTAAACAGGTTGTATAAAATACGTCTCACAAATGTGTTACAGGTTATACGTTGAGTACCGAATAAACATTTTCGAATCAACTATTAGTTTATTACTCGGTTCAAGCAGTAAAAAAGTGAATCTGCATTACTAATCATCATTCGTTAAAAACTCCACATTATGTTTTGCTCTACGTACGAAATCTTGTTCATGCGTCTTTTTTTTGTTCTCCATAGTCTGTTTTTCTGACATGACTGCGGCTGAAGATGTCATCCTCCGTAGAGAAGCGTGCATCGCGAAAACTTTCCACCAGAATGTTAACAAGGTTAACACATCGACGCAAAGCGTTTTCGGATGTGACGCTAAGCACTGATAAATTGAACTTTTAAACAGAACTGGCCGCCAGGGTTAGCTTCAAAGAATCTCTGTTTCGCGTACTTAATGTAAAGTAACTACAGGGTGAGGCAAAAGTCTGGATACACCACTATAAAAGTCGAACGGTGTGAGGAATCATAATGGCATCTGGTATGGGGTGTCTGTAAGTGAGGACCAAACTTCTAGAAGCTATGACGACAGAGGTGGCCATTTTGAAATCCGCCATTTGGATTTGAGTCACGTGTTCCAAATGGGAAGCGGTTCATGTGGTACATCATTTTGAACTCCCTCTTTCTCAGGAATACACATGTGCAATTAAGATATCTTTACTTGTGTAGAAGTTATGACTTGTTAAAGTTTAAGACACTACAGAGTCGGCATTACAGCATATGCTCCATACGACCTCCATTGCACTGGACACACAACCTGAGTCTTGTGTCAAGTGCTACACTACTAATGGAGTATTCAAACATTACAGGATTCTTTTTCCTATTAATCTGCATTAATTTACATTTACCTATATTTAGAGTTAACTGCCATTCTTTACACCAATCACAAATCCTGTCCATGTCATCTTGTATCCTCCTACAGTCAGTCAACGACGACACCTTCCCGTACACCACAGCATCATCAGCAAACAGCCGCACATTGCTATCCACCCTATCCAAAAGATCATTTATGTAGATAAAAAACAACAGCGGACCTACCACACTTCCCTGGGGCACTTCAGATGATACCCTCACCTCCGATGAACACTCACCATCGAGGACAACGTACTGGGTTCTATTACTTAAGAAGTCTTCGAGCCACTCACATACTTGGGAACCAATCCCATGTGCTCGTACTTTAGTTAGGAGTCTGCAGTGGGGCACCGAGTCAAACGCTTTCCGGAAGTCAAGGAATATGGCATCCGTCTGATACCCTTCATCCATGGTTCGCAAGATATCATGTGAAAAAAGAGCGAGTTGCGTTTCGCAGGAGCGATGCTTTCTAAAGCCGTGCTGATGCATGGACAGCAACTTCTCTGTCTCAAGGAAATTCATTATATTCGAACTGAGAATATGTTCGAGAATCCTGCAACAAACCGATGTTAAGGATATTGGTCTGTAATTTTGAGGATCCGTCCTTCTACCCTTCTTATATACAGGCGTCACCTGCGCTTTTTTCCAGTCGCTCGGGACTTTACGTACAGGGCTTGGTTCTTATACGTATTGTTTGCTATCCGTCTTTCCCTACAGCTTACACTGTTTTTCTCAGAATATCGAACATCTTGCACCATTAGGCACTGACACAGGCTTTCTCCAGATCGACAAATCCTATGAACGTATCTTGGTTTTTCTTTTGTCTAGTTTCCATTATCACTCGCAACATCAGAACTGCCTCCTCTAGCGCCTTTACACAAGCTACTGTACATACAGACCCCACGAAGGTCTACAGCATAGCCAAACCACTACCTCCACGAGAAAAGTTTTGAGATTGACTAACATGAAGGGCATTCCTATCTTTTTGCTCTTTGACGTACGGCGACATGGCCAGTAACAGAGTGCTGCCTGTTCTGTTGCAGGACTGCAACGGTGACCAGCGCATCGACTGCTTCGACTTCGCGGCGGTCCACCGGCTGGGCGGCTACGGGTGCTCGGGCGCGCTCGACTACAACTACCAGAGCCGCTTCATGCTGTGCCAGCAGCAGGTGGCGCAGCTGTTGGGCAACGGCCAGGGCTGAGGCGCAGCTCACCCGACCCCACCTGCTGGACGTCCAGTGATGACACACACACACAGCGCAGCGGCCGCTTCTCCTCCTCACCTGTAACCACTTCAAGACTAAGAAGACTGTGTCAGTTTCTCTCGCCTCATTTCAACTAGACGATCGGTCAACAGTTTGTCGTATACGCTTGCATCTCCATAATCACTCATACCTTTATTTTATTATTTATGTATTTGTAACGCTATATTATAGCCAATAAAGTGAAAAGTATAAGTCTTGTTTTATTAAATCGTTCAACATCTTTTAATGTTGAAATGCATGCGATCACTGACCGCAGACAGCTGTTACGTGTTACAAACCGGACACAATAGGAAGGACCAGGCCCCTTTGCTTTTTTTCTTTTATCCCTCGTTTATTACATCAGAGAAATACACATCTTAGGACAAAATTTAACTACATGAAATATTGCTCCCAGTAAAGGTTAACATAAGCAGTGACAAAACTTAGTTCTCTTAAGGGTTTCTGCTGGCAACAAATTTTAAGGAGGCAATGTAAGGTTTATATCAATTCAGCTCAAACACGTAGCTAGTGATTGAATCACGAGACAGACACTTTAACAATTTCGGCAACAAATAAATAGTGTGAATTTGCACTCACAGTAACCAACTAATCAACAGCCTTGACACTGGATAAGTAGTAGGCCATTTGGAACGAATTAGCAACACCCGGCAACTAGGGGAGTTAATACCAACAGTCTTTCTAATGTCTTGCTCCCCATTGCATAAACAAACTTGCAGTAATTAAATGAATAACAAATCAAACACACTACGGTCCACTCAAACTCTTCAGTGGAAGCCAAGCCAAAATAAAGATTCCCTTAACGGACTAGCACTGAAGTAACACTAAAGCTCATCTGTGTGTTCCCAGACACACATGGGCCAAACTTACACAAGACAAGATTTTGAAGGGAGCACATCAGTAAAACTGGTAGTGGAGCTAACTCGTGCCACTGAAAATTAAGGTACTAGACCGGGGCACAAGGTGGTATACAATGAGGTTGCCTTAGTGCTATACTGCGCTCCAAAATATTAATTCAAATGGCCAATTCAAAATTAAGTACACATAAACCAGCATTAATTAACGAGGAGTGACACCAGGTCGCTCGAAGGGATGACAACACTTAATTGAAAAGACGAATGCCGGAAACGGCAGTAACATCAAACACCTTCTCCGAGCTATAACCAGGAGTCATTTCCCGCTATGCAAGTAAACATTTAACCAAGCACAAGGAAGGAACCCCAAAGAGAGAATTCAAATAAAACCCCCAAATGATTATAAAGGACAGGGAACCCCAACTATTTAAATTTAAAAGAATTAGCTCTCCCCAAAGGCAGTGTAAACGCTAAGGCCACACTTAAGAGGCCACGAAAATTGGTTACAAAAAGTCTTATACATTTGCTCCTTTTCTTTAAAAGAAACACAAGGCTGCTTAACTTCTGCTGGACGTCCGGTATGGCTCGTGTAGGATACACCAGGCAGCAAACCAAGCTAGGCGGTCGCAAGGCACGGCGAGCAAAATCAGGAGAGCAGACAGGCAGGCAGCCAACACATATTCTTCATCCTGAACCGGCAGACCGCGTACAACCAACACTACATATACGTGGTTGCTTCCCACCTCGTACCTCGCGGCGTCTCAGCAGGTAGCCCGAGCAAACGTCAACTGCCACTCACCCCAAGGATGCGGAAAACAAGTCAAGCAAAGATAAGAAACATCGAAGGATCGATAATGGACATCCAAGAGATTAGCGCGCCAGTAACGAGCGCCACGGCTCAACAGCTACTGTACAAAAACAAAAAAAGGAAAGAAAATTATGTGGAGAAGATGCTGGTAACGGCAAAGATGGGGCACAGCTTCCGACTTTAACAAATGGCTTGGTTCAAATGGCTCTGAGCAGTATGGGACTTAACTTCCAAGGTCATCAGTTCCCTAGAACTTAGAAATACTTAAACCTAACTAACCTAAGGACATCACACACGTCCATGCCCGAGGCTGGATTCGAACCTGCGACCGTAGCGGTCACGCGGTTCCAGACTGTAGCGCCTAGAACCGCTCGGCCACATCAGCCGGCCCGACTTTAACACGCCAGAAATAACGCCTCATACCGAAATTACCGCCTGTGCCAATTGTATACACAATGGCACTTCATATCACCACGGCAATACTGGGCCCGTATGAAAAAGACGAATGCGATCTGGGACATTCGTTCTGCATGGAGCTTCCACATATGCATACGTCAATCTTGCTGCCATACGCAGAAGCGGGATGGCATGGTGCCGTCCCTGCGACGTTTTCGTTGGACGCACCACTGACACGATCCTCCCTCTGCTACAGCGCAGAAGGAAGCCGCAATAATTGGCGCAGTGCTTACAGACCGTTCTGCTACAGACATCACCACACAGTCTATACAGATACTTGTCTCCCTGCAAATAAGCCCTCTGCCTGTCTCAAAATACATGACACTGCTGGGTAATTTTGACAATTTGTCTCCCATCGCGGGTGCTAGTCGCTTGGGGCCGTTCGAGATCTTACTTTGCGTTGAGGATAGCCTCCTGAACACATATTCGCATGGCAACTGAGAAATTATGTCCAAGGCGAGCAACAGTATCGCGGATCGTCAAACTATGGGCCACCATCCCGCTGTTGACGAATTCCATGTGCTGGTAGGCGTTTGTCGTTCTCACATTAGGCGTAATACAAACGACTCACGATCAGCATTCAAATGCGTCTCCTAACTAAGGAACCCGCTGTAAAATTTTACCTTATATACAAGATTTAGATTTTTTGTGCCCTTTGTGCAGATTTGTTGAAATATTACTCATTTTCATGTCCAAAAATGTCCTACAATTGACACTAATTTGAAATGTGCTGTTTATTGCCTTAGCGGTGTTCCAATTTCAATAGCGAGCAGTCTACATAAGACATTAAATAACTCAAACGCAAATGACAATTTGTACCAAGGCAGTAATTCGCACTCGATTTCCTGCTCATTATGCAGGTGCGCTAACCACTATTACTGGTACAGTGGCTTTGCATAACTGGACAGACTACCATAACACGCCTCCCTCCTCAGTCCAAATTCCTATTCGCGCTCCAACTCACTCAGTATTCTCCGTAAATTCTAAAAGCGCTGCAGAGGCTCTACAACTGTGTACGAATAGCACCTCAGCATCAAACGAAATAGGTGATACTGCCTGAAACCCCGACATAAGTGCTTTAATGAAAAGCAAATATATTATACCAGAGATCTCAAACATCTGTGATGTAGTACAAGTATACAGGGTGGTCCATTGATAGTTTCCGGGACAAATATCTCACGAAATAAGCGTCAAACGAAAAAACTACAAAGAATGAAACTCGTCTAGCGTGAAGGGGGAAACCAGATGGAGCTATGGTTGGCCAGCTAGATGGCGCCGCCATAGGTCAAAAGAATATCAACTGCGTTTTTATAAATAGGATCTCCCATTTTTATTACTTATTCGTGTATTATGGATGTTTTAGTTGGTCCAATTTTTTCGTTTTGTGATAGATGGCGCTGTAATAGTCACAAACGTATAAGTACGGGGTATCACGTAACATTCCGCCAGTGCGGACGGTATTTGCTTCGTGATACATTATCCGTGTTAAAATGGACCGTTTACCAATTACGGAAAAGGTCGATATCGTGTCGATTATGGCTATTGTGATCAAAATACCCAGCGGGCGTGTGCTACGTATGCTGCTCGGTATCCTGGACGACATCATCCAAGTGTCCGGACCGTTCGCCGGATACTTACGTTATTTAAGGAAACAGGAAGTGTCCAGCCATATATCAAACGTCAACCACGACCTGCAACAAATTATGATGCCCAGGTAGGTGTTTTAGCTGCTGTCGCGGCTAATCTGCACATCAGTAGCAGACAAACTGCGCGGGAATCTCAAAAACGTCGGTGTTGAGAATGCTACATCAATATCGATTGCACCCGTACCATATTTCTATGCACCAGGAATTGCATGGAAACGACTGTGAACGTCGTATACAGTTCTGCCATTGGGCACAAGAGATATTACGGGATGATGACAAATTTTTTGCACGCTTTCTATTCAGCGACGAAGCGTCATTCACCAACAGCGGTAACGTAAGCCGGCATAATATGCACTATTGGGCAACGGAAAATCGACGATTCCTGCGACAAGTGGAACATCAGCGACCTTGGCAGGTTAATGTATGGTGCGGAATTGTGAGAGGAAGGATAATTGGCCCCCATTTTCTCGATGGCAATCTAAATGGTGCAATGTCTGCTGATTTCCTACGTAATGTTGTACCGATGTTACTAACAAATGTATCACTGCATGACAGAATGGCGATGTACTTCCGACATGATGGATGTCCGGGGCGTAGCTCGCGTGCGGTTGAACCTGTATTGAATAGCATATTTCATGGCAGGTGGATTGGTCTTCGAAGCACCATACCATGGCCCGCATGTTCACTGGACCTGACGTCCCCGGGTTTCTTTCTGTGGGGAAAGTTGAAGGATATTTGCTATCGTGATCCACCGACAACGCCTGACAAGCGTCAGGGCATTGTCAATGCATGTGCAAACGTGACGGAAGGCGAACTACTCGCTATTGAGAGGAATGTCGTTACACGTATTGCCAAATGCATTGAGGTTGACGGACATCATTTTGAGCGTTTATTGCATTAATGTGGTATTTACAGGTAATCACGTTGTAACAGCATGCGTTCTCAGAAATGATAAGTTCACAAAGATACATATATCTCATTGGAACAACCGAAATAAAATGTTCAAACGTACCTACGTTCTGTATTTTAATTTAAAAAACCTACCTTGTTACCTACTGTTCGTCTAAAATTGTAAAATTGTGAGGCATATGTTTGTGACTATTGCAGGCCCATCTATCACAAAGCGAAAAAAGTGGTCCAACTAAAAGATTCATATTTCTTTACGTACTACACGAATATGTAATAAAAAATGGGGGTTCCTATTTTTTTAAAAACGCAGTTGATATCCGTTTGACCTATGGCACCGTCATCTAGCTAGCCAACCATAGCGCCATCTGGGTTCCCCCTTCAAGCTAGACGAGTTTCATTCTTTGTAGTTTCCTCGTTTGATGCTCATTTCGTGAGATTTTTGGGCCGGTCACTATCAATGGACCACCCTGTATACACAGACTGGAGCGACGAATGAAAATTTATACCAAGACTGGTGTTGGAACCCAGGTCTCCTGCTCACTAGGCAGATATACTAATCACTACGGCCGCCCTCTGTGGTCGAGCGGTTCTAGGCGCTTCAGCCCGGAACCGCGCTGCTGCTACGGTCGCAGGTTCGAATCCTGCCTGTGGCATGGATGTGTGTGATGTCCTTAGGGTAGTTAGGTTTACGTAGTTCTAAGTCTATGGGACTGATCACCTCTGATGTTAAGTTCCATAGTGCTGAGAGTCATTTGAACCATTTTTAATCACGACGCCACCGTGCCTCAGTGACTCTGCGCAACTACACGGAATACCAAGTGGGCTGAGCTGTGAATGGCAATTTGGACTCAGGAGAGAGCCCAAATTCCCCACTTCAGAGCAATGCCCTAGACATACTTTCTTTGATTGTAAGATGAATACTGTAACGGGAATATTCTCTCAAGTATTCCCAAATAGTATTATTTTGTCCAACAACTAATACGCCTGAATGCGCCTGAACAGAGCCGTGGATACTACTCGTACATCTGCCTGTCATGCACAGTTCGTATAGGAATGAAAAGAAACAATATAAAAAGGAAACTTAAGAAAGCGATCGAATCTGTTTTCCAGAATGACAAATAGGTACCACCACTAGGTGCAGACATTTTTGTTTGATCCCATAATTAGCAACATGGATTAAAACACTTCCCGCTAGTTAAAGTCTCTGTTGTCTTGGTGTGTCCATATTTTCTTTGGTATTCTCCTTGCTTTGACTATTCAGTGCTTCAAATGAAACTGTATGGTACCAGAGACATTTTCATGTTTAAAACATCTATGATATATACACGCAGACTGAAGTGACGATTGAACATTTGTACGAAGGACAGAATTCGAAAGCGGATTTCCTGCTTTCTAGGCATATGCCTAACCACTACGTCATCCTGCCTCAGTAACTTTGCACAAATCGACATTGTACGCACTCAAGAAATCGTTGGAAGTCGTCAACTGAAATATTGAGCTATGTTGCCTCTGTAGCTGTCCACAGTTGCGAAAGTGTCCCCGTTGTAGGATATTATTCACGAACTGCCCTGTCGATTAAGTACCAAAATGTCAGGTAGGATTCATGTCGGCTGATCTACGTGGCCAAATCATTCTCTCGATTTTTTCAGAATGTTCTTCAAACAAATCACTAACAAATTTAGGCCGGAGACATGGTACACTGTCCTCCATAAAAATTCCATCGTTATTTGAAAACATGAAGTCCATGAATGGCTGCAAATGGTTTCCAGTTGGTTTAGTTCACAGGACGAGTTCATTCCACGCAAAAAAAGAAACAGCCCACACTATTATGGAACCGCCACCTGCTTGCACAGTACCTTGGCACTTGGGTCCATGGCTTTGTGGGTCTGTGCCACACTCGTACCCTGCCATCAGCTCTTACCACATGAAATCGGGACTTATCTAACCAGGCCATGGATGTCCAGCTGTGTAAGGTCCAGCCGATATGGCCACAAGCCCAGGAGAGGCGCTGCAGGCGATGTCGTACTTTTAGCAAAGGCACTCGAGTCCGTCGTCTGCTGCTACAGCCCATTAATGCCAAATTTCGCCGCATTGTCCTGACGGACACGTACGTCGTATGTCCCACATTGATTTCTGCTCTTATTTCACGGAGAGTTGGTTTTCTGTTAGCACTTACAAATCTATGCAAACGCCACTCGGTCGTTAAGTGAAGTCCGTAGACCACTGCGTTGTCCGTGGTCAGAAGTAATGCCTGAAATATGGTATTCTCGGCGCACCCTTCACACTGTGGATTTCGGAATATTGAACTCCCTAACGATTTCCGGAATGGAACGCCCCATGCGTCTAGCTCCAACATCCATTCCGTGTCCAAAGTATGTTAATTCCTGTCGCGCGACCATATCACTCCGGAAACCTTTTCACATGAATCACCTGAGTATAAACGCAGCTCCGGCAATGCGCTGCTCTTTTATACCTTGTGTACGCAATACTACCACCGTCTGTATATGTGCATATCTCCATCCCATGACTTTTATCGCCTCAATGTATAAATTATCCGCAAGATATTGCTCCTAACTGGCAAAATGGGACTTTATTTCGGTTATTAGATTATTCATGGTTATTTCATTGTCTTGAACCATTTCTTCAAAGCGAGAGGTAATCACTTACGAAATATCTGTTAAGAATAGGATACGTGGTCAAGGATGTCAATTAAGTGCAGATGCAGCATTTATAATTGTAGAGGTCTCTAATAAACACGGCCCTGACAAAAAAAATGTTTGTGCTATTATGTCATTTGTTCAAATGGCTCTGAGCACTATGGGACTTACCTTCTGAGGTCATCAGTCCCCTAGAACTTAGCACCACCTAAACCTAATGACATCACACACATCCATGCCCGAGGCAGGATGCGAACCTGCGACCGTAGCAGTCGCGCGATTCCAGACTGTAGCGCCTAGAACCGCTCGGCCACCCCGGTCGCCAATGTCATTTGTTATTTAGTTTCTTGAGAAGTTAGACGAAAAATGAGCAATGACATCGAAGGGTGATTAGTTTTGCCTTTTTCGGCTGGGTGACTCAGTGGATAAGTGCCACACTACGGATTCAAAGGTGTATGGTTCTATATCCGGACAGTCATACGGTTTTTATTGGTCAGCTGTCACTTCTCTCATCTCTAGCAATGTTTATTGATGTGAGAAATGCTGAGTTGCGCCGTGATTCGGAATCCACGTCAAACTGCAGGTCGCCCCATCAAGGCACAATGGTTTAGAGGGGGGGGGGGTTGGGGGACTGGACCTGGGGGTTGGAGTATTTTTAATATTTTGGAATTGGCGACATGTAAGTAGCCATAAAAATGTTCCAGTTCCGATCACGCTACAAACCTCAGTAATGTCGACTTCTAAATCGTTTTCTTCAGAGAAAAACACCTCGATACACTGTATTTTGTTTCCCTTCCCTGAGAGCTAGTTGGTGGGGGCGGCAACACCCTCCCTTGCCCCCGTGTATGAGCGCCCCTGGCCCCCATAATGGGCTGGATGAGCCAGTGCAAAAGCTGGAGGAAGGCAACGATATACCACCTCCAAACATACCACGCCTAGTAAAGCACTGTGTTTAAACCAACTTTCCCACTTGATCGTAGATTTTTCCTTTACCATCAGAAAGTAGATAAATTAATGCACTGGGAAATGCTATACACTGTAGCTGTGAAACGATCATAGAGATGTAAAATGTCACCCTGGAATAAAGCGTTCAACGTTACTTCCATCTGTAGCACAATCTGGTCATTGGAAGAATCCTAAGGAAATGCAATCCGAAAACAAAGGAAGTAGGTTACAGTACGCTTTTTGTTTCAGAATGTAGTCCAACTGATACCTTTCTCTATTCAAATTTGAGATCCATGTATAACGTCTCCTTTTGTGATTTTTCAAATAATGTGTTACCCATTATTAGTGAATTCTCATTACAGAAGTTAATTGGCCATTCCCCTCTCTTATTTTCCACTGTATCTTCATCTCTTCCTTTAGCCACCATTGCATTGAAGTCCCTCACAACGATAATGTAGCCATTTCTACTTTCTTTCTCAATAAGTTCTTGAATCTTCTCGTAATATTCTTCCACCTCCTGATCTCTATGCTGCCTCTTCGGCATGTATACCTGCGTTAATACCACATCTTTCGAACTACCCTGCAGTTGAAATGAGAGGAGGGTTCTTCATCTCTACGCTGTTTCGTCGAAATGTATATCTGCATTAATACAATGTCTTTCAAACTACCCTCGATGTTGAATTAATATATTACATCTTTATTGCGTTATTCTTTTAGTTTCTGTCCTAACTGTATTCCTACTCTGTTCTCACCGTTCTTGATTTCCCTTTAATACAAATGTTTATAATCAGGCGTTTATACCTCTCCATTCTCTCCCCATCTTACTTCACACATGCTAGGCCCATTTAATCTTTTCCTGTTCTTCTCCTGCTTTGCATTTTCTAGTCTACCTGCGGACATTCCATGTTCCAATCCTTATATTTTCTTCCTTCATCCTCTCCTTCTCCCTATCGCGTACGTTTCCTCTTAATTTGTTCCGCTCCCGGAGACCCGAGTGAGGAGAGGTTTTAACTCCGGACTCTCAGAAGGAGAGACATGCCATGTACTGCTTGATAAATTGATGTGGTACTATCTTGTTTCACGCAGGTAGTAGGTTGTCCACTGTAAAATCAGCCGCTCACTATGAGTCCGATGCTGTGTATCCCCCCCCCCCTCCCCCCTTGGGGTTCAGTCGCCCGCATCTCGTGGTCGTGCGGTAGCGTTCTCGCTTCCCACGCCCGGGTTCCCGGGATCGATTCCCGGTGGGGTCAGGGATTTTCTCTGCCTCGTGATGGCTGGGTGTTGTGTGCTGTCCTTAGGTTAGTTAGGTTTAAGTAGTTCTAAGTTCTAGGGGACTGATGACCATAGATGTTAAGTCCCATAGTGCTCAGAGCCATTTGAACCTTTTTTTTTTTGGGTTCAGTCGTTGCTTGTCTCCTTTATCTACCTAAAGAGAAAGGGTGTCCCTCTAGCTTCACCGTTCCGAAAGACTCTTTCTCCGTTGTCGCTGCCGTTAAAGTCTTCACTTTTACCTTCGCAGTGGGCTCTTACATGGTACTATCAACCGGTGCCAGTTAATGAAGGTTTTTCTAACGAAATGTTACTCTTGCGACTCCCCCTTCCCCACTAATTGCGAAATAGGGCCCCCGACTTGCCACCAGCTTAGCGGAGTTAGGTGGAAAGTGCATCATTCCAGCCCTCCGCAATTCTAGCCTCCAGCCCCACTTTATCAACCTGTTACATCCTCAGAACACAATTAATCCCTCAATACAGCTCTGTTGCACTTTAACGTGGCACACACATTTAATATTTGTCCGCAGCTGGTGGTCTAGCGGCTAGCGCTATTGCCTCTGGTTCACGGGGTCCCAGTTTCGATTCCCGGCCGGGTTGAGGATTTTCTCTGCCCGGGGACTGGGTGTCTATGTTGTTCCCATCATTTCATCTCCATCATCGTCGTGACAGTGGCTAACTGGACTGTGTAAAAATTTGACTGTGTCAACACTGGGACTTTGTACGGGCGCTGATGACCGCGCAGTTGGGCGCCCCACAAACCAAACATCATCATCAACAACAAAATTTAATATTTGACCTTAACTCACTTCATTCAACAGTAAACCGAAATTTTGTACTATTAAAACACTATTCTTAACAATGCGCGATTTTTCCATCCTATACAACACGAAAACTATTAGTCCTAGAGGAAAAGTGAATGGAACCTTTTTTTTCAGGAAATATGATGCAGTTTCATTTTGTGTTGGCAAACGTTTTCTCTACAAGACGCGGTTTTCGAGTTCTTCAAGAAAAATATTAAATAGTGACCGTTAAACGCCCCTCTTCCCTCCTCTCGCCCCCACGCTCACGCCTTAACGGTGGGGATTTTTAGTATGTCTTGGCACTCCCTCCTATCACTGCAAAACAATTTACAACCACACGAATTTTGCTATGGCTCCCAACGTCGTGATTCCCGGAGTTCATTCTATCCGTAGGTCATTTGCAAACCTGTGTACTTGCTACTGTTCTGGTGGACGTATCACTCATAGACAAAACTCACTAGCACCAAGACTTAAAATGCTCACTTAACAAAATGTAGCTTTATCCTACTCAAACCTCCATTTACGTCTTGTCAGCACTACCGGAGGCGAATAAAACTACTTCGACATGGTACCACCGTACTATAGGTTTTAATTTTAATGTTGACTGTGCCTTACTCTGGAATGTTATAGTAATTTTATGCTTCTGAAGAAGGCTAGATTAATTTAGCCGAAACTTGGTAAAGGCAATGTGCAACGAGGCTGATTCCTCAAAATATTAGTCTATCACAGTTGCTGACAAGGCTGCAAATCCAGCGAGGTGGCGCAGTGGTAGCACACTGCACTCGCATTCGGGAGGACGACGGTTCAATTCCGCGCCCAGCCATCCTGATTTAGGTTTTCCCTGATTTCCCTAAATCGCTCCAGGCAAATGCTGGGATGGTTCCTTCGAAAGGGCACGGCCGACTTCCTTCCCTACTCCGATGAGACCGATGACCTCGCTGTTTGGTCTCTTCCCCCAAACAGTCCAATCCAATCCAAGGCTGCAACGAGCTAAAAATTCTTAAACTGTTGGTTGCCCGTGTGACGAGGATATTCGTGAGGTAGCTTTTCGAAAGAAAGACGATGAGTTTGAGCACCTTCTTTGAACCAAGTAGACCAACAGACATTTGACGTGCTCCGTCTTCCATCGGCAAGAGCACCGAGTTTCCGCCAACTCTCGATACGACCACGCTCGATAACACACAGATCTTAGTCGGTTATAAATAGTGCTGCTCGACACAACAGTATTTGAGCAACTCAGGTACAAATGTACGAACTGAACCTTTTTGTATGCAGATGGTTTACACTTCATTTACAAGACCACTTTCCTCAGTTATTGCTTTTACTGCCGGTTATGAACCTTCCTCACAATGATGTTTTCTCATGACAGCTTTAGAGATCACACTAGTTCCACCCCTGCATCCCTGTTCTTCGGGGAATTTGGAGAACCTACTGAGATGCATTAAGTAAAATTGGACGTTAGAAGCAACAGGGCATTGCGGAAAATCTTTCACTGACTACAGTGTGTCCACAAATTACCTCTACCTTCAAAACCATACTATATACTAACAAAAGAGTTTCACATGTAATAAAGTAACTGTAACTTTTATTTCCTCATTCATACACGTCAGGGTGTGCACCGTTAGCGGCACGGATAGTGCCTAGTCGGAATTTCATTTCGCTCCACCTACGATTCAAGACCTCCACGGTGACACGGTCAGATGCATTGCGAATGTGTGCCTTCAAGTCATGTAGGCCTCTAATGTTGATTCATTACACCAGATTTGCAGGGACGGTGGTTGCCTTTCATATCGGGTTCGAATGTTTCGTTATACTTGGGTATCGGACGTAGTCCACACACCGAACTTCCTCCTGTAGTGGTCACATTTTATCAAGATTTCAGGTTCAATTCTGAGTCAAAATTGCGTCAAGTGGAAGGGAAAAAACCTTCATAATTTGTCTTACCACCCAGATCACCCGACACGAATCTCTCGAACATTTATAGAGCATAACCGAGAGGTAAGTTCGTCCATAAACTTTTGCACCGGCAACATTTCCGCGATTATAGTCGGCTATAGAGGCAGCAAGGCTCAATATTTCAGCAGGGGACTTCCACTGACTTGTTGAGTCCATGCAACGTCAAGCTGTTGCACTACGCGGGGCAAAAGGAGGTCCGACACGATGTTGCAAGGTATCTGTGACTTTTATCACCTCAATGTATTTATTTTAACAATTACAGTTTGCTCAGTATTAGTGACAATCGGCCGAGTGAAAGGGGTGGAGTTTGCATCATATACGCAGACGTCTGTAGAATTTTGCTGTGTGCATAAATCGACCCACGCACTGCTTCTTAAGCATAAGGGACGTACTCGGATCGGACAGAAGTAGGAAAACACCGCTAGAAATTCTTGCTTGAACATAAATGCTGATGGTAGCCAAGACTGCAAGTGGTGCCGTTATATTTGGCCGTGAACGGCACCTGCGCATTGTTGAGGACAATGCGTTGCAAGTGTCAGCTGAGACCAGAAGGGTGCTGTGTAGCTATGAGTGCACTGTGTAGGAGGTAAGTGAATTGGAAAATAGGCAAATTGTTGGTTCTCGTACGGTGGGTGCTTCCGTAACCGAGGTTGCTGAAAATTTTGACAGTCGTCTATGAGGACTGTGGCGAAAAATGAGGGGCGACAGCGACAAAATACATTGCAGCACTCAATGTCACAATTGGGAATCCCGTCAGCACCAAAACAACACGAAGGGAACTCCATGAACAGGGAACTGCAGGGGGAGCTGCAATTACGAAATGACTTATCAGTGATGCAAACGCTCGCAGCAGAAAAACGTGGTGCCGAAGAAACTTGGAGTACAGAGCAATGGAAGAAAGTCATTTGATCGGATGGGTCCCGTATCAATCTGTTTTCAACGTCTGGCTGAGTATGCGTCTAGCACATGCTGTCGCAAGCCTACGACACAGCTTGCTTGCTACCAGGAGTGAATCATGACAGGTTTTCGGTGCTAATTTGGGGAGCCATATCGTGGTATTCATTGTGACTAATGGTACTCTGTAAGATCGCGTTATTACTAAGAATTATGTGACTGTGTCGGGTGATCAGATCCATCTCATGGTACAATACTTGTTCCCCACTGTTGATGCTGTATTCTGAGACGACAGCTCGTATTGTCCAGCATTGGTTTTGTTAACATAAGGATGAATTGTCGCATCGCTCCTGGCCTACACAGCCATCAAATCTCAATATTATTGAACCTTTGTGATCAACTTTGGAGAGTAGAGTGTGTGATCGCTATCCACCTCCATCGTCGTTACCTGACACTAGTTCCCAGGGACAAGATTCCCGTGGAAACAATAACAGGATCTGTATTTACCCATTCCTAGACGACTGGAAGCTCTTTTGACTGCCAATTGGTTTCATACACCGCATTAGGCATGGTAATGGGTTTTTCCGTATTTTTGTCCACATTGCATGCTTAACGACGGAGCCAGGTTTTCTACATATTAAAAAGTTTGTTTATTCTTGAAACAAGTACAGCGTCCCTAGTCAGTCTCACATCACTAATTCTGTCTAGTCACAACGGAAGATTCACCATGTAATTTACGTTCAGAAGGATTTAACTGTCTCTCTGGCAACCTCGGTATATTATATGACTTCCTCCGGTAATCGGCAATGTCGACGGTCACCTTTACAATATTCAAATTTGCATGCGTCTTCAATGGCCACCACTCATTTTTTAATTCACATAGCTTCTTCCACGTATACAGGGTGCCTCAAAAGAAAGTTTATATTTGGACAGCTCTCTGCGCTGACCCTTAGGAATTCAGTCGATATGGAGCGCTTCTTGGGAGCGGACCGCACTTTCTGTGTGTGAGGTTTTACCAAAACGGTGATTCGGCGACCGCACCACGGAGGAAATTTTGCTGCGATCGTGGATTACATAATGCAAATGATGCTAAAAGTGTTTCCCTTATCCGAAAATGGATCAAAACAATTTAGGAGACCGGTTCAACACTGGCCAAACTAAAATCAGGGAGACCAAGGTTATTAAAAACGGTTGAATCTGTGGAGAGTGTAACTCGGTACGTTCGTGACGATTCTAATCTCTCCATTCGTAAGCGTGCAAGTTCTTTAAATGTGAAAAGGTCATCACTGCACCAAATTCTGCCAAAAGACCGTAAACTGTTCCCTTACAAAATCTAACTGGTGCAAGTATTAAAGTCTTAGGATGCCACATATACACTGCAGTTCGTTAATGATGTGACTGAGTGCCCTCCACTCAACAACATCTCGTTTTACGGCGAGGCTCATTTTCAGCTGAACGGTCACATCAATAAGCAAAATTGTGGATACTGGAGTGCAAAGAATCCTAAACAGAAGTAAGAGAAACCCCTTCATTCACTAAAAGCTGGTGTATGGCGTGTGATGTCGGCTCGAGGAATAATTAGCCAGTACTTTTTCAAGGACGAGAGCGGTCGTACAGTTACAGTGAATTCGAAACGTTATGTGACCATGTTAAACGCATTTTTGGTGGCTGAGTTGCAAAAATTTCCTGGTTATAACTAAAGAACATGGCTTCAGCAAGATGGAGCAGCAGTAGACCCGCCCAATGCGTCTATACTGCGAGTTCGTGAAATTTTCCCTGGCAGATTGATCTGCAGAAGGGGTGACATAAATTGGCCTCCACGCAGTCCAGGTTTGAACTCCATGGAATTTTTTTTTTTTTTTTTTTTTTTGTGGGGATACGTCAAACCTAAAGCGTTTGTCAATAATCGGACGTCTATGGATCAACCGAAAGAAAATTCCCGTAGCTAAGTGACAGCCATCCCAGTGTCTACAAGCCAAGCTGCTATGCAAAATTTTGTTCATCGTTTAAATGAGTGCGGTAGACGTTCTGGATTCCACTTAAACGACATTATTTTTAATAAGTAAATTCCTAAACTGTATATTTCAACAATAAATAAAGAGTCTGTCGATGAGCTTCAACCTCTATTTTGACACATCAAATATAAACTTTCTTTTTAGACACCTTGTATATAAACGCATCTTCCATTCAAGATACTTCTTATAATTTCAGTCGAACTAATATTCCCTCTTTCCGTTTCTGTGCCGCAGCCGGACCAGCACCTTCCGCTACCAATTATACGCTAATGTCTCTCCGACGTCTCCCTAGCGCACGCTGCCCAGTATGGCGCTCCTAGACCATTGGCACTAAATTGCCCCGTCAGGAACCTTCTAGAAGGCCAACAATATAGTAGTCACCAGAAGTAATTGACCGTTACGGATTATTAGTAAGGAATGAGTTTCGTTTCACACTGTTTCCAATTTCTGTCTTACAACGTACTCAGAAGATATGCCGACGACAAGTGATTTTTCTACGTAAATATACTCCACCAGAAATGTCCGATCGCCGAAGTTCAGCGGATTAAGGAACTGAAAAACATCCATGACGGGGGATATTACAAGGTTTAACCACTTTTTGCAGCTAGAGACTCGATCTTTATGTCGCCATGTACATTTACGGGTCATGGGATTAATTTGTGATCCAGCCGGTGCTCTATATTTTTTTATGGACCACTGGGACTATCGGGCAGTGCTCTGCCCTCCTCGGCCTGGCCTTGACCGTCTGGGATCTCGCTGGCACGTCTGAAGCGAGAGTAACGCGGGAGCGCTCGCTGTTCCATTGTCCGCGTACTGCTCGCTCCCGTGCGTGGTGTGGAAACCGGTCCGGGCTCTTGCCTTCTCCACAGCCAGCACCCACCAACTGCAGTGGAAGCACCACTTTCCGTACAATAGGCGAGCTCTCAAACCTAACGTAGAAAATGACAGTGACAGAGGGAACTTCTGCGTCCGGTATATGTGCACAGATTACGGTAACGAGGGAGGATTGTCGGCAGAGTGTAGACTTCTGTAGTACACTACAGTTTAATACCCCTTGAAAAATTCAGAACATATTGCAAGTAGCTTTTCGGTTATGAAAAGACGATCTGGAAAGAAATATGGTATAAGCATTAGAAAATGGAAGCTGCGCTAGTTGTAACATGAAAAAGTCTTACAGAATCTGACGTTTTCAAGATAAGGTGTTGAAGAATGGGACTTCACTGAATTAGACAATACAACCGCAGAAACATTCGTAAGGAATTTAAAAGTGTTTCATTCTATAGGTACGTTTAATTACTAACTAAGTATTTGTTAACATTTTCCTTTGTTGTAAACATTACTCTTACCGTATGTTTCTGGATAGGGTCCGCCTTTAGCAAGTCACATTTTTGTTTTTTATCCCAAACATGTTTCACTGCAGTTGCAGCATCTTCAGTGGGATTGTATTTTTCATCTGTTAAAGATAAACATTATTCTATACTGTTTGTATAAATGTAACTATTAGTTTTTAAATCGTGATTACAGATATTCGAAAAACACACAAATTATGGAGGAAGTATAAACTCGCCAGATTGCTTCTGCTACATTTGTGGTAACTATACCGTTAAAAAACAACAAAGAAACATTTTTGATTTTCCTGAAAAAGTATATTTCGCCTATTTTGGTATAAAGTTAGGCTATCAAGATAAGCCTTTGGCTCCACACAAAGTTTCTTCAGTGTGTGTTGAAGAACTGAGGCAATGGGTTCAACATAAAAAGCACTCCTTACGTTTTGGAATACCAATGGTTTGCAGGGAACCCAAAAATCACAGTGATGACTGTTACTTTTGTTCTTGCAACGTACCAGGTTTCAATTTGAAAAAAAAAGATATTTCTTACCCTAACTTTCAATCAGCCATTCGCCCTGTTCCTCATGGACCTGAAGTACTAGTACCCTCTTCTCCAGATTCTGTGGATGATATAGACGATCACGAGACATTGACTCAGCAAGTGATAGTGAAGAAGACAGATTGCTACGATCCTGACACAACCGACCCATTCCATTTTCACAATCTGAACTGAACGGTTTAGTTAGAGATCTAGGCCTTTCTAAAGAATCGGCAGAGGCTTTAGGATGTGGACTGAAAGATAAACATATGTTGGATCCGGGTACATCCTTTTCTTGGTATCGATCGTGGGAAAAGGAGTTTGTATCTTTCTTCTCCCAAGACATCAAAGAAATGGAAAGAAGATATCAACGAAGATGGAATGTCAACATGATAGCGGACTACTGCTCGATGATAAAAAGAGATGATCCTCAACGAGTACACAGTCGGAAAAGCACTAAAAGAAGCTTCGACAGAAAGCAAAAGCGTTATTATAAGGACTTATGAACTTTAAGAGAAATGGAAGTACACTGGAAATGTAATTTAGAACGTGATTTATAAATAAAATAAAATTTTATAACGTTGGAAAAAATGTGATAAACTGCTTAAATTTTGTTATTGTACCCAAAAATTCTCCCTTTCTTGTGAGAAAACCTGACGTGATAGAAAAAATAGACTGCATTTTTGAAATCGGCGCTGAAAAGTACGTAAAAGTCAGTTATCACATTTCAAACAACTTTCAAAAAAATTTATTTTTGCTGACCTGTGTTATCAGAAAGTGCTTCCCCAAATTAAATCTATGTTTGATAGTAATAGACTTCTCTTTGCCAGGAATGTCCTTTTTGCCAGTGTTGGACTGTTTCTTAAGTCCTCCTCGCTCCGTCTGTCATGTGTTATTTTGCTGTCTAGCTAGCAGAATTCGTTGATTTCATTTACTTTGTGGTCCCCAATTCCTATGTTAAGTTTCTGCTACTTTTCATTACTTTCGTCTTTCTTCGATTTACTTTAAACCCGCATTCTGTACTCATTAGATTGTTCATACCAATCAACACATCCTGTAATTTTTCTTGACTTTCACTGAGAATAGTAATGTCATCAGCGAATCTTATCACTGATATCTTTTCACTCCAATTTTAACCCCAGTCTTGAAACTTTCGTTAATTTTCGTCTTGCTTCTTTGATGTATTTACTGAGTAATCAGAGCACTTCTTTCGAGTTCTTCCACTCCTATTGTTCCCTCTTTGTTCTTGAACGTACTGTACATTATCCGTATTTCCCTACTGTTTACCCCTATTTTCCTCAGAGTCTCTTTCATAACAGTGAAAGTAAATGTGAAAATGAGTGGAGCACAAATGCCAGAAATAGAGACTTTCAGATCGCGAGAACTATGCTACATGGAAATTTTCTGTGGAGGCGTATTTACACTTGGACGAAGTAGTCAATGGCACACTGAAGCCCACTGAGCGAAATTACGCAAATAAGAACCGGTAGGCACGATAATAGCTGATATTATTGATTTATTCAGTCAACTATGTACACATAGAGGAAGTTGTGATGGCAAAAGAAGTTTGGGACAAGTTACGGAGCGCATTTGAAGATAGTGGCCATACAAGAAGAGTCAGATTACTCCGTGATCTTATAACCACTCGACTGGATAACTGCAAGAACGTGGACGAGTATGTAAGCAAGATGAAATCCACATCGAACGATTAAGGAACATTGGTTTCTGGACTGCCAATGAGTGGGTAGGCACATTGTTGCAAGCAGGACTGCCCGAAAAATATACACCTATTATCATGGACTTAGAAAGCTAAGGTATACCGTTTACGGGAGACAGAGTAAAAGTGAAAATACTGAAGGACGTGAAAAGGACGTCAGTGATCCTTACTTCGGAGCAGGAAACAGCTACAGTGCTTTATTCTAAGAATAAAAAGAAGAAACCGGTAAACTACTGCAACTACGAGGAGATGGATAACATCGCATCCCAAAGCCACCAAAGGCCAAGTACAAAGGAAAGGAGAAAAGGTGTGATGCAAACAGTCTAGAGAGAAGATCAAGGTATGCCCCCCCCCCCAATTTATTACTCCTTTGGCGTTCAAAATGGTTCAAATGGCTCTAAGTACTATGGGACTTAACAGCTGATGTCATCAGTCCCCTAGACTTAGAACTACTTAAACCTAACTAACCTAAGGACGTTACACACGTGCCCGAGGAAGGATTCGAAACTGCGACCGTAGCAGCAGCACGGTTCTGGTCCCTGCGCAAACAAGTTCTCCACGTACGCGTACACCACCATTACTCTACCACGCAAACATAGGGGTTACGCTCGTCTGGTGTGTGACGTTCCCTGGAGGGCCGGGGGGGGGGGGGGGGTGTCCACCGGGGCCGAACCGCACAATAACCCTGGGTTCGGTATGGGGTGGATTAGCGTCGAGGTCCAGTGTGGACGGTTTTTAAGGCGGTTTTCCATCTGCCTCGGCTGGTTCCCGTTATTCCGCCTCAGGTACACGATGTTGATTGATGCGCAAACACTGTCTCCATGTACGCGTACACCATAATTAGTCTACCACACAAACATTTGGGGCTACACTCGCCTGGTGTGAGATGGTCCCAGGGAGGTCCACTGGGGGCCGAAGAGCACAATAACCCTGGGTTCGGTGAGGGGCGGCGGAGGGGTGAAGTGGACTGCGTTAGTCGTCGTGGGGTTGCGGACCACTGCGGCTGCGGCGGGGACGAAGCCTCTCCGTCGTTTCTAGGTCCCTGGTTAACCTAACGTAACATAACGTAATTCTAATTCCAGTCTTGAACCTTTCTTTTATTTCCGTCATTGATTTTTCGATATATAGATTGGACAGTACGGTCGAAAGACTTCATCCCTGTCTTACATTCTTATTAACCCTAGCGCTTCCTTCTTGGTCTCCCACTCTTACTGTTCCCTCTTGGTTCCTGTACGTATTAAATATTACCCGTCTTCCCCTATAGCTCACCCCTACTTTTCACAGAATATTAAATATCTTGCTCCATTTTACATAGTCGAACGCTTTTCCCAGGCCGACAAATCCTATGAACGTGTCTTTCTTTTTCTTCATTCTCGCTTCAGACCTGCCTCTGTGGTGCCTTTACCTTTCCTAAAGCCATGTAGCAATGTATATTATTTTTGTCAGCAACTTGTATGCATTAGCTTTAAGCTAATTGTGCGATAATTCTTGCACTTCTCTGTTCTTGCTGTCTTCGGAATTGTGTGGATGATGTTTATCCGAAAAATTGATGATACATCGTAAGAGTCATACATTCTACACACCAAAGTGAATAGTCGAAATTTTCTCCAATGATTTTAGAAATTCCATATATATATATATATATATATATATATATATATATATATATATATATATATATATATGTGTGTGTGTGTGTGTGTTATCTGTCCCTTCTGCCCTATTTGATCTTAACTCGTCCAAAGCTTCATTAAATTCTAATTCTAATAGTGGGTCCTATCTCTTACCTATCGACACTATAGACTTGGGTGGCCCAAATATGGAGAAGATTTTGGTAATATACCTAATCTTTAGTCCAGCTGTTACTCCTGCGCTAGGGATCATCCATAAAAATCGTGAAAAGGCGTATATGACAACGAGTATATATTTATCACCCTTCTGTGTATGAAGCAGCGACCCTACATAATCAATAAACATCTTGTCCATCGGTGTCTCATTCCGCATGGAATGAAGAAAACCTTTGCACGTGTTGGAATTCGGCTTGGAAAACTTACAAGTTTCACACTGATTCACCACCACCTTCTCACGTGTTTGTTTACGAATGACCAAGTGAGATACTCCTTAATTTTCTGGATGATCTTCTACGTTCCCAGTTTCACGCCAAACACGGAATTGTGAAAATATTTGAAGATTGCTCGCACACTCCTGCGGTAAGTAGATTTTCATCCCGTTACCCCCCACGAGTAAAAAAAAACAGAGCAAAGCCTTTTGTAGATGGTAACCAGGCACTTTCTACCCAGCGACAAGTCTCTATTTCATATCCTGAATGCTAGGGTCCTGTTCTTGTCTTTCTTTGAGATCTCAAAACACGAAGGGTCTCCCAGCTAACACAGCAGAAACCCAAGCCCTGCCCTCTGTGTCTTCAGGATCACTAGAATCGCCGACATCGTCTTCAAATGTGCTGCTTAGAGCGCCGGCTACCAGATTGTCGGCGCTTCTTATGTGTTTGATAGAGAAACGGATTGCTGAAATACCTGTGAACCAACGGGCAATGGATCCTGTTTTACGTGATCGAGCAAGGATCCAATTTAAAGCCTGTCTATTTGTTTGAAGGGAAAGCAGTCGGTGCTTAAGATAGAACTTGAATTTTTCTAGTGCGAAGAGGACCACCAATGCCTCCAATTTGTAGACAGGTAGGAGACAAAGACCTGGAGCGCGTACGTTACAGGACGTCTGTTACCGTATCGTTCCTGCAGCAAAACTGCCGAGGCTTGAATTACAGGCATCGGTCTGAGCTATGGATGGGAGATAATTGGACACTGGCTGACGTTCAAAACTGCACTGTCAACTTTGGGATACCATTTGTATGTTTCCATGAAGTTTCGAGATTGCAGCTGGATGACGTCGACTTCTTGTCACGACATTTCGGCTGACAACCACTCAGTCAGCTTCAGGTGAGTGTCCTGCACTGGGAACTGCTAGTTCGCATCGTTAACTTTATTCAGAAAACAGGGGCTATAAATACAAAAGCAAGTAGAGGCAAAGCAGGAGTATGTTTAATAATGAATATAAAAATAGAACCCTGGATGAGCTACTACGAACAGATTAGTGAAAGCATTGCTGTAGCCAAGTAGACACGAAGCCCACACCAGCCACAGTAGTACTAGTTTATATGCCAACTAGCTCCTCAGATTACGAAGAGATTGAAAAAAATTATGATGAAATAAAAGAAATTATTTAGATAGTTAAGGGAGACGAAAATTTGATAGCTACGGGGAACTGGAATTTGATAATAGGAAAAGAAAGAGAAGGATAAACAGTAGGTGAATATGGACCGGGGGAAAGGAATGAAAGAGGAAGCCACCTGGTAGAATTTTGGGCTGAGCGTTCTTTAATCATCGCTAACACTAGGTTTAAGTATCACGAAAGGAAGTTGTATACGTAGAACAGACCTGGAGACACCAACAGGTTTCAGATTGATTGTATAATGGTAAGACGGAGATTTCGGAACCAGACTTTAAATTGCAAGACATTTACAGGGGCAGATGTGGACTCTGACCACAATTTATTGGTTATGAACTGTAGATTAAAACTTTAGAAACTGAAAAAAGACAGCAATTTAAGGAGATGGGACCTGGATAAACTGAAAGAGTTAGAGGCTGTAGAGAATTTCAGAGGAGAAATTAGGGAACGATTGATAAAAACAGGGGAAAGGAGTACAGTAGAAGAAGAATGGATAACTTCGAGAGATGAAATAGTGAAGGCAGCAGAGTATCAAGCAGGTAAAAAGACGAGGGCTAGAAGGAATCCTTGGGTAACACAAGAGATATTGCATTTAGTTGATGAAAGTAGAAAATATAAAAATGTAGTTAATGAAGCAGGCGAAAGGGAATACAAACATCTAAGAAATGAGATTGACAGGAAGTGCAAAATGGCTAAGCAGGAATGGCTAAAGGACAAATGAAAGGATCTATATCAAGCGTTCAGATGAAAAACCAGTTAAGCAAAGAAAGAAAAGCAGAAAGGTGGAAGGAGTATGTAGAGGCAAAACTCATCTATTACTTTAAGTGTCTCTTTTCCTAATCTAATTCCCTCAGCACCTCCTGATTCAATTGGACTACGTTCCATTATCCTCGTTTTGCTTTTGTTGATGTTTATCTTACATCCTCCATTCAAGACACTGTCCGTTCCGTTCAACTGCTCTTCAAGTCTTTGGCTGTCTCTGACAGTATTACAATGTCATCCGCAAACTTCAAAGTTTTATTTCTTCTCCCTTGACTTTAATTCCTCCTCCAAATTTTTGTTTCCTTTACTGCTTGCTTGATATACAGAATGAATAATATTGGGGATAAGCTACAATCCTGTCTCACTCCCTTCTCAACCACTGCTTCAATTTCATGCCCCTCGACTTTTATAACTGTCATCTGGTTTCTGTACAAGTTGTAAATAGCCTGTCGCTCCCTGTGTTTTACTCCTGCCATCTTTACAATTTGAAAGAGAATATTCAAGTCAACATTGTCAAAAACTTTCTCTAAGTCTACAAAAGTTATGAACGAAAGTCTGCCATTCCTTACTGTATCTTCTAAGTCGTAGGGCCAGTATTGCCTCACGTGTTCCAACACTTCTACAGAATCCAGATCTTCCTCGAGGTCGGCTTCTTCCAGTTTTTCCATTGGCCTGTAACGAATTCGTGTAGTACTTTGCATCCGTGCCTTATTAAACTGAAAATCAGTAATTTTCACATCTATCAGCACCTGCTTTCTTTGGAATTGGAATTATTATAGTCTTCTTGAAGTCTGAGGGTATTTCACCTGACTCATACATCTTGCTCACCAGATGGAGGGTTTTTTCGTAGCTGGCCCTCCCAAGGGTATCAGTAGTTTTCACGAAGTGTTTTGTAACTCCCGGGGCCTTGTTTCGACTTGGGTCTTTCAGTACTCTGTCAAATTCTTTACGCAGTATCATATCTTCTATCTGATGAAGTTTAGATGGGAGACATGTCCTCTTTCATTTCCGTAATCTTTCCATCAAATACATCTCGCTTGTATAAATCCTCTATATAACAAAATAACTGATTATGGTCGAAGTAGAGAGGATATAAAATGTTTACTGGTTACGGCAAGAAAGGCATTTCTGAAGAAGAAAATTTGTTAACATCGATTATAGATTTAAGTGTCAGCAAGTCTTTTCTGAAAGTTCAAATGGTTCAATGGCTCTGTGCACTATAGGACTTAACACCTGTAGTCATAAGTCTCCTAGAAGTTAGAACTACTTAAACCTAGCTAACCTAAGGACATCACACACATCCATGCCTGAAACAGGTTTCGAACCTGCGACCGTAGCGGTCGCGCGATTCCGAACAGAAGCACCTAGAACCGCTCGGTCACAGCGGCCGGCTTTTCTGAAAGTATTTGTATGGAATGTAGCCATGTATGGAAGTGAAACATGGACGATAAACAGTTTAGACAAGACGAGAATAGAAGCTTTTAAAATGTGGTGCTATAGAAGAATGATGAAAATTAGATGAGTGGATCACTTAACTAATGAGTAGGTACTGAACAAAATTGCGGCGAAAAGAAATTTGTACCACAACCTGACTAGAAGAAGGGATTGGTTGGTAGGACATGTTCTGAGACATCAAACAATCGCGAATTTAGTACTGGAGAGATGCGTGTAGGGTAAAAATCGTAGAGGGAGGCCAAAAGATGAATACAATAAGCAGAGTCTGAAGGATGTAGGTTGCAGTAGTTACTCGGAGGTGAAAAGGTTTGCACAGATAGAGTAGCATGGACAGCTGCATCGAACCAGTCTTCGGACTGATGACCACAGCAATGACAATGCGCGAATATTTGAAGAGGGGGTGAAACTAGAAAGGCTTTGTTATGTAGCTGCTGATTTCCGTATGCGTCTCGCGCCAATTCTTGGCAACAAGCCACCGATGCGAACCAGCAATATCGCGGCAAGGAGTCGACGTCATCCGGCTGCAATTCCGGAACTTCATGGAATACTCTTTACGCTGGGAAAATTTCAAGAATTACGTTTGTATCTTGTTACCTAGTGAGGGCTGGTTTATTTTAATAAAACTTTTACTGTGCTGATATGTTTGACGGCCTAGCCCCAAGATTCCCCTAGCACCTAGCTCACTGGCCATTTTAATGATGAAAGAGCGTGGTTTCGATCCATGGACGTAATGGGCCCAGCACGCTTCCACATTGTCAGCTGGAAGCTTCACTCTTGACCGCTAGACAGAGTCTCACTCTGCGAACCCAGTACGCCTCCAAAAGGCTGGGAGTCATGCGCAAGTAGTCTCGCGCACCGCGCAGGACGCCGCTGCTGGGTGACAGCCAAAGAGCGTAATTACGCGCAGTATCGATAAGATCTGGGACGGCTCTAATGATGAGACTCAAATTTTTCGGTTAGATCCTTTTTTATCCTCGAATTTTTACATCCATCCCAATCTGTACCAACTGATTCCACTTTCTGAAGCTAATGATGTGTAACATTGGATGATAATGGAAACCGCACAAGTAATTCCAGGCGTGTTCCAATGAAATGTATTGAGACCCTTATTGTTTTTGTTGTATATTAATTACCGCCTGAAGATAGCTCTACAAATATTCAGTGAGGTCTTCACGGGTTTTTAAAGAGATGTAAAGATTGAAAACTTGCTTTAGATGTTCAAAAATGTAAAATTACGTATAAATGTGATATCCTAAGACTACAACATCCACGAGTCACAATTAGAGTAAGTAAATCAGCACAATTACCTGAGTATAACGATCTTCGGCGATATGAAATGGACCGATAGTACAGGCTCATAGGTAACACAGGTTTCTTGTGAAGATACTAGGAAAATGCAGTTAGTCTATAAAGGAAAATGCTTACAAAACATTTGTGTAGCCCACCCTAGAATAAAGCATATGTGTGTGGCACTGTACCAAACAGGACTAACGGGGAATACGAATGTATACAAGGAAGGTAACACGAAAAGTCACAGGTTGTTTCAGTCGTGGGAGAGCGTCAGGAAAAATACTGAAGACAGGTGTCAGGCCCTTAACTAATCCGTGAAATCTCGTGTATAAAGTTTCCAAGAGCAGTTTTAGGAGTGAAATAGTGGACCGCCGGCCGTTGTGGCCGAGCGGTTCTAGGCGCTACAGTCTGGAACCGCGTGACCGCTACGGTCGCAGGTTCGAATCCTGCCTCGGGCATGGATTTGTGTGATGTCCTTAGGTTAGTTAGGTTTGAGTGGTTCTAAGTTATAGGGGACTGATGACCTTAGAAGTTAAGTCCCATAGTGCTCAGAGCCATTTGAACCGTTTGAAATAGTGGGCCATAATGCAGGACCTTACGTGGCGCTCCTGTATGGACCAAAGAGACAAGATTAATCTATTGCAGGGTCCTCAGCCATTCTCCTAACGCTCCATGAAAGACTGGAACAGGAATATACTTGAATAAGGTGCTATGCACTGCACTGTGATTTGCAGAATAGTAATGTATATGTAGAAAACTGACTCGTAATCAGGAGCGTCGCCCGTCCCGAAGCAGATATTCCATTTTTTTTTCTATATCATCTAAAGATAATGCCAAGTGATTCGTTTGATAAAGGCCACTCTTGTTTTCCTGTACTGCCCACCTCCAATCATGTTTGTGCCCCATGTCAAACCATTGGTCTTGAGCAGGACGTTGAATCCTCTTTAACCGGACCACAATGACATTAAAATGTCGATAATATTGACTTATATTTGGTTTTATCCAATTTAGAGCTACAGTTTGTTCACGTGAAACTCTGCGAGTGGAAAACGATTGGCATTTCGACTTTCGACAACGACCTTCGAGATGGAGAATTCTTACTGTCATCTGGCAAACCTCTTTGCTATCTAATGGACAAACGATGTAAGAGGCAGCTCGCTATGCCGGGCACGAAGCCTCCGAGCCACCCTGAAATTCTTCCTCGTCATGCTGTTTGATCGCAGAGGCCGCTCTGTGTGGGAATGTTGCCAGCTGCCGGAAACGTGGCTCACAAATCATAGAGCCAACAGTGAGACAGTAAACATACCGAACTTACCGTTACTTTGTTTTGTAGTCTCCTCCTTACATAAAATTCACGTCGAATATTTCTTATTGCAACTACATTCCGCTAATACTACTGTTTCCTCCAGATTAAGCAGCGTTTTCTTTATCAAAGAACGAAGAACCCATACTTTTTGTATTTTTCCTTTTGCTGGAATTGAACATTTACTGTTCGGTTTTCTTCCATATGAAAATACACTTTGTTTTTTTGCGCAGTTTACACAAAGAAGGATAATTAGGAGGTCCTCTTCGATGATGGAACGCTTGTCCGTATCGGGTAGAAGCATGGGGACAAGCGGGTCGCGAAGTTTATAAAGGAACCACTCTACCATTCGCTTTACCTGATTTAAGGACTCCATAAAAAAACCAGTATCAGATTGGTCCAATTTGAATTCCACACGCCCTCAGTACGAGCCCGATGATTTGCCCACTGCCGAGTGTGCAGATATTCAGGCAGCTTATTGTAAATTGCTTCTTTTTCTTCTTTTTCTCCATTTCAAGGCTTAGGCAGTATGCATGTTCTCGTTCCACATAATTAGTTCCATCCCTTTCTCGGCCGTTCTACATCTCTTGTGTTCGAAGGCTTGTACTTGTTTACAACGACTGTAATTCTGCCTTCCTCCATCTGCTTGACGTGTTGTCTCCATTCTTCCCTGAGTTTTTCAGTCTTCTCATCTAAATTACTAATTCCCAATATTCCCGGACGTCATAATTATTTATGTAGTCCCTCCTTCAGGAACCTTTGGCAGTTCTTAAAAATCTTATTCTTGTTAACTTATGCTATTTTTATTTCTCTTCTCGCAATCCAGGAGGTGGCACAGGCCTTGCCATTGTTTTATACAGTGTCAATGTCATTTTCGTGGCTTTTCTAACTTTATTTTTGAAAGTATTGTTTATAGAGCGACATGCATGTTGAAATTTGTTGTTTTTCTTTTTTGCGTCTTTGTGATCAGACTTAGGATCACTGGAGACTGGCTTATGTACCTTGTTTTCGACAACGATCTTACATCGAACTGGGAATTTTCTGCTGTGGACTATAACTTTTGTTTTAGTAACAGATATTTTTAGATTGTGATGTTATCTTCCCAACTCATGTAACTTATTCACAGAGTGCTGTAAGCCTGACTCTGTATTTTGTAATAGAATTTCATCATCTTCATACAGTATGATATTTAGATGGCAGTTTATTTTCAATTGTATACCTTCACGGACATTCTTCTGCCTGTTTCTTATGATGTCTTCAGTATAGATGTTGAAAAGAGTCAGTGACGTGCTACATCGCTGCCAGACACTTTATTATTATCTTATCTGTTTTTGAAGTGCCTATATTTATGATTATTTTGGTGTCTTCTATATGCTTTTGGTCATCTGCACAAGATGCACTGGGTAACCTCATTTCAGTTATCGTCCAAAGTCTGCTTCGAATGACCAAGACAGAGTCTTTTTCGAAGTCAATGAAAGCAACATGTGTTTCTAAATTAACTTCTCGTCATTTTTCTAAAATTCTCTTGACACTAAAAATATTATCGCTACACAAATGAGCTTTCCTAAAACCACTTTCCTCTTCTGCCAAACATGTAACTGTTATTACTTTCAAACGATTGTTTATTATTTTTATACGCTTTATAAAAAGTATTCGTGAGACTTATACCCCGGAACTGTTGCATGTATTTCTTTGATCCCGTTTTAAAATGAAGATTACTTCGGCGGTTTTCCTATCATCAGGTACGTTACAACTTCACCAGCATTCAGCAAATAACTGTAACAGACTTGGTCTGGACAGCGTCTCCCCACATTTAATAAGTTCAGCATTTATTTTTATCTGGGCCACAACTCTTGCGATTTTTCAAACTTTTCAGAACCTGTTGAACCTTACCGAAGGTTACTAAGTCAACAGTCATAATAGAGTGTTAGGATGTTCCGTATTTACTTAAACGGTCCCACAGTACCATAACTTTTTATATTGTTATATCCATTGATCTTCATTAGTTACATTAATTCTAGCACTATCTATTTCGGATTGATTTAAGTTCTTCAACATTTTGAATGCAAAGTTCTGTATTCCATGTGTATCATGTTCGATATTTGTAATTAATTTGTCCCAAGAATTTGATGTGCCATTCTTATTATCTGCTTAGCACAGTTCCGCTTCTCACTATAAGGCCGCTGTGTTTCTTTTTGTAGCAGTAGTTGATATGCCTTTTGGTTTTCATTCACAGCCTCCTAAATTTCTGTCAAGTATTACTGTAAACAATTGCTTTCTTACTTACCGAGCGAGATGGTGCAGTGGGTAACACGCTAGATTTACATTGCAATGAAGCGGTTTTCAAATCCAGAGCCTATCCCTATCCAATGTAAGCTTGTGCTCCAGTAACTAAGTCTTCGATGGGACGTTAAACTCCAGCCTTTATTCCTTGATATCTTCGCTTTCAGCCGGCGTGTGTCATAACAGTACGTCCTACGCCCTAGGTTTCTCTGGTTTAGTTACTACACCATCACGTCCAGGACGCTGTGACCTATAGTTCTGTATAAAATATGAGTGACCACGTTGGAATGTGGTTTCATGTAGCGCAAACCGAAACCTCCACAATCGAACGTCTTCCAGGATCTGAGATGCAGAGCGCAGCAGTAGTTCTTGAAATTTCACGAGGAATTCTTAGACTTTTGAGATATCCAAAAACAGCTGTACAATTATCCGCTTCACAACTTTGCTCTTAGCTTCTCAAGTAGCGCATAAATCCGGTTGTCTCAGCTGAAACGCGTGCACCGACTTTTAATTAACCACAGAGAGAGATATCGTCTGTTGAGAACAATGGCCACCTCCTTCTAGCACTTGGCGTTGCGTTACAAACATTGCTTTGTCTGGATGCTACTCATTCAGATCACTTACATATGCGGAAACTGCGACGGTAATATGTAATGGCAGAAAGAAAAAGGACGGTTATGCTTAGGGCTCGGTCGATGTCGATGTAATTAGACTGCACACTACATTACTAAGATAAAAAGGGGACGCAATCATCCGAGGTCTTGTTGAAGCAATCATTTAAGGTAATTATGATGTATCTTCCGATACACTTTGTTACTACATCGAGGAAGCATGCTTTTTAGAATGAAGGAGAGCTAAGATTACAGTAAATACGCAGCCTACATTATGATGCAGAAAAGAAGGTTTTGTTACACATTATTTGAAGCCTCAGCGTAGCACTCTGTCTGCTGCGTGATGGTCAGCAAATTCTGATCTGTCTTTCATTACACTCTGTTACTACACTGAGGAATCACGCTTCTTAGAGTGAAAAAGACCTAGCACATACACAGCCTACCATGATACAAAAACAAAGATTTCGTTGCATTTTATTTGAGGCCTCAGTAAGCATACTGTCTACTGCTTGGTAGACGAAGAAGTTATATTTTATTATTTATGGCTATTTCGAGGTGTTTCGCATATGTAGATGCATTATGGAATACGCCGACAGATTGCAACAGTGACTGAAACAATAATACGACAGCTAACTCGTACCAGTGCGCTTCGAGGTTATCAGTTAACAATCACGTACATGAAGCCTCTGTATGTCTATGCTGTAACAAAGTTTGAATGGGGTAGCACTCTAGTGAAATTTAATGTGCTGTACATAGAGCCATAGAAGATGCGACGATTTCAGACTGACAGAAGGTGCTGGCACAGAAAGGGGTGGGGGGCACAAGGGGGAACCCTGTAAAAACACGAAGTTCGTATTACCCATTATTTCCTTCTGTACCATGTGTTTTCGCACATTTATGCTTCCCGCCGACCTTGCTGAGTTTTCTACACTCATGCTCATAAATTAAGGATAACAACAGAATGTGGTGCCACACAACGTGGCACTACACAAAACTAGCACTAATAGCATAGGCACATAGGGAACATACATGACACAGATCTGTACGTCCTTGGTATTGGTGATAAGTTGAGAAAACCGCCTAGAGACACATGTGTTACAAAACGCACTGTTGCCTGCGCATGTACCCCGACATCAATATGGGATATGATCAACATGCACACGTACACAGGCCGCACAACGGTGGTCGAGCAGATGCTGGGGTATAGCCTCCCATTCTTGCACCAGTGCCTGTCGGAGCTTCTGAAGTGTCCTAGAGGTTTGAAGACGTGCAGCGATACGTCGGCCGAGAGCATCCCAGACGTGCTCGATGGTGTTTAGGTCTGGAGAACAGGTAGGCCACTCCATTCGCCTGATATCTTGTGTTTCAAGGTACTCCTCCACGATGGCAACTCGATGGGGCCGTGCATTATCATCCATCAGGAGGAAGGCAGGAACCACTGCACCCCTGAAAAGGCGGACATACTGGTTCAAAATGACGTCCCGATAGGTCTGACCTGTTACAGTTCCTCTGTCAAAGACACGCAGGGGTGTACGTGCACCAATCATAATCCCATCCCACATCATCAAACCACGACCTCCATACAGGTCCCTTTCAAGGACATTAAGGGTTTGGTATCTGGTTCCTGGTTCACACCACATGAAAACCCGGAGTGAATCATTTTTCATACTATACCCGGACTCGTCCGTGAACATAACCTGGGACCACTGTTCCAATGACCATGTACCGTACCGAGCGAGGTGGCGCAGTGGTTAGCACACTGGACTCGCATTCGGGAGGACGACGGTTCAATCCCGTCTCCGGCCATCCTGATTTAGGTTTTCCGTGATTTCCCTAAATCGCTTCAGGCAAATGCCGGGATGGTTCCTTTGAAAGGGCGCGGCCGATTTCCTTCCCCATCCTTCCCTCACCCGAGCTTGCGCTCCGTCCCTAATGACCTCGTTGTCGACGGGACGTTAAACACTAATATCCTCCTCCTCCATGTACCGTGTTCTTGTCACCAGGCTTTACGGGCTCTCCTGTGAGCAGGGGTCAGTCGACTGCACCTTGCAGGTCTCCGGGCGAATAAACCATGTCTGTCAGTCGTCTGTAGACTGTGTGCCTGGAGACGACTGTTCCAGTGGCTGCGGTGAGGTCCCGAGCAAGGCTACCTGCAGTCCTCCGTGGCCGTCTGCCCGCACTGATGGTGAGATACCGGTCTTCTTGTGGTGCTGTATACTGTGAACATCCCGTACTGTAGCGCCTGGACACGTTTCCTGTCTGCTGGAATCGTTGCCACAATCTTGAGCTCACACTTTGTGGCACACGGATGGCCCGTGCTACGACCTGCTGCGTTTGACCAGCCTACAGTCGCCCTAGTATTCTACCCCTCATAACGTCATCAATATTTATTTTATTTATTTATTTATGCATTTATTTTACCTGGCAAGATTAGGGCCTTCAGGCCCTCTCTTACACCTAACCAGGCATATTCAGATTCAACAAATTTCAGTTTCTACAGAACATTAAGGACATATAACATGTTATACAGTATTAATGTTACAGAAAAAATAGAGATTATAAAAGTAATACAATGATAATTATAACAATCAAAAAATAATTATAACAATCAAGAATAATAATAATAGTAATGACTATGTATATGAAAGTAAACATATTTTTTTCTTTTATGAATGTCAGTCCTATTGGTAGTTGGGAATTTTGTCGTTATATTCTTGCAGCTTGTGAGTTATTCTCATCAAGCAGAGACATAAGACGATAGAATGGGGTGAAAGAGATATAGAAGAGGTAGATAGGTTAGACGAAGAGAAATAGAATGGTAAAATTCGAAGCTATGATGGAGAGGAGAAAGAAAAAGATGAGAGGGAAACGACAATGGTGGCTATACCGTCCCTAATATGTAAGTCTTGTGTTCCCTCTTGAATGTTAAGTGGTTCTGGATAAGACGCAGATCACAGGGGAGCGCGTTCCATAGTCGTATGGCTGAGATGGAGAATGACACGGAGAAAGATTTTGTGTTATGTAAAGGTACAGCCAAGATGCTAGACGTATCCGATCTGGTATTGCGGTTGTGGAATGATGATAGGTGTTTAATGTGAGAAGATAAGTATTGGGGGCACCAGTGGCTACGAAAAAGATGAAGTAAGCACATCGTGTGGAGATCGCGTGCCTTATGTGGGCGTATCCAACCTAGCTGTGTTCTTTGAACCATTTTCAACACACAGTCACCATTAGCACGTCTGAAAACGTCTGCACACTTACTCGCTGCACCGTACTCTGACATGCACCAACACGCCTCTGCGTATGTGGACTGCTGCCAGCGCCACCGGGCGACGACCGCAGGTCAAATGCACCTCATGGTCATACCCCGAGGTGATTTAAACCCGAAAACCGCCCACCAGAGCGTTGTTTCACCTTGTATCAGCATTATCCTTAATTTAAGAGTGAGAGTGTAGCTATTTATGGTGGCGCGCTCCACGAGATAGAACTTGCTACGCTTAGGTATCAATGTCAGTGCCCCTCTGGCCGACCTCTGGAGACGCACAGGAGCGAGTGATAGTTGATAGTTCGTGGACGGCCAGCAAGCAAGAGAGTCTGGAACGAAAAGCGCCGTGACGTGTAGAGTCGCAGTAATCAATGCGGGGTGTGGTCAGCTGTACGCTCACGTCGTCTACTTGGAGAGCGGACAGTGTTCTTGTCTGTGTCTGGAAGAAGACAGTAGCTCACGGTCTGAGACAAGGATTGGTGCAGAGCTTAGCTACTGCAATATCACGCTGTGCACAGAGTGTTGCGGTTTTTTTTACCAACTTCCGGCCGGCCGCTGTGAACGAGCGGTTCTAGTCGCTTCAGTCTGGAACCGCGCGACTGCTACGGTCGCAGGTTCGAATCCTGCCTCGGCCATGGATGTGTGTGATGTCCATAGGTTAGTTAGGTTTAAGTAGTTCTAAGTTCTAGGGGTTTGATGACCTCAGATGTTAAGTCCCATAGTGCTCAGAGCCATTTGAACCAACTTCCGTTAGTGTGAAGCTGATAACCCGTGGCAGAGTAAATTACACTGAGGTGACAAAAGTCGCGTGGGTATATCCTAACATCGTGTCGAAGCTCTTTTTTTCCGGCGTAGTGCAATAAATCGACGTGGGATGGGTTCAACAAGTCGCTGGATGTCCCCCATAGATATACTCAGCCATGCTTCCTACATAGGAGTCCATAATTGCGGAGGTGTCGCCGGTGAAAATTTTTTTGTACGATCTGACCTCAGGATTATGTCCCGTAAATGTTCGATGGGATTCATGATCGGCGATCTGGGCGTTCCAGCCCAAATCCTGTATAATTTCTGTGACACTCTCTCCCACATTTTGCTGTAATACAAAACGTGCTGCTCTTCTTTGTACTTTTTCGATGTACTCCGTCAGTCCTATCTGGTAAGGATCCCACACCACGCAGCAGTATTCTAAAAGAGGACCGACAAGCGTAGTGTAGGCAGTTTCCTTGATCTGTTACATTTTCTAAGTGTCCTGCAAATAAAACGCAGTCTTTGGTTAGCCTTCCCCACAACATTTTCTGTGTGTTCCTTCCAGTTTAAGATGTTCGTAATTGTAATTCCTAGGTATTTAGTTGAATTTACGGCCTTTAGATTTCATTTATTTTTCGTGTAACCAAGTTTAACTAATTCCTTTTAGAGTTCATGTGGATGACCTCACACTTTTCGTTATTTAGGGTCAACTGCCAATTTTCGCACAATTCAGATATCTTTTCTGAATCGTTTTGCAATTGGTTTTGATCTTCTGATGGATTTATTAGTTGATAAACGGGAGCGTCATCAGCAAACAACCTAAGACAGCTGCTCAGATTGTCTCCCAAATTTTTTTATATAGGTAAGGAACAGCACAATGCCTATAACACTACCTTGGGGAACGCCAGAAATCACTTCTGTTTTACACGATGACTTTCCGTCAATTACTACGGACTGTGACCTCTCTGACAGGAAATCACAGATCTAGCCACATAACTGAGGCGATATTCCATAAGCACGCAATTTCACTACAAGCCGCTTGTCCGGAAATACGGAATCGATCTGAAATCCCTTTCAATAGCACTCAACACTTCATGCGAATAAAGAGCTAGTTGTGTTTCACAGTAACGATGTTTTCTAAACCCATGTTGACTGTGTGTCAATAGGCAGTTTTCTTCGAGGTAATTTATAATGTTCGAACACAATACATGTTCTAGAATCCTGCTGCATATCGACGTTAATGATATGGGCCTGTAAATTTAGAGCATTACTGCTAATTCCTTTCTTGAATATTGGTGTGGCCTGTGCAACTTTCCAGTCTTTGGGCACGGATCTTTCGTCGAGCGAACGGTTGTATATTATTGTTAAATACGGAGCTAATGCATGAGCATACTCTGGAAGGAACATAATTATTATACAGGCTGGGCCAGAAGACTTGCTTTCATTAAGTGATTTAAGTTGCTTCACTACTCCGAGGGTATTTACTTCTATGTTACTCATGTTGGCAACTGTTGGCATGATGCACTGCCTCTCCTGGGCTCGTGGCCATGTCGGTTGGACCCTAGACGACTGGAAAACCGTGGCCTCGTCAGATGAGTTCCGGTTGCAGTTCTTAAGAGCTGGTGGTAGGTTTCGAGTGTGGCCCAGAACCCACGAAACCATGGACCCAAACTGTTAACAAGGCACTGTGGAAGCTGGTGGTGGCTTCATAATGGTTTGGGCTGTATTTACGTGAAATGAACTGGGTCCTCTGCTTCAACTGAACCTATCATTGAGTAGAAACTGTTATTTTCGACTACTTGGAGACCATATGAAGCCATTCATTGACTTCATGTTTCCAAACAGCGATAAAAATTTTAAGGATGACGATGCACCATGTGAGCTGGCCACAAGTGATCGCGATTGTTTTCAAGAACATTATGAACAATTCGAGCAAATGATTTGGGTAGCTAGACCGCTCGATGTGAATTCCATCGAAAATCTGTGTGACGTAATCGAGAGGTCAGTTCGCGCATAAAATCCAGCACCGGCAACACTTCGGCAATTACGGCCGATTACAGAGGCAGCATGGCTTAGTACTTCTGCAGGCTACTTCCAGCGAAGTGTGGAACCCATGCCACGTCGAGCTGCTGCACTACGACAGGCAAAGGGGGTCCGACACAATATTAGGCTATATCCCATCACCCTCGTCACTTCAGCGCAAACAGTGTGACGACACCTGGAACACCATCTACTGCCAGCGTGGCGTCCAGTGCTGCGGCGTCTTTTGACAGCAGAGAGAGGCGTGCTGACAGTTGTGCGTTCGACAACACTGTGCACAGCGCTGGAACTGTGTTTTCAGACGAATCCAATTTCTGCATACAGCTTTACGATAGACGTATTCTTGTGTGAATGTTCCGAGAAGAACTAACATTGCCAGACTGTGTTTGACACGGCCTGTTTGACACGGCCTGTGTTTGACACGGCCTCAAGACCTGACGAGATCGTATGGGGTGCCACTGGGTGTACAAATCGGTCACCTCTTGTTGGCACAGCTGGTAATGCGGAAAACAGCCGTTGCATTTGTGACGTGTTAATGCCGGTGGCTGCGCTCTACCTTCAAGGTTTCCTTGAAATTATCTTTCAACAAAATAACGCAAGACTGCACATTGCCTGCGTTGTCGTGACCAACATACACTCCTGGAAATTGAAATAAGAACACCGTGAATTCATTGTCCCAGGAAGGGGAAACATTATTGACACATTCCTGGGGTCAGATACATCACATGATCACACTGACAGAACCACAGGCACATAGACACAGGCAACAGAGCACGCACAATGTCGGAACTAGTACAGTGTATATCCACCTTTCGCAGCAATGCAGGCTGCTATTCTCCCATGGAGACGATCGTAGAGATGCTGGATGTAGTCCTGTGGAACGGCTTGCCATGCCATTTCCACCTGGCGCCTCAGTTGGACCAGCGTTCGTGCTGGACGTGCAGACCGCGTGAGACGACGCTTCATCCAGTCCCAAACATGCTCAATGAGCGACAGATCCGGAGATCTTGCTGGCCAGGGTAGTTGACTTACACCTTCTAGAGCACGTTGGGTGGCACGGGATACATGCGGACGTGCATTGTCCTGTTGGAACAGCAAGTTCCCTTGCCGGTCTAGGAATGGTAGAACGATGGGTTCGATGACGGTTTGGATGTACCGTGCACTATTCAGTGTCCCCTCGTCGATCACCAGTGGTGTACGGCCAGTGTAGGAGATCGCTCCCCACACCATGATGCCGGGTGTTGGCCCTGTGTGCCTCGGTCGTATGCAGTCCTGATTGTGGCGCTCACCTGCACGGCGCCAAACACGCATACGACCATCATTGGCACCAAGGCAGAAGCGACTCTCATCGCTGAAGACGACACGTCTCCATTCGTCCCTCCATTCATGCCTGTCGCGACACAACTGGAGGCGGGCTGCACGATGTTGGGGCGTGAGCGGAAGACGGCCTAACGGTGTGCGGGACCGTAGCCCAGCTTCATGGAGACGGTTGCGAATGGTCCTCGCCGATACCCCAGGAGCAACAGTGTCCCTAATTTGCTGGGAAGTGGCGGTGCGGTCCCCTACGGCACTGCGTAGGATCCTACGGTCTTGGCGTGCATCCGTGCGTCGCTGCGGTCCGGTCCCAGGTCGACGGGCACGTGCACCTTCCGCCGACCACTGGCGACAACATCGATGTACTGTGGAGACCTCACGCCCCACGTGTTGAGCAATTCGGCGGTACGTCCACCCGGCCTCCCGCATGTCCACTATACGCCCTCGCTCAAAGTCCGTCAACTGCACATTCGGTTCACGTCCACGCTGTCGCGGCATGCTACCAGTGTTAAAGACTGCGATGGAGCTCCGTATGCCACGGCAAACTGGCTGACACTGACGGCGGCGGTGCACAAATGCTGCGCAGCTAGCGCCATTCGACGGCCAACACCGCGGTTCCTGGTGTGTCCGCTGTGCCGTGCGTGTGATCATTGCTTGTACAGCCCTCTCGCAGTGTCCGGAGCAAGTATGGTGGGTCTGACACACCGGTGTCAATGTGTTCTTTTTTCCATTTCCAGGAGTGTAGATACTGTAGATTTCAACTGTTGCCCTGGCCGGGTCATTCTGCACGTCTCTCAATCGACTGAAACCCGTTGGTCTTGGGTTGTGGAGAGACTGGCTTGCCACCATTCGCTAGCCATTACAATGAAGAGCTCTGGCACAGAGTAAAAGCAGTAGGGAGTTACCCTGACGTGTCATCCAAGCGTGGGTGGATAAGATACCTCGCCGTGTTGGAGCTGCTGCTCTTGTCAATGGTGGCAGCTCCGTGTACTAAATTTCTCACCCGTTATGTTACAAAATTACGTACAGTTCATCATATAAATTCCTATCACACTGTGTACGTACATTAAGTACTACACTGACGGAAAAAATTCGTAACAGCAAGGAGGAGTTGTGCGACATAAACGAAAGTTGGCTGGCGTATTTCTACACTTGAAAGATGATGTCTATTCAGATTTCGCACCAGTCGCATGCGAGTGGCGTAGTAGCGACACTATGAGGAAGCAAATCATGTTCGCTTTAAATACAGGCTATAACGGTCATGAGAAACTCGACGTGGTGATTTGACGTTAGCGAACAATGCATTTAAGGCGACAAAGATGCGATTATCAACACTTCACTGAGTTTGACCGAGGTCGTGTAATAAGGCTACGAGAAACTAACATATTCATTCTGCGATACAGCAGGAAGACTTGGCAGGAATGTAGTCATGATAATGTACGGTCGTACGGTCGTAACACGACCGGGCTCCGGACAGTCATTTGGCACTACCAAAAGGGAAGACCATCGTGTTCGGCGTGTGGCCCTGGCTCAGCAGCAACTTCAGCAGCATTTGGCCAATTTTTACGTTAATGTGATGGTTGCATCTGCTGTGCTGCCATTCATGAACAGCATTCCAGGGGTGCTTTCCAACAGGATGATGCTCACCCACATACCGCTATTGCAACTCAACATGTTCTACAAAGTGTCGACTTGTTGCCTTGGCCTGCCCGATCATGAAATCTATCCTATGGCAGCACATATGAGATATGATTGGTTGGTTGGTTTAAAAGAGGGGATGGGGGGGGGGAGAAGGGACCAGAATGCAAGGTCATCTGTTCCTTGTTCCCGGTAAACTACTTACATAAGGGAAAGAAGAAAAGGAAGGAGATGTACTGGGCAATAACAGGAGAAAGGAAGAACTAGAAAAACGACCGAAGGACAACAAGCACTACTATGGACAAAACAGGAAAAGAAAACCACAGAGAGAAGCAAGAAACAGGTAGAAGGGGTAAAAACAAGAGAGCAGATGACCGTGGCTGGCCGACGACGAGAATACAAAGGAAAAGCCAGACACTCTGCAACACATTAAAACATCCACCCTAAAAGCACTAGAGTGCAGAAAACAAACGCACAAAGGACACGCGCTAAAACTTATATAGAATGATAAAACCCACCGTCAAGTGTAAAACGTAAAACTAAATTAGCCGATGAGGCGTAGTCAGCTAAAATTAATGGCAATGAGTCCGGGAACTGAAGAGTCCGTCGCAGGGCAGACAAAGAAGAACAGCTCCCAAGATATGGGCCACTGTCAGCCGGGCGCCGCACCTACACTGAGGTGGGTCATCACGGCGCAGAAGGTAGCCGTGTGCCACCCAAGCGTGGCCAATGCGGAGCCAACGAAGGACCACAGAGTTCCTACGAGAGGCCCGCATCGAGGACTGCCACACATTCGAGTCTCCTTAATGGCATGCAGTTTCTTGTTCGTGCTGAGGTTATGCCGTTTCGTCTCCAAAAGCCACAAAACCTTGCGGCGTAATACTGAACGCAGGTCAGTTGCAGAGAAGCCAATCTGCAAAAGCGGTTTCCGCATAGCCTGTTTGGTCAGCCTGTCGGCAAGTTCGTTGCCTGGGATTCCGACGTGACCTGGGGTCCAGACAAACACCACTGAACGACTGGACCGTTCCAGGGCATAGATGGACTCCTGGATGGTCGCTACCAAAGGATGACGAGGGTGGCACTGGTCGATAGCTTGTAGGCTGCTCAAGAAGTCAGTACACAGAAGAAACGATTCCCCAGGGCATGAACGGATGTGTGCTCCAGAGCACGAGATACAGCCACCAGCTCAGCAGTGAAAACACTGCACCCATCGGGCAAGGAGCGCTGTTCAATATGTCCTCCATGGACATACGCGAAGCCGACGTGAGCATCAGCCATCGAGCCGTCAGTTTAAACCACTTCGTGGCCTCCGTACAAGTCAAGAATCAAGAGGAATTGTCAGTGGAGAGCCGCGGTGTTAACCGGGGTTAACTGAGTCCTTAGGGCCATGTGAAAGGTCCAGGCGAAGCCGCGACTTAGGTGTACACCACGGAGGTGTGCATGAATGGACCTCAAGTATAGGTGGTAAAGGCAAAGACTCCAGTTTGGAAAGAAGGGATCGGAAGCGAACTGCAACTGGAATCCCTGACCTGGGCCGCCGATGCGGGAGATGAACTGCCGTGAGTGGGAAAGAAGACGGTGATTCGGATGCGCAGGAGAACTACGAACGTGAGCCACGTAATTGGTCAGCAATTGTGCACGCCACCCTGCAATGCAGGGACTCCGTCCGGTCTGAGGGCGCCGCTGAGCCATAAACCAGACTCCCATAGTTAAGGCGCGATTGAACAAGAGCTATGTAGAGCTGCAGCAGCCTAGAGCGATCTGCACCCCAGTTGGTGTTGCTCAGGCAGCGGAGGTCACTGAGGTGCTGCCAGCACTTCCGCTGTCGAAGGTGAGGAATCCAAGTCAATTGAGCGTCGGAAACCATGCCTAAGAATCGATACGTCTCTGCTACGGTGAGTGGATCGTCATTAAGGTAAAGTTCTGGTTCTGGATGAACGATACAACGCCGACAGAAGTGCATAACACACGACTTTGCGGCCGAAAACTGGAAACCGTGGCTAGAGCCCATGACTGCGCCTTGTAGATGGCTCCCTGTAGGCGCCGCTCAGTAACACCGGTACTGGTGAAGCAGTACGAAATGCGGAAATCGCCTGCATACAGAGATGGTGAGACGGACGGCGCTACAGCCCCTGCTATACCATTAATGTCCACTAAAAGTAGAGACACATTCAATACAGAGCCATGCGGGACCTCATTCTCCTGTATATGGGGGGAACAATGGGAGGCACCATCTTGGCCACTGAAAGTACGAAGCGACAGGAAATTTTGGATAAAAATCGGGAGCAGGCTTCAGAAACACCACTCGTATAATGTGGCAAGAATATGATGTCAACAGGTGGTGCCATAAGATTTTCATAAATCAAGAAAGACGGCAACAAGGTGTTGGCGTCTGGAAGAGGCTGTTCGGTTGGCAGCCTCCAGGGACACAAGATTATCAGTGGTAGAGCGACCCTCGCGAAAGCCGTCCTGACATGGAGCCAGTAGGCCACGTGACTCCAGGACCCGACCCAGCCCAACCACCGACGCACCATATGTTATAGCAGCTTAAAAACAACGCTCGTGAGGCTGATGGGCCGATAGCTATCCATATCAAGCGGGTTTTTACCGGGTCTGAGCATCGGAATGATGGTGTTTTCCCGCCATTGCGATGGAAAGACACCATCGCACGAGAGCCTTTATTGATCGAACCTGTCGGTAACAAATGTAGCAGCACTCATCTGAATTACTTCGATATCTTCCTTAAATTCCGATCTTGTGGGTTTCCCAAAGATTCGAGCAAGACCGAAAAATGGGTTTCACTGTTGTTCTGTACGCGATCTCCTTTGGAGATGAGCTATAATTTCCTAAAATTCTGCCAATAAACAGAAGTCTACATTCGCCTTCAGTACTGGCGGCATTACGTGCACGTTCCATTTCATACCACTTTCCAACGTTACGCCTAGATATTTAAACGCCTTGACTGCGTCAGGCAGCTCACCACTGCTAATGTATTCGAAAATTGCAGCGTTGCTTTTGTTAGTCGTCCGCGTTAACTTCCATTTTTCCATATATATAGCAAGCTGCCATTCCACTGTAAACACGGTTTCTAAATGTATGGAATTCATGTAGTCTAAGAACTGAAGCAGTGTGTCCATTGTTTGTCCTCTAAATATCGTTGGAAAAATATTATATGGAAGGGAGAGACGTTTATAACATGTTCATCAAAATCTTCCATGAAGCTCTTTATAGTAGACTGCCCGTGGCTGTTCAGTTGGCCAGTTTGTACTATTTCACGGTATATAAATAACAAATTATTAACAAACCGTCAGCTAAAAGACTGAAGACTTCTGCTGTAGGCACTTTAGTAAATGAATCTAGATGTTCGAATAGCTTTTCTTATTTATAGAAATACTGACAAAAACGGGCGACTGATTTCAATTTTATTTCCTTCTGTCTTCTTCACTCTCGAATGGGTCACTTAGGCCTTTTTTCTGCGCAATGCATTTAATCTTCCATTACATGGAAATCAAAATAGTCACTGATCATAAGTTTGTTCAATAACCGGTCACTGGACTGAACAAGATACGAGGGTTGAATGAAAAGCAATGCTTCCACCTTCGTTAATTCGGTTTGGATGGGAATATTTTAATAAATCTTACGCAGAAATAATCCTGAGAATGTGATATGTAATTACCAATATTCACTTTTCCACATAATGACCAGCCAATTGGACACATTTCTGCCAACGATGAACAAGTTTTCTGAAGCCGTCACAGAAGAAGTCGACACTCTGTTTCCGCAACCACAGTCTCACAGTTCTCTCAGCGTCTTCATCAGAAGCATAATGATGTCCCTGCAGATCGTCTTTCATTATCGGGAGCAGGTGGAAGTCAGACGGTGCTAAAGCTGGACTGAATGGAATCCAGTCTGTGCGCTTTCATTTCGGGAGTCAGCATCTGGTGTACCCATCGTGCACAGATCTTCCGATAGCCAAGCAAAGCAATGATGTGGTCCACAAGTTATTGTGAAATGCCGATTGTGCTTGCAGTTTCTCTCTGAGTGATATGACGATCGTCCTGAATCAATCTGTCAACATTTTGCTTGTGAAACTCGCTGGTTGCTGTCACAGGATGTCCAATTCTTTGTTTGTCACGCAGGTCACATCTTCCCGCCTCTACATCTTTTAGCTTTTGTTTTGTGAATAAAACTGCCTTTTCCTGTTGCTAGTTACTTTCTTTATCCCATACGCGTTTCGCCTTCTGCTGTTCTAAGTCATCATCAGTGGGACCTATAACGATACAGTTTTATTAGTTACAGATTATCAAACAGTTCACTTCACGATTTTTTGTAAAAAAGGTAATTACTTACGATTTGCTGATCTGCGTTTCCTCACATCTGGTCTGTAGGTCGCACTACCACTTTTATCACTGCCATATAATCACATATTTGTGTTCTTGCCTTCCACACACTGTTCACCATGTTTCTCACTCTTTTTTGTGGTGGACTATTGTTCTTTTGTCACTCGATACGACTATTTCGTTGTACACCGCTTTTCACGGCGTAAATATTGCGACTCCATTACGTGTTTCATCTTCTTTGGTATGTTTATCTATTTGTTGCCAACCTAACGAAGTATATTTTCTATAATAACTTCTATTTATGATGTTTGTACCGGGTGTGTGTGTGTGTGTGTGTGTGTGTGTGTGTGTGTGTGTGTGTGTGTGTGTGTATGTATGAGTGAGAGAGAGATGGGGATAGAGCCGAAGTGCTTTTTTTTTCATCATAAATAGAAATTGGTATTGAATATATTCTTCGTTAGGTTGGCAACAAATAGGTAAACATACCAAAGAAGATGAAACACTTAATGGAGTCGCAATATTTACGCTGTGAAAAGCACTGTACGACGAAATAGTTGTATCGAGTGACAAAAGAATAATAGTCCACCACAAAAAAGAGTGAGAAACATGGTGAACAGTGTGTGGAAGGTGAGAACACAAATATGTGATTCTATGGCAGTGATAAAAGTGGTAATGCGACCTCCATACCACATGTGAGGAAACGCAGATCAGCAAATCGTAAGTAATTACTTTTTTTACAAAAAATCGCGAAGTGAACTGTTTGGTAATCTATAACTAACAAAACTGTATTGTTATAGATCCCACTGCCTTAGAACAGGGGAAGGCGAAACGCGTATGGGATAAAGAAAGTAACTAGCAGCAGGAAAAGGCAGTTTTATTTACAGAACAAATATTTATATGCTTGCTGCAGAGGATGGCCACACAAACAAACTTGTTATCTTTAAGCTTACTCGCTCAATGACGCACAGTACTCACATCAACACAATCACCATAAACTGCTTTCATTCTCTGATGAATCTTCTTTGGGGTGACACCTTCTGTTGTCAAGAATTCAATGACTGCACGTTGCTTAAATCACATTGAAAGACCGTCTGCGCAGGGTTCCATACTTTACAATGTAACAATACAACCGTTCAACGCTAAGGCTTCTCGCGAGCTGTAGAGAAGAGGCTACGGAACAAGCCAGTACCTGCTGCATACCAATGCTGCCGACTGTTGAAGAGTTGCGAAGGTGGAGGCATTACTTTTCAGTCAACCCTAGTACATATGCGATCAAAGAGACTGTTTTGGTTTTCACGAATTGTCAAACACTGGATCGCTGTTACCTTCAAGGTGAGGGCATGCCCCCCCCCCCCCCCTCCCGACCCCTGCCATTAATCTTCAGACGTTTTTGTCTTTCTCATGGAAAATCTAGACTACAGCAGCCAGAATATGTGATCTACGTTCTTTTCAGCGTAGTAATTTCTCTCTTAAAGAAATCCGTCAGTGAAATTATACACTCCTGGAAATGGAAAAAAGAACACATTGACACCGGTGTGTCAGACCCACCATACTTGCTCCGGACACTGCGAGAGGGCTGTACAAGCAATGATCACACGCACGGCACAGCGGACACACCAGGAACCGCGGTGTTGGCCGTCGAATGGCGCTAGCTGCGCAGCATTTGTGCACCGCCGCCGTCAGTGTCAGTCAGTTTGCCGTGGCATACGGAGCTCCATCGCAGTCTTTAACACTGGTAGCATGCCGCGACAGCGTGGACGTGAACCGTATGTGCTGTTGACGGACTTTGAGCGAGGGCGTATAGTGGGCATGCGGGAGGCCGGGTGGACGTACCGCCGAATTGCTCAACACGTGGGGCGTGAGGTCTCCACAGTACATCGATGTTGTCGCCAGTGGTCGGCGGAAGGTGCACGTGCCCGTCGACCTGGGACCGGACCGCAGCGACGCACGGATGTACGCCAAGACCGTATGATCCTACGCAGTGCCGTAGGGGACCGCACCGCCACTTCCCAGCAAATTAGGGACACTGTTGCTCCTGGGGTATCGGCGAGGACCATTCGCAACCGTCTCCATGAAGCTGGGCTACGGTCCCGCACACCGTTAGGCCGTCTTCCGCTCACGCCCCAACATCGTGCAGCCCGCCTCCAGTGGTGTCGCGACAGGCGTGAATGGAGGGACGAATGGAGACGTGTCGTCTTCAGCGATGAGAGTCGCTTCTGCCTTGGTGCCAATGATGGTCGTATGCGTGTTTGGCGCCGTGCAGGTGAGCGCCACAATCAGGACTGCATACGACCGAGGCACACAGGGCCAACACCCGGCATCATGGTGTGGGGAGCGATCTCCTACACTGGCCGTACACCACTGGTGATCGTCGAGGGGACACTGAATAGTGCACGGTACATCCAAACCGTCATCGAACCCATCGTTCTACCATTCCTAGACCGCAAGGGAACTTGCTGTTCCAACAGGACAATGCACGTCCGCATGTATCCCGTGCCACCCAACGTGCTCTAGAAGGTGTAAGTCAACTACCCTGGCCAGCAAGATCTCCGGATCTGTCCCCCATTGAGCATGTTTGGGACTGGATGAAGCGTCGTCTCACGCGGTCTGCACGTCCAGCACGAACGCTGGTCCAACTGAGGCGCCAGGTGGAAATGGCATGGCAAGCCGTTCCACAGGACTACATCCAGCATCTCTACGATCGTCTCCATGGGAGAATAGCAGCCTGCATTGCTGCGAAAGGTGGATATACACTGTACTAGTGCCGACATTGTGCATGCTCTGTTGCCTGTGTCTCCGTGCCTGTGGTTCTGTCAGTGTGATCATGTGATGTATCTGACCCCAGGAATGTGTCAATAAAGTTTCCCCTTCCTGGGACAATGAATTCACGGTGTTCTTATTTCAATTTCCAGGAGTGTAGTTCACTCTTCCACTACTTTTCACACCGACCAGACTTTTTCCCAGTGCTAGGAGAAATGTACGCATTTTAACTCTTTTTGAAGGTGTACATGTACGCGGATTTCTCTTCGTCTACACTGCGCGTATCACAGAAAGCGCAGACATTAAAGCCGCGCCAATGAGGCTGGAATTCCTGCACGCCTGTTGACGCCAGTTTCCCGCCGGGCACCCGGCGCCAAGTGAGTCCTACTGTGTCCTTGTGCTCGGGAAGTGTCACTCTGCTAACTCATGCCAGCCTACAGGTCCGGATTGCAGCGGCATGAGAAGATACTCGCATTACTTGGCTGACGTAACGTTAACTCGCGTCAGCGATGGTGCCTGCATTTGTTGACATATTATCGTGCGACCGCTAAGGGAAGGAATACTGTGCCTACTCTCCGTTTCAAAACAGCAGTGACACTGAAAATATGTGTGTACACATCGCATCGAAAGACGGAAGAGCAAACATATTACTTACCGATAATGTTTCTAATATGAAACGTTTTATAACAGAGTACGGTACAAAACCGGAAGTTCTATAAAAAAATTTAATTTCCTAGATTATTGTAGTTCACCATGTGTGAATATACAGGGCTATTACAAATGATTGAAGCGATTTCATAAATTCACTGTAGCTCCATTCATTGACATATGGTCCCGACACACTACAGATACGTAGAAAAACTTATAAAGTTTTGTTCGGCTGATGCCGCACTTCAGGTTCCTGCCGTCAGAGCGCTCGAGAGCGCAGTGAGACAAAATGGCGACAGGAGCCGAGAAAGCGTATGTCGTGCTTGAAATGCACTCACATCGGTCAGTAATAACAGTGCAATGACACTTCAGGACGAAGTTCAACAAAGATCCACCAACTGCTAACTCCATTCGGCGATGGTATGCGCAGTTTAAAGCTTCTGGATGCCTCTGTAAGGGGAAATAAACGGGTCGGCCTGCAGTGAGCGAAGAAAAGGTTGATCTGGCACTGCAGTCCGGAACCGCGGGACTGCTACGGTCGCAGGTTCGAATCCTGCCTCGGGCATGGGTGTGTGTGATGTCCTTAGGTTAGTTAGGTTTAAGTAGTTCTAAGTTCTAGGGGACTTATGACCTAAGATGTTGAGTCCCATAGTGCTCAGAGCCATTTGAACCATTTTTTTTTTTTTTTAAGAAAAGGTTGAACGCGTGCGGGCAAGTTTCACGCGTAGCCCGCGGAAAATTGGCTCATGCCAGAACTGGAGACCGACAGCGCCGACTTCATCTTTCAACAGGATGGTGCTCCATCGCATTTCCATCATGATGTTCGGCATTTCTTAAACAGGAGATTGGAAAACCGATGGATCGGTCGTGGTGGAGATCACGATCAGCAATTCATATCATGACCTCCACGCTCTCCCGACTTAACCCCATGCGATTTCTTTCTGTGGGGTTATGTGAAAGATTCAGTGTTTAAACCTCCTCTACCAAGAAACGTGCCAGAACTGCGAGCTCCCATCAATGATGCTTTCGAACTCATTGATGGGGACATGCCGCGCCGAGTGTGGGAGGAACTTGATTATCGGCTTGATGTCTACCGAATCACTAAAGGGGCACATATCGAACATTTGTGAATGCCTAAAAAAACTTTTTGAGTTTTTGTATGTGTGCGCAAAGCATTGTGAAAATATCTCAAATAATAAAGTTATTGTAGAGCTGTGAAATCGCTTCAATCATTTGTAATAACCCTGTACAGGGTGTCCATAAAGTCCCTTTGCAACTTCAAAATCTTATTACAACGGCAGTTGTTGAAATATTTTAACAACATTTCTTTCGTTGTAATTACTGTTCAATAAAGTTTTTACATAAACTAAAATTTTGTGTTTCAGGTACTCTGTTGATGGAAGGAACTGAACCTCTATAAAATGGCAACTCCTCAAGAGAAGGCACAATGTGTGTCCTGGTTTACTGAGACAAAATCGGGTGTTCAGACTCAACGAAACTTCAGAACTATGTATGGAAGAGATCTGTCATCGCGCCCTTCAATCCGTGCATGACACAAAAAATTTATGGAGACAGGGTCAGTACTGGATAAAGGGAGGAGCGGGCGACCAAGAACATCAGAGTAAAACATCGATCGCGTTTCAAACGTCTTCGCTTGTTCACCTATGAAGTCCATCCGCACTGCTGTCAGACAGTTGCAACTACCACGTTCAACTGTGCAAAAGTCCTCCACAAGAACGTACGGTTTTACGCTCACAAAGTGCAACTGTTACAGACACTTAAGCCAAATGACAAGCCAAAACGGACAGAGTTTGCACTCAACATGCTGGAACGCCTTTCGGAAGATGAGGCATTCCTCAAGCGAGTTTGTTTCAGTGACGAGGCAACTTTTCATGTTTCTGGGACATTAAACAAACACAATGTGAGAATCTGGGGATCTGAACACCCCCATGTGACTAGGGAGCTTCACCGGGATAGTCCAAAAATGAATGTGTGATGTGGAATCATGTGCAAAGTCCATTTTTCTTCAACAAGTCAACCGTTACTGCAGATATTTACATTTACCTCGACCTTCAAATGGCTCTGAGCACTATGGGACTTAGCATCTGAGGTCATCAGTCCCCTAGAACTTAGAACTACTTAAACCAAAACTAACCTAAGGACATCACACACATCCATGCCCGAGGCAGGATTCGAACCTGCGACCGTAGCGGTCTGGCGGTTCCAGACTGAAGTGCCTAGAACGGCTCGGCCACAACGGCCGGCGCTTACCTTGACCTTCTGACCGAATATGTAGCACTACAATTGATTGTCGTACAACCAACTATCATTTACCAGCAAGACGGTGCACCACCACACTGGCGATTGCACGTTCGTCGGTTCTTCAATGAAAAATTTCCAGGTAGATGGATTGGGAGGGATGGGCAAATTACTTGACCACCGCGTTCGCCAGATGTCACTCCCTTGGACTTTTTTTTATGGAGGTATATAAAAGATATCATGTATCAAACATACATACTGGACATGACTTGAAGCAAAGGATTCGTAAAGCCATTGCCACCATTGCTGACACTATGCTACAGCGAACATGGCAAGAAATCGAGTACCGTCTTGATGTGCTTCGTGCAACTAAAGGCGCCCATATCTATTAAACATTGTCAAAAAAACTTTTATAAACACTGATTACAATAAAAGAAATTTTTTTTAAAATAATTCAAGAACTGCCGTTGTAATAAAGTTTTGAAGTTGTAAAGGGACTTTATGGACACCCTGTATATCGAAATGGCCACAGAATCTTCGTACAACTTTAGATATATACAGGGCGTCCCAAAGAAACACCAACAAATTTTAGAGACAGGTTTCTGACACCAAAACTAGAAATAAACAGCGCGCGGGGTAGCTGCTCGGTCTTGGGCGCCTTGCCAGGGTTTGCGCGGCTCCCCCCCTCCCTTCGGAGGTTAGAGTCTTCCCTCGAGCATGTGTGTGTGTGTGTGTGTGTGTGTGTGTGTGTGTGTGTGTGTGTGTGTGTGTGTTGTCCTTAGCGTAAGTTAGTTTAAGTCAGATTAAGTAGTGTCTAAGCAAGCCTAGGGACCGATGACCTTAGCAGTTTGGTCCCATAGGAACTTATCACAAATAAAAAATAATAATAAAGAAATTACACGTCTAGTAAACAAGGGTTCTAAAATGTAGACCTTAAAACTATGAGCACTTGTCTGGTAAAGATTTTACACTAGCGAAGATGAACAAGTGCTCGTAGCTCTTAAAGCAGTGCTTGATTTGTGACAGTACGTGCCGATACGCCGTGCTGGTACTTCTGCTGATAAAAGCGCTAAAATATTGTTTTAAGACGTCTAAATTTCAAAAAACCATCCCCCAAAACCCAAAAGATCACAGTTAGGGAAGTTTCTTTCTTCCCCGAGCTTACTAGATATTCTTTTCTCGTTTTTGTCAATGTTTCCTCCTCCCAAAATATGGAAAGCGAAGACTTTGCGTTAGAAGAGTTGTTTCACAGTATCGAACAAGTGTTCATACCTCTTAAGTTACGCATTTTAAAAAATGCGTTTGAAATCTTATGGGACTTAACTGTTAAGGTCATCAGTCCCTATGCTTACACACTACTTAACCTATATTATCCTAAGGACAAACACACACACCCATGCCCGAGGGAGGACTCGAACCTCCGCCGGGACCAGCCGCACAGCCCATGACCGCAGCGCCCCAGACCGCTCGGCTAATCCCGCGCGGCTATGCATTTTAAAGCCCACGCCTACTAGACATTCTTACATACTTCTTTATACGGAACCTATCCCTCAACTTTGTAGGTGCTTTTTTTTAGGACATTCTATATACAGGGAGATAATACTTAAATTTTCAAAACGCTGTACAAATAACACTACTGTTCAGAATGACGTCAACTGCTACGATATTTATCGGAGAAGGGGGAATATGTATGACAGAAGAAAATAAATACTGTGAAAATTGATCAATAGATGGCGCTATATGTGTCAGAAAACGTAAATGAAAACACCTGTTATGCGCACGATGCATTGAAGTTGGTATAAACACGCCGGGTACACAGCTTTTCCTCCTCTCGCGTCTGCGACGTTCGCCGTGACTGTCTCAATGCAGGACTGGGCTCTGCTTGTAAAGCTGTATTACAAAGATGATTAGTGAGCACAAGTCGCTCTGCAGAAGTTTCGGACACTGAAGGGTTTGGAAAAAAAAAAAAAAAAAAAAAAGGCGTTGGTCCGAAGACTGCCGTGGGTCTGGAGAAAATGATTCGGAAATTTGAAAAGACGGGTTCTTTTGGTGTGCAATGTGGTAGAGGGAGGGAACTAATTGATTCGATGTCAGTGGAAGCAGTGGCCGCAGCAATGCAGGAGGAGACGAGTAGTGGTGGTGTCCAAACGTGTAGCGCACGGAGAGTTTCCCAAACATTGGACATACTCGTGAGCACGTTGCGTAAAATCCTACGAAACATTCTTCTTTGCAGTCCATTCAAAATTAGCCATGTGCACGAGTTGCTTTCTGTTGACCTTCCTGCAAGAGAGATCTTTGCTTCAGAATTTCTTGCACGCGTGGAAGCGGACTATGATAGACTGTGGAAGATTTTGTGGACAGACGAAGCCCACTTCCGTCTGACAGGATGTGTCAATACACAGAACTGTCAAATATGGGCAACGAAAAATCCACTCTCAAGTCAATCAAGGTCACTGTGTGGCGGGGGTTTACGCCATCTTTTATTATAAGGCTATATTTTATTCAAAGAGAGTGATGCTTCCGATCCTGTTACCTGTACCGTCACTGGCAAACGCTACGAGTGTCTTTTGCTCACCACGTCATTCCAGCTCTCCAGCAGCGTGGATGTGTAGATGGGATCATTTTTCTGCAAGATGGCGCACCTCTGCACACTGCAAATCAAGTTAAGCAGCTGCTGAAGCGCTTTTTCGGAAATGCTAGAATCATCAGCCGTCATTACCCTACAGCCTGGCCGCCGTGATCACCTGATCTTAATCCGTGTGGCTTCTGGCTGTGGGGTCATCTGAAAGATGTTGTGTTCAGTATTCCGATTGCAAACTTAGCTGCATTGAAGGCACGTATTGCGCAACACATTCTGCACGTGACCCCGGAAACACTTTGATTAGTTGTGGGACATGCTGTTTCTCGATTTCAACTTGTTGCAGAAAACGGTGGACAGCATGTTGAACGTGTTTTGCGCCAGTTACACGGAAATTAATAATCCGATCAGATTTTGATTGAGGCTTTTTATGCGGTTTTTGGCCTCAGGATAATTTAAAATTTTCCCATACGATGTGATATGACCTTGCCGTGGTGGATGGGCTTACGTAATAACAGTATCACACCCGTACACCCACGCACACTGAGTAGTACAGTTTGTTTAACATCAAACTACTCCTTAGGCATTGTTGTATGATTCACTTGCCATTTGTAGTCGACCACTATTAAATTATGATGTTTACAGCGCCATCTATTGCTACATTTTGTAACTATTAATTTTCTTCTGTCATACGTTTTCCCCATTCTCCGACAATAATTCGTTGCAATTTAACCTAATTCTGACCTGCGGTGTTATTTCTACAGCGATTTGAAACTTTAACTGTAATTGTAATCACCCTGTGTATAGTTGGAGGAAGCGAGTACACATAACAGCACAACCCGCAACACCTGAAAAGACTACTGGGTCGGTCGTCGAAATATTGTGCATAAAATGAAAAAAAAGAAAAGCTACGCTGTATACCGGAAGAACAGCATTAATTTTCAGGCAGGATTTCACGGGATATTTCGCATCCATGCTTATTCAGGCCTTTCAACTTTTCCGAGACTCTCTGCGGTATACCACACAAACCGTGTGGACCATTCGTGATACTTCCAGCGTCCCTTGTTACTCCTGTCTGGTGTGCCTCCACTGCATTTGAGAAATATTCTAAGACAGACGCCCAAATAAATTGTAAGCAGTCTCCTTTGTAGCCTGTCTGCATTTTCTATCGATGAACTGCAGTCTGTTACTTGCCTTACCTACGACTGAGCCTATATGATCATTCCATTTCATACCCTATAAATAGTTCCATTCAAGTATTTGTATGAGTTGGCTGATTCTAGTTGTCACACATTGATGTTATAGTTGCAGGATACTATGCATTTTCGTTATGTGATGTTCACAATTTTACTATTATTGTGTCTGGGAAAATGGAGAGTGCGAGTTGGTCCCTGCTGGAGGTGAGCGGAAATATAGACGACGAAGGTAAACCTAATGATGTCATAGATATTTTTTGTTAACCATAAAAACTAGACACCGGCGTCCTTTCCGCAGTGGTAACACCGGTTCCCGTCAGATCACCGACGTAAAGCACTGTTGGGCTGGGCTAGCACTTGGATGGGTGACCTTCTGATCTGCCGAGGGCTGTTGGCAACCGGAATGCACTCAGCCCTTGTGAGGCAAACTGAGGAGCAACTTGATTTACAAGTAGCTGCTCCGATCTCAGAAACTGACATACGGTCGGGAGAGAGGTGTGCTGACCACATGCCCCTCCATATCCGCATCCAGGCGCCTGTGGGTTGAGGTTGACACGGCGGCCAGTCGGTACTGTTGGGCTTTCCTGACGTGTTCGGATAAAACCCAGGCGCGGTGGTGTGGGCATGAATGATCTTCTCGAAGAGGCAGTGTGGCAGCGAAGGCTGTGGCTACCAGCGCATTACAAGCGGTTACTGGTTGGTCATGGTGTCCGCCCCAATACCTGAACGGTCAGCGCGTTGGAATGCCACGTACGGAGGCTCGGGTGGGAGATTTTCTCCCCTCTGAGACTGGGTGTTGTGCTGTCCTCGTCATCATTTCATCCCCATTGTCGACGCGCAAGTCGACCATTGTGGCGTCGCACTCAATAAGACTTGTACTTGGCGGCAGAACTTCCTGCCTGGGAACTCCCGGCACTGGCGCCATACGATAATTTCAATTTTTTTTTTTTTTTACTTGGTCACAGTAGCGTGACAGCGTCCCGACTAGGGTGGCCAGAGCGAAGCAGGCAGGTGGCTAGCCTGGCAAGAGACGGCAGTGACGTCTGGGTGACGAATCCATACTGACGGCTGGGGCGCTGTGTCTGGCAGCATCTGAACCGTGAGGTGTGGACCTGGGAGGACCTCAGTCCATATCGGCGACCACGAGGTGGCAATAGGATCCCTGGCTGGCTGTCTCGTGGGTACGGCTACAGAGTGAAGGTGACAATGATGGTTAGGCCATAGCGCTTAGAAGGAGACACGATGGCTAGGCCGTCAGGCAGCAGTCGTTGGTTCACAGCCTGGCTGTGTCAACGGTAGACGCCTCAGAACGGTATCAGTGATCACAAGGCAGAGACCGACACACGGCGGGCGTTGATGCATGGCCCAGCAGTGCTGATGACTTGCTTGGCTTGCACATGGCAGTAAAACGGCCGATTTGGCAAACCTGGAAATGCACTAACGGAAAAAAATCTCAGCATCAAGAAGGAGCTGCGCGACATAAAGAAACGTTGATAAGCGTGTTTCTACAACTGGAAGATGATGTCCATTCAATATTTCGCGCCACTTGCACAATAGTGGCGCTAGTAGCGCCACTACGAGGATGCAAATCAGGATTGCTTTAAATACACAGTGTAACGGTCGTGAGCGTTAGTTACACTTGAGACAGAATGTGGTGAGTTTTTTTTTTTTTTTAAGATAACAATCCATTTAACGTAACAAAGCCTCACTGAGTTTTAACCACATCGTATTTTCAGTGGCCCCAAACCATCGCTATTTGCGACTTCAATAGTGTCAAGCGAGAGCTCATTGGAGGGTAGGTCGGAGGTCTGATGAAATCTGGTTCTGCCTCGGAGCTAGTGATGACCGTGTGTTGGTTAGAAGGAGACCAATCGAGGGCCTGCAACCAATCTGCCTATGTGCTGGACACACTGGGCCTGCACATACATGGAGTTGTGGTCTGGGGTGCGATTTCGTATGACAGCAGGAGTACTCCCGTGATTATCCCACTTAACTGAGGTACTACTCAATTCTATAGAAAATCAAAAATCACAATTCACCACAGTTATTTAAAGGAAATAGGAAGCCCGGGATCACTGGTGATGGACAAGTTTGTGATTGTTTTACAATTTTAATTTGACTCAAAACAGACTTTATTATAAACTTCAATTCGGACATTTGCCCTCTTACTGATGCTATATACAAATCTTCATAGACATGAATAAGAATCGTATTTTGCGTCCGCAACCAAAATCATAGATAGTAGGCACGGTGAATAATCAATCATAAACAACCGTTCTTGTTTAACCATATCTCAAAAGACTAGTAACACTATACACTTCCAACCCAAAGTTACACAGCCACATAATACCACAACTTCATGAAAAAAAACAAAGATCTTAAAGCTTAATAAAACTGAACTGCCCACATAAAGGTCCACAGTGAAACATGGTTGTACTAAAAATGCAAAGTGGGCCAACTGAGGTCGCAAAACAGGAAAAATAACAAGTTGTACATTCATTAAAGATACACAAATGATTAACATAAGTGTTAAATAATAATGGCTAGTAATAGCTCAACCAGTAAAATGACTTACAGAAACCCCAATATTAACAAAGTGGCCTCACTTAACTAACGGACATAATGATTCAGAATGATTCCCAAATTGCACTTAACTTTAGAGAGCAGCGTTAAGGCCCACAGCAGTATTTGGAAGCAATAACGCTACGGCCAGCAGGCAATACGAGCGTTCACTCCCCACGGCTTGTGCACAGGCTCACTAGCAGGCGGTGTATATTTAGATATAGTCCGACCGGCCTCACAGTGAGCAGTCCTGACAAAACCGCACTGATGCCAGAAACGAGCAGACTTAACAAATGGCCTGCAGCACAAATAGATTGCAATGAAAACAAGGTCAAATGATAGCCACACTGCAATATCTAATCAGCATGCCCGCAAATTCTTATGGAGCAATAATCCAACATTCCCCGACTCCCAATAAATAAGCAGGAAACTTCCAGTTGCCTAAAGGCACATTCAACATTAAATAAACATGCCAAATCCTGCAAAATACTAACGCGAATTCTTTACAGACGAATGGAAAAACTGATAGAAGCCGACCTCGGGGAAGATCAGTTTGGATTCCGTAGAAATGTTGGAACACGTGAGGCAATACTGACCCTACGACTTATCTTAGAAGAAAGATTAAGGAAAGGCAAACCCACGTTTCTAGCATTTGTAAAATTAGAGAAAGCTTTTGACAAAGTTGACTGGAATACTCTCTTTCAAATTCTGAAGGTGGCAGGAGTAAATACAGGGAGTGAAAGGCTATTTACAATTTGTATAGAAACCAGATGGCAGTTATAGAGTCGAGGGGTATGAAAGGGAAGCAGTGGTTAGGAAGGGAGTGAGACAGGGTTGTAGCCTCTCCCAGATGTTATTCAATCTGTATATTGAGCAAGCAATAAAGGAAACAAAAGAAAAGTTCGGAGTAGGGATTAAAATCCATGGAGAAGAAATAAAAACTTTGAGGTTCGCCGATGACATTGTAATTCTGTCAGAGACAACAAAGAACTTGGAAGAGCAGTTGAACGGAATGGACAGTGTCTTGAAAGGAGGATATAAGATGCACATCAACAAAAGCAAAACTAGAATAATGGAATGTAGTCGAATTAAGTCAGGTGATGCTGAGAGAATTAGATTAGGAAATGAGACACTTAAAGTAGTAAAGGAATTTTGCTATTTGGGGAGCAAAATAACTGATGATGGTCGAAGTAGAGAGGATATAAAAAGTAGACTGGCAATGACAAGAAAAGCGTTTCTGAAGAAGAGAAATTTGTTAACATCGAGTGTGGATTTAAGTGTCAGGAAGTCGTTTCTGAAAGTATTTGAATGGAGTGTAGCCATGTATGGAAGTGAAACGTGGACGATAAATAGTTCAGACAAGAAGAGAATAGAAGCTTTCGAAATGTGGTGCTACAGAAGAATGCTGAAGATTAGATGGGTAGATCAAATAACTAATGAGGAGGTACTGAATAGAATTGGGGAGAAGAGGAGCTTGTGGCACAACTTGACTAGAAGAAGGGATCGGTTGGTAGGACATGTTCTGAGACATCGAGGGATCACCACTTTAGTTTTGAAGGGCAGCGTGGGGGGTAAAAATCGTTAGGGAGACCAAGAGATGAATACACTAAGCAGATTCAGAAGGATATAGGCTGCAGTAGGTACTGGGAGATGAAGAAGCTTGCACAGGATAGAGTAGCATGGAGAGCTGCATCAAACCAGTCTCAGGACTGAAGACCACAACAACAACAACCAAATCCTGCCGTGACAAATGATTAAACCATTAACTCTACGGCTGCCGGGCACGTGCACAACCGCAGCCAGTCCCAAAGCGGTCAATATGTCCTAAAACAAGTTAAAATTTGCATGAAAACCACTTAAAACACATACTACACAGATTATGAGAAACGAAATGAGGAGCATCAGCGTCCTTAAAATAGCCACTGTGGAACCAAGTTCAGAACATCTCCGGCAGCTACCCATGCCACAATAAGTTTCAACAGTCTTCGTCGTTAAACACAGAATAAAAGTCATACGTAACTTGGAGCTTGCAAATTACAAGCTGGGGAGCTGTTCAGCGTAAGACGATGAACCCACCACAATTTTGCACGTCAAGGTGCCCAATGATCGGCACCGTACATGCGGCGCAGCAAAAGACAAGGACGGCGAGTACGGCGAGGCCCATGCACCACGGTTAGGGACGCCGGCTTGTTTGAACGCCGGCGCTCGTTGAACGCCGACCGGAGACTCTGTCGTCACACGTTCACTCAGAAAAACCGTCGGGGAGAGCAGCCAAAGACATCGAGACAGCCGAATATCGATATCAGCGATGCGGGTAGAACACCCAAGGGCCAGCCGCCACGGCTCACCCACACATCCTGTTTACAAATTTTTACGTCAGTCTGGTGATTTGACGTGTTGTTCTACCATTCATGAACAGCATTCCATTGGGTGTTTTGTAACCGGATGACGCTCGCCTACATACCACTGTTGTAACCTCATGTGTTCTATAGACCGTCGACATGTTGCCTTGGACTGCTGTCTCCAATCGAGCACGTATGGGACATCAGCGGACTACAACTCCAGCGCCGTCCACAAGCAGTATTAACAGTCCCTGTGTTGGCCGACCAACTGCAACAGGCGTGGAACTCCATACCATAAACTGACATCTGGTACCTGTGCAACACAACGCATGATGTTGCGATTTTTCACCGTCAATGTGTTACAGACTTCTAGGGGTTGTAGCGGGGACTAAGTAGATGAAGATTTGATAAGAAACCCATGTCCAGGATTGTCCCTTGTACACATGAAAGAAGTTAGAAGGTCGTATCACTTTCAAATCTCCCACTTCACGACACGCACCCAGGCTGAAAAGAGGGCGCGCCGTCAGGTCTCTGTAGTAATTATGACATCACATAACACATTCGTCCAACAATAGCAACGGCTGCAAGAAATTGGTACGCTCGAAACGAGAAGGCTTGGCTGTGGTGCTTCACATGCGTGCTGCACTCTCGACTTCGAAGAGGGCGTCCTTCATCACGCAGAAGAGAAACCGAGAATAAGTACTCGAAATATTGTCCATATCATGTACTCCTACACTACACATGTCAGTTCAGTGTCTCCGCTGTGTGCGTGGCGTTAAGCGTGAGATTAAAGTGTTCTTATCCTCAAACTGATTTTACATCCAAACAGTACATTTCCGGACTTGGGTTCCTTATGAAAGCTTAGTCTACTAAGTCCCCTCTACAACCTCTAGAAGCCTGTAACAGGAATTTAGAATCACCCTGTATAACTGAAGCCACTAAAGCGAATAAGAAATTATTCTAAAGTTATTATAGTCAGTCTTCAAAGCAAATAAAAGTACGTTGTTAATATTAAGAAGTTCAAAGCGTGAGATTAACACCGTGTATAGAATCACTAAGGAGCATGGCTTTAGCCGATGTGGCCGAGCGGTTCTAGGCGCTTCAGTCTGGAACCACGCGACCGCTACGGTCGCAGGTTCGAAACCTGCTTCAGGCATGGATGTGTGTGATGTCCTTAGGCTAGTGAGGTTTAAGTAGTTCTACGTTCTAGGGCACTGACGACCTCAGATGTTAAGTCCCACAGTGCTCAGAGCCATTTGAACCATTTTTGGGCATGGCATTTGAATTAACACGATAATATGTGATAAATACGGAGAACCGCCTGACAGAGCTTTCAACTGACAGTTAGTATAGAAGTATTTATTTCGGGTGCATAGTGATAGATCGAAGTTAATTTTTAGCCAGCAGTACCACCATTCCAATTTCATGACTGTTCTAAATGTAAGAATGTGTAACTACTAAGACCTACTGCAGCTACCATTCATCGCCATACACAATAAAATATATTACTACAACAGCACCAACGAATAGAAGTGTGTGAGATACTACATAGCCGATTGTCTTTAACAAACAGCTAAAATTGCTAAAACTAAAAAATTCCATACAGGATTTGTAGCTAAGTTAGCACCCATTTTGAAAGTCATATACCGAAGGTGATTTGATCAAAAGCTATGCCCAACGAGTGGAAGAAAGTAGAGGTCACAACCGCCTACAACAAGGGAAACAGAAGTGATCCACAAAACTATTATTGACTCTGCTTGATGTCCTTCGTTGTATAGTAGTAGAGCATATTCTGAGATCTAACTTAATGAGACATCTCAAACAGTATAAGTTCGCCCATGGCTAGTAGCATGGATTATGCGTGATGTGCCGATGCAGCTCAGAATCCCTTCCCTTTCCTTTCCCTTCTCCCTCCCTTCACCTTCAATTTACATTTTCAGTTTACATATGATGTATTACAGTTTCAGATTCCGCTTGGTGTCGCATTCATATACTTATTGAGCTCGTCGTGAAAGTAGCTTCTTCTATATCTACATCTGCATCCATACTCCACTTCTTCTATATCTACATCTACATCCATACTCCGCAAGCCACCTGACGGTGTGTGGCGGAGGGTAGCTTGAGTACCTCTACCGGTTCTCCCTTCTACTCCAATCTCGTATTGTTCGTGGAAAGAAAGATTGTCGGTATGCCTCTGTGTGGGCTCTAATCTCTCTGATTTTATCCGAATGGTCTCTTCCCGAGAGGGAGCAATATACTGCTTGACTCCTCGGTGAAGGTACGTTCTCGAAACTTCAACAAAAGCCCGTACCGAACTACTGAGCGTCTCTCTTGCAGATTCTTCCACTGGAGTTTATCATCACCGTAATGCTTTCGCGATTTCAAGAAGGGACGTCGAACAGATGTGCAGAACTATAGACCTATATCTCTAACGTCGATCAGTTGTAGAATTTTGGAACACGTATTATGTTCGAGTATAATGACTTTCCTGGAGACTAGAAATCTACTCTGTAGGAATCAGCATGGGTTTAGAAAAAGACGGTCGTGTGAAACCTAGCTCGCGCTATTCGTTCACGAGACTCAGAGGGCCATAGACACGGGTTCACAGGTAGATGCCGTGTTTCCTGACTTCTGCAAGGCGTTCGATACAGTTCCCCACAGTCGTTTAATGAACAGAGTAAGAGCATATGGACTATCAGACCAATTGTGTGATTGGATTGAAGAGTTCCTAGATAACAGAACGCAGCATGTCATTCTCAATGGAGAGAAGTCTCCGGATGTAAGAGTGATTTCAGGTGTGCCGCAGGGGAATGTTATAGGGCCGTTGCTATTCACAATATACATAAATGACCTTGTGGATGACATCGGAAGTTCACTGAGGCTTTTTGCAGATGATGCTGTGGTGTATCGAGAGGTTGTAACAATGGAAAACTGTACTGAAATGCAGGAGGATCTGCAGCGAATTGACGCATGGTGCAGGGAATGGCAATTGAATCTCAATGTAGACAAGTGTAATGTGCTGCGAATGCATAGAAAGATAGATCCCTTATCATTTAGCTACAAAATAGCAGGTCAGCAACTGGAAGCAGTTAATTCCATAAATTATCTGGGAGTACGCATTAGGAGTGATTGAAAATGGAATTATCATATAAAGTTGATCGTTGGTAAAGCAGATGCCAGACTGAGATTCATTGGAAGAATCCTAAGGAAATGCAATCCGAGAACAAAGGAAGTAGGTTACAGTACGCTTGTTCGCCCACTGCTCGAATACTGCTCATCAGTGTTGGATCCGTACCAGATAGGGTTGATAGAAGAGATAGAGAAGATCCAACGGAGAGCAGCGCGCTTCGTTACAGGACCATTTAGTAATCGCGAAAGCGTTACGGAGATGATAGATAAACTCCAGTGGAAGACTCTGCAGGAGAGACGCTCAGTAGCTCGGTACGGGCTTTTGTTAAAGTTTCGAGAACATACCTTCACCGAAGAGTCAAGCAGTATATTGCTCCCTCCTACGTATATCTCGCGAAGAGACCATGAGGATAAAATCAGAGAGATTGGAGCCCACACAGGAGCATACCGACAATCCTTCTTTCCACGAACAATACGAGACTGAAATAGAAGGGAGAACCGATAGAGGTACTCAAGGTACCCTCCGCCACACACCGTCAGGTGGCTTGCGGAGTATGGATGTACATGTAGATGTAGATTACTAAATGATCCTCTAACGAAGCGCGCTGCTCTCCGTTGGAATTTCTCTACCTCCTCTGTCAACCCTATCTGGTACGGATCCCACACCGGAGAGCAGTATTCAAGCAGTGGGCGAACAGGTATACTGTAACCTACTTCCTTTGTTTTCGGACTGCATTTCCTTAGGATTCTTCCAATGAATCTCCGTCTGGCACCTGCTTTACCGACGATTAATTTTATCTGTTCATTCCATTTTAAATCACTCCTAATGCCTATTGCCATATAATTTATGGAATTAACTGCTTCCAGCTATACTGTAGCTAAATGATAAAGGAGCTTTCTTTCTATGTACTCGCAGTACATTACATTTATCTTCATTGAGATTCAATTGCCATTCTCTGCACCATGCGTCAATTCGTTGCAGATCATGCTGCATTTCGGTACAATTTTCCATTATTACAACCTCTCGATATACTACAGCATCATCCGCAAAAAGCCTCAGTGAACTTCCGATGTTATACACATAGTCATTTATATATATTGTGAATAGCAACAGTCCTACGACACTCCCCTGCGGTACACTTGAAATCACTATTACTTCGGAGGACTTCTCTCCATTGAGAACGACATGCTGCGATCTGTTATCTAGGAACTCTTGAATCCAGTCATACAACTGGTCTAATAGTCCATATCCTCTTACTTTGTTCATTAAACGACTGTGGGGAACTGTATCAACGCCTTGCGGAAGTCAAGAAACACGCCATCTACCTGGGAACCCGTGTCTATCGCCCTCTCGTGGGCGAATAGCGCGAGATCGTTTTCACACGATCGTCTTTTTCGAAACCCATGCTGATTCCTGCAGAGTAGATTTTTAGTCTCCAGAAAAGTCATTATACTCGAGCATAATACATGTTCCAAAATTCTACAACTGGTCGACGTTAGAGATATAGGTCTATAGTTCTGCACATGTGTTCGACGTCCCTTCTTGAAAACGGGGATGACCTTTGCCCTTTCTCAATCTTTTGGAACGCTACGCTCTTCTAGAGGCCTACGGTTCACTTCTGCAAGAATGGGGGAACCAGCTATAAAGAGCAAACGGAGTCTAAGAGCGAAAAATTTCACTACATTTCAGAACTTTCCAGCTTCCTGTAACAGAGGATGTGGCTTTTCTCCAGAATTAACATTACAATTACCGAACAAATTTCGTAGCAGCTGCAGCTGGACTCTGGTCAGTCTAACTTCCTGATCCATGTCTTACGGAATTATTATAGCATACGTTTATCGCTTGCTTTGAAACTGCTACATGGAACATATGCTTTGTGCCTATCAAGTATTTGTGTCAAGAGTCTTACAGTATTTGTTTAAATTAAGCACTTACCACTACTATGTTATAAGAAATTTACTTGTGCATTGTACAGTTGTAAGTGATCTGCTTGTATTTCGTCTCTGACATCCAACAACACTGCATTGTGAACCAGTCAAATTGTTCTTTCGACGAAAAGATGCTTATTTCCGCAAATATCTCCTGATACAACCACATGATTCGTAATCCATAAAGCTTACAAAACTTGTGAAAAAGCATTTCTTTTCAACCTCAGAACTCATATTAATCAACACACACAGAGCTAACATCAGCAACGGATAAGATTTAAAGAATGAAAAATTTCTGTTATTTACATGTAATGTGAACTAAATATTTAAGGATATTGTGCCTACATTTACTGAGAAACACTACCACATTCGTTGTGCGTAAGTAGTTTTATTTAAATAAAGAAAACTGTTCCGCTATTCCCCAACGTTCTGCATTAACCTTCATATGTTTTGTGATTTTAATAATGCACAGGAAATTTCTTTTTGTTTTGTAACAGGACAGTACGTCCATCACTGAATTGAGATCATAAACCAAAATCCAAAAATGCCATAAGTAGTAGTAGTAGTAGTAGTAGTAGTAGTAGTTGTTGTTGTTGTTGTTGGTGGTGGTGGTGGTGGTGGTGATTGTTGTTCGAAGCGTTGTTCGTCTGCCACACTAATGCTAGCAGTTCTTCTAAGTGGCCGTGAACGTGCTCTTCGTTCTTCCCCGAAAGTATTAATCAGCTTAGCATGTTTACCATCTTTTCGTTAAGTGTTCGGAGCCGAGGTTGTAACATTATTAGTTAGAGAGCACTTCTGAAGTCCCTGCAGGTAGCAGAGTAGAGGCAGAGTATCCACTTTCAGGCATCTCCTCTCATGGTTTACTAACACTTCTCGGGGAACAAAAGACGTTAGCGATTTTTCCATGTCGCCTCAGCAATAATTTGTTTTTCGCTTTCGTTGGGTAGTTAATGGCATCGAGCACGCTCTCAGTGTAGCTGGTTGTCTTCTCCGAATGAAATATTTTGTGCCTAAAATATGTTTCATTTCCCTTACTAGCGAAATCATACTATTTTGTATTATTCTCTTGTTAAGTCTAACGATCGAAACATTCAAATACAGACATCTGTTCTTCAAAAGCAGTACGTTTAATACTCTCTTCGACAGCTACGGTGAGGTGGGAAAATGGAGAGGGGAGGAGAATAGCAATCCGCTCTCAAATGCCCATTTTTTTGTTCAAAAATGGTTCAAATGGCTCTGAGCACTATGGGACTTAACATCTATGGCCATCAGTCCCCTAGAACTTAGAACTAGTTAAACCTAACTAACCTAAGGACATCACGCAACACCCAGTCATCACGATTTTTTTGGTAGTGCGTGGACTTTTCTATTTCACATCACGTTAGCGCAGGGATGGCTAACAAACCTACAGCTGATATGTTTCTTCATTCTTGTGCAGTTCTACATAGCACTTAGTAGGGACACGCAAGTAGCCAAAGTGGCGTTCAACAGAAATACTTTCAATAGTCCATTTAGCCACACGGAATTATCATTATTTTCTGTACGTACAACTATGTTTGTACGGAACTCTCAGAGCGCGAGTCCTACTCGCATTTCCCCTCTCCATCATCATCATCATCATCATCCAGAATGGTTTGATGCAGCCTGTCACTGTACCATCCTGTGCCAACCTCTCAGAGCAGCATTTCACCTAAAGGTTTCGATCATTTATTGCATATATTCCGGTGTACGTTTACAGTTGTTACCCTCTACGACTCTAACACCTTTTAAGTTACTCCCTTGTGTCCTAACACTTTCTGTCATCCTGTCCCTCTCGTCAGTGTTTCTCACATATTCTGCTGTGAAACCTGATTTGTTATCAGCACAGTTAGTTTCCAGGATCCTCTTGTAACAGCATTTCAAACACTTACTTCGGGATTTTCCCCTACCCTTGGTCCTTTTCCGCACAAGTCTTTGTTCTGAACCAAAAATTCTCAGAGATTTGTTCCTCAACTTAGGTCGTACGTTTGATCCTAGTGAACTGCTTTTAGCGAGGAATGCACCGTATGCTGATGCTGTTGCTGCTTGTTACATTCTTCTTTTTTAATCCGTCATGCGTTATTCTGTTCCCAGCTACGTGGTCTCCAGTTTTGCTTTTAAGTTTATCGCCGATCTCATTTCTGCTACTCTCAATTACTGGCTGCACGCTCAGGCGCACTATCAAACTTACGGTAATTTAAAGACAGAATTACCCACATTATCAACACGGATACTGAAGACTGCCTATTGAATGCCGTAACTATTTCGTGAAAGCGTTCTGCGACGCACTAGTTGTTGTAAGACGGGGCGTGAGTGGCGCCTTGTTTATGTTCATTGCTTGGATACACAGTAGCGTCCTCGTCCAATTGAGGGCACGCAGCCAAGCCGCCGGCCGCCTAAAGCCGATGTCGCAACGTTTATAAAGCCCAGCTGCCTCTTGTTTGGCTAAAAGGGGAACATCAGGAGGGAGTAGACCTATATTCTTACTGCATTTTCGAATATACAGGGTGAGTCACCTAACATTAGCGCTGGATATATTTCATAAACCACATTAAATACTGGCGAATCGATTCCACAGACCGAACGTGAGGAGGGGGGCTAGTGTAACTGGTTAATACAAACCATTAAAAAATGCACGGAAATATGTTTTTTAACACAAACCTACGTTTTTTAAATGGAACCCCGTTAGTTTTGTTAGCACATCTGAGCATCTAAACAAATACGTAATCAGTGCCGTTTGTTGCATTGTAAAATGTTAATTACATCCGGAGATATTGTAACCTAAAGTTGACGCTTGAGTACCACTCCTCCGCTGTTCGATCGTGTGTATCGGAGAGCACCGAATTACGTAGGGATCCAAAGGGAACGATGATGGACCTTAGGTACAGAAGAGACTGGAACAGCACATTACGTCCACATGCTAACACCTTTTTATTGGTCTTTTTCACTGACGCACATGTACATTACCATGAGGGGTGAGGTACACGTACACACGTGGTTTCCGTTTTCGATTATGGAGTGTGTCCCGACATGTCAGGCCAATAGATGTTCAATGTGGTGGCCATCATTTGCTGCACACAATTGCAATATCTGGCGTAATGAATGTCGTACACGCCGCAGTACATCTCGTGTAATGTCGCCGCAGGCTGCCACAATACGTTGTTTCATATCCTCTGGGGTTGTAGGCACATCACGGTACACATTCTCCTTTAACGTACCCCACAGAAAGAAGTCCAGAGGTGTAAGATCAGGAGAACGGGCTGGCCAATTTATGCGTCCTCCACGTCCTATGAAACGCCCGTCGAACATCCTGTCAAGGGTCAGCCTAGTGTTAATTGCGGAATATGCAGGTGCACCATCATGCTGATACCACATACGTCGACGCGTTTCCAGTGGGACATTTTCGAGCAACGTTGGCAGATCATTCTGTAGAAACGCGATGTATGTTGCAGCTGTTTGGGCCCCTGCAATGAAGTGAGGACCAATGAGGTGGTCGCCAATGATTCCGCACCATACATTTACAGTCCACGGTCGCTGTCGCTCTACCTGTCTGAGCCAGCGAGGATTGTCCACGGACCAGTAATGCATGTTCCGTAGATTCACTGCCCCGTGGTTTGTGAAACCCGCTTCATCGGTAAACAGGTAGAACTGCAACGTATTCTCTGTTAATGCCCATTGACAGAATCGCACTCGATGATTAAAGTCATCACCATGTAATTGCTGATGTAGCGACACATGAAACGGGTGAAAGCGGTGACGATGCAGTATGCGCACGGCACTACTTTGACTCAGTCCACCGGCTCTCGCAATGTCCCATGTACTCATGTGTGGATTCATGGCAACAGCAGCTAACACACCAACTGCACCCGCTTCTCCTGTGACGGGCCTGTTACGGACCCGTTTGCGTGCTACGACCATACCTGTTGCATATAGTTGGCGGTAGATGTTTTGCAATGTGCGGCACGTTGGATGCTCTCTGTCCGGGTACCATTCTGCATACACCCTGCAAGCTTCAGCTACATTTCGACGACTCTCGCCATAGATGAGTATCATCTCCGCCTTTTCAGAGTTCGAATACACCATGGTCACAGTTCCTACAACACTACACTATCACAGACGTCTGGTAACACGGTGTACTACAGTTAGTCTGCGTGCGGAGACGAATGCAGAATAACAATAGCAGCAAGCGCTACATGGGGACACTGCGACAGCTAGACCAAACCACAACAGTGCGCAACAGCCACACTCGTAAACACGGTCGTCACCGTAAACATGTCCCTGCAGATGCTGCTCGCCGACCGTGGCCCGTGTTTGTTACAACACGCAACTGAACGTCGGAGGTTTCAAGCGTCAACTTTAGGTTACAATATCTCCGGATGTAATTAACATTTTACAATGCAACAAACGGCACTGATTACGTATTTGTTTATATGTTCAGATGTGCTAACAAAACTAACGTGGTTCCATTTAAAAAACGCAGGTTTGTGTTAAAAAACATAGTTCCGTGCATTTTTGTATGGTTTGTATTAAACAATTACACTAGCCCCCCTCCTCACGTTCGGTCTGTGGAATCGATTCGTCAGTATTTGATGTGGTTTACGAAATATATCCAGCGTTAACGTTAGGTGACTCATCCGGTATATATTCGAGTAACCGCGAATGTCAGTCTGGGGACGACCTACAATGTGTGACCGATACCAGAAGAAAACTTCACAGGCCAAGATCACTAAAAAAAATCATTTCATTCCATGACTAGTTTCGACAGCTGTGGTGTCAGCACAGCTCTGTCGAAACCGATCATCCAGTAAAACACTTTATTAGCGATCTTTGCTTGTGAATTTTTCTTCAGTTATCACATTTTCGACTAAGTTCAGTTACTGCCGAATTGCTTGGTACGCACAGGGTGTTCTGTGACTGCACGATCTGTTTTCCCCTGTGTATACTTTTCTTACAATTACATCAAATTCTGGAGACTGCAGAATCTGCAGCGGTTCTGATCGGCCCATTTTCGACATGAAAATCTGTTACTTTAAGATGGCTAGGGAAAAGAATGGCTATAGACTCATGTCGGAGGACATTTTTGACACGCTCTTTCTTTTACCTACGGCTGAAACACAAACTAAAGTGTTGCTCTCTGTTTTCCTTTTTTTGAACTGTTACTTTCTCCCGCTGCAGACCTCTATAATGTATCCTATCCCTTCGTTGATAATGTCCTAGGGTACCAGTAGTCAAGCTGTGCATGCCGTCCGCAGTTTTCACTCTTGTTTTATAATAGCATGCTTCTCGCAACAGCATATTCCCAAAAGGTAAAATAACGTGAACAGCTTCTCAAGAGTGTTTTTGCTACTCAATAACAAGCAAATATACTTGCAGAGTCAGTAATAATTTAAGATGTGATTAATTTCAATTGACGTTGGTGAATTCGAACATGAATAAGTAAAATTTGCCACCTACCTTGGACAGAGTGTGAAGTAGCGTCGTCACTGCGGGATTGACAGATGTCAGAAGTGGAATATTTTATTGTCTTTCATTGCTATCAATTCACGAGGGTGCGCAATTTGGACCGATCAGCTGCTGTCGCATAAATATCACACCGAAGTAGCTGATTCGTTTATGTGCGTTATAGAGACTGTCATCTTCGGATGTGGTACATCAGAACATGTTTGTAGCAAATACTATGAAATCAAATTAAGGCTGTTGCAGTACAGTGCAAGGAACAGAAGGAAAGTTACACACAAAACATGTAGTAAATATTTTGTGATAGTTTCTCATACTGTATTAATATACTTATGGAAGATCTCAATCACTAAGAAGATGGTAGGGGAAGGTGTGGTAAAGTGGCAAGGACAAGAGAAAGAGGCATCACCATCCCCCCCTTTAACACCACTGGTGTCTGCCGAGAAGTGGTCATAGTAGTTCCAACATACATCGCCATTGTTGTCAGTGAGATTGGCATTGGAAGCTTGTTCCGTTATAATTTAGCAGAAACTATTTTTGAGCTATCTAGTGTAAGGTACGTGATTTTTTCTTCTTATCTCACTTTATGGAGAGTAATACTTTTTTATAATATCGATGTTTAAACAACGTCTTTTGGGCTGCAAGTATAGTTCCATGTTATTTCTTTCAGATGATTAGTACATTCTGTGTATCACTAATGCAGACAACGCATCCCATCGAGAAAGTGGCCACATTACTCGTCGGGAAAAGCGGCCACTGTTTCCAACCCCGATAAGAGTTACTTTCAAAAACGCACGCAGAATACAATAGATAAAACTGACTTCTAAACCGTTTTATAAACAGAGCAATCTTACGCCATTCTGTCTCTTTGTAGCAATTTTTTTATTATCTTATTTAAAACCGTCTCTTCTGTTTGGCCTAATACGAAAGTCTTGACTGAAAAAAAAGTCTGCTGAAGTCGCTTGGTATTCTTTCAGATAATAAAGCATGAAGATGTCTGGAAAATATGCCTGACAATCAGAAAAACAAGCATTATCCGCTTACATACAAAAGATTCGTCAGTATCTAAGGCTTCAATAAACGCTTATAATTCCTATTCCTTAGGTCTCTTGAACTTCTAATAATTGGTGTGACGCCTTACAATGCTTAGATTTAACAACCACGGTTTGGAAAGAAAAAAAAGTTTGAGGACCACTTCCTCAGTGCATAGCTCACCTGAAGCCGACATATCGAGGCAAGATGTGGGTACCATCCGGCTTCCATTCTGAAACATTGTGGAATAGTCATTACGCACGGAGAATCTCAAGGATCACAACTTAATTCTTATCGTGAATTTGCGGCGTCCCTGATTCGAAATGCTCTTGCTGCCGGAGTCTTCCAAAACGCCTTTTTTTCCATCTGTTTGTAGACCAAGTCGAGGAACAACATACCTCGTGGCTCTCTTTCCTCCACTGTGCGATCTGTTCCAGTGTGTAGGCTATAGAGAGACCTGTGGAAATCACGTTGCTAGACTCCTTGTGGCCAGACAATGAAAGTATCAACCACGTAACTGAGTAAAACGGTTTACAGGCGTTCCTCCAAGAGACCTCTCGAATTTCTTCGCAAATATACCAGCAGCCAAAAATGACATAGGAGAGCTAATTGCTACTCCGTCTGTTTATTAATTCATCCTCACCCTTTGAAGTGGAGCGACTGCAGGCAGCGTTTTACTGAATCTGCTATAGTCTCGGAGCGTTTTTCAGAGAGTGCTACAGAGTTTGTCCGATATCAGACAGATTTACCTTGTTAAACACATAGTCTAGCTAGTGAGCCTCAACAGCACTCAAGTGTACGCATCAACTGCTGATACAAATGAGCAAGAAGTGGACTCGTCTATGATCAAGTCAAGAACGTACTTAGCCTCACAAAACATCGCAGAGTTAATATCGTAATAAGAGATTAACTCCAAACTAGGAAATAACATATTTGAAGGTCTTGTAGGGTCTGGTTGAAGAGCGCTGAAAGAGGTGACGGTCCGCTACAATTCTGCCGGGAAGAAAACGTTTAAAAAAAAAATGGCTCTGAGCACTATGGGACTTAACATCGGAGGTCATCAGTCCTCTATAGCTTAGAACTACTTAAACCTGACTAGGCTAAGGACATCACACACATCTATGCCCGTGGCAGGATTCGAACCTGCGACCGTAGTGGTCGCGCGGTGCCAGACTGAAGCGCCTAGAACCGCTCGGCCACACCGGCCGGCGAAAACGCTGAAGTCACTAATATCTGGTTCGAATTACTACCTCGACGACTGTATACATGGAAATCTCCAGCGGACAACGAAGACATAGTTCGTAACTAGATAGACTATTTTAATGAACAAGCGTCCTGGTACTTTTGTCATAAAAGTATCCACTTCTGAAACAAATATATTATCCGTCGATATACTACTATTAACTTCTCTAAAAATGAAACTCTTAAAACACAGTAAAAACCATAGTTCTGCAGATCAGTGTAAAATTAGACCACAATTATCAGTGCCTAGCGAAGGAAGAAACGAAAGACGTTCTAACAGACGGTATTTCCTGATGTAGGAGAGAAACCAAGCAGAAATTACCGTAGGTAAAAACAGTTTGTGAACCAAGTGTCTTTCATTCTAGAAAACAAATTGTAAATGTCTTTACCTGCAGATAGCTTTACTTAAGCGAAACGCGTCTGCTCAGAAAAACATTTTCTTATAACTGTAACCACTCAACAAAAATACCCTCAGCAACCGTAAATCACATACGGACAATATGGCGAAACAAATGAATATGAGAAACTCAGGAAGCATAGTACCCTGACAGACCTAACTGCAATAAAACGCGTGAAGTCTAAGATTAGAGCAGCAAAAATTGTTAAAGTGACATGTGACAAAGGTAAGAAACTGGAACAACTCGTTCTCATAATGGCATTCTGCGGCGCTATGATTATGAAAACACCAGTCACCGTCAGCGTTTAAATTTCAATGGTATGCAGCAAAGAGAATGCTTTACGTAATATTTAGAAGTGAACGGCAAGCGCGAAGAACGTACATACTTGAGCAAACTGATAAGCGTCATACTTCGTTCACAATCACTGTAAGCAACTGTGAATGAAAACTATTATACTGCTTAAACCGAGGCCTTCTTGAAATTATTTTCGTCTAGAGTATAATCACTTCAAATGAAGCACCAAAGGAGCCTGTAAGTACTATAACTGCACCGAACATAGTACACTGTTTACATCTCATCTACCACTACTTACATATAAACTTCAAGCTTGGGTGTTGACATGTCAGTTTAGGACACACTATATCTTACATATTTATGATTTAAACAGCAGGCAGTAAATGTTATTCACGTTGAACATAGCGACGGTCAACATTCATTGCTGCAGGCGTCGTGTAACCACTCCAGGAACGGTCACTACGGATTTAGCTAACAGCTACGTTAGAACCGCTTGTTTCCATTAAAGCCTGCAACAACCAGAAGGGTCTATTCACATTAAACTCTTTTAAAAAATTTTCTGGGTTTATATTTTCTATGAATATTTCCAATCCCTCCAATACATTCAGCCTTTGGCCTATATCTGCGGTGCCAAAACTCGTCAGTCTTACCTGAAGTATGGTTGGTTGCCTTCAATTGTTCACCCAGTGCTGTGCGGTTGTAATGAAGATTACAGTGTTCTTTATGGCGTATCGAACGGTCATCACGTGTGGCCGGTATACGTACTTTGACAATTTTATGTATACCTGACCTACGTATTTGTACTTACGCACATTTTTTTTATTTTTGTGTTTGACGGCGCTGTACAGAGCCAGATATATTTGGCTGTCAAATTTCTTTAGATGCTCGCGTATGGCGAGAGGAACATGTCATGGGAGAAAACTTGTTACTTGTGGTTTCTCAACAGTTTTAATTTGTAACGGTCGCTGATTTCTAGCAGGCGATGCCTGCGCTTGCTAAATATGAAATTGTATGTTTAAGTGATTGAAACTCGAGTGCAGTAGTTATGTTTCCAGTTACATCGGTGGAAGAACAAATTCTTACTGTACTGTGTAACTGATACTTTTCTATTTCTCTGAAATGGCGTGTTTATTATTTCCCTGTGGTGATCAACGAAATGGGAGAAACAGTTAATTCACTTCATCTGGCTTTTGCTTTCTTCCGGTACCGTAAAACTAGTTTCAAAACAATCAGGAAAAAAATGTTTATTGCACAACTCTATAGTCGTCTGCGTAAAAAATTTTCTCATCGAAGGAGAGGTTGAAAAAGTGGTGAGACTGCCTCTAGGATTCATGATTTCATGATTACATGCAAAACTTACGAAGGTGGCACCACGTGCTGAAAAATAGTGTAATTAATAGTAAATTTCCCCATGTTCTTTCGTGAGATGAGTAGATAATGACATTTATTAAAAACTCTAAAGATGTATACACTTATGATTATTACTTTTAGAAAACCATTCCCATGTACTCGGTAACGATATCTTCTTTAATTGGTAATTAAGTGTCTCGATGTCTAAAATGTCAGCAAAATTTTTGTATTGTCGAAGAAACGCTGCTTGTGAAACAATATATTACTTTCACATAAATCCAAACTGCACAAATCTTCACCTTCACAATCTTGACAGAAACAATAAAGAAGAGTCAACGTTTAAAGCAACCGGTATCCACCCGTCAGCTAGTCGAGATTGTTTTCATAGTGTCATCTGCGTTCTCTCTCGTAAGATCTGAATACTATTTTTTTTTTAAGTAGCCCCTCTTGAGATTCGTGTTTTAGTGTGTCTAGGGAACAATTCACCCTTTTCTCTCTTAACGGTTAGTCATCAACTTGTAGAATTTAATCAGTTGTATGTGAAATATTCTTTACGTGCTTGTTAAATAGATTTAGATTTTCATTTAAATGATAACCAGGTGGAAAGGAGTCAATTTAGAAAGGACAGTGGATGATTTTTCATACCAGATTTGCAAATAATTAGACCAATTAGCCATTTACTTTTCCTTTGAGGCATAAACATTACAGAACAGTATACACCCCATTCTTGAGTGATGAAGTTTTCGTACACCGAGGATAATCTGAACTAAATTTCAAATATCACTACCACAAGATTACTGCATTTCTATGCAAAGAAATGCAGTTTTTGAGAGTATTGTCATTATTTGAGTTCCAATACATTGGAACCGCTAACTTGAGTGGACGAAACTATTTTTCTCCTTTTTTTTAAAAAAAATTACGTATCTGCGCGGAAGCTTTGCAGATCTGACGGAAAATGAAGCTCTAAGTTGTGACTGCTCCAATTCAGTTCTCTGTGCAAGTGTGAGAATTTAGCTGGCGAAACTGATGTAAAGTTTCACTGTGCAACCATGTTTTGCACTGAATAGCAGTAGTAATTATTCAAATCATCCGTTACTAGGCGAAGAACGTTTATCGTTAAGTCTACTGGTTTTCATTTACACCTTCAGTATCTAGAAGCAGTTCTCTCTCTACGGGTGAACGAAGATTGCCAGTAACAATCTTCATTACGAACGGAAACCCCGGTAGTGAAGTATGTTTAGAAAATGCAGTTCACTGGAGACATTTAGTAGGGATGGTGCACGGATCAGTACTTTTAGCTACGCTCTCACCAACTGGCCCTGCCATCTCGCTCTGCCCTTTTTCAAGATACTTTGTCCCAAGTCAACAAAATGCTCGTGTATGGTTGTCTTTAATGACGCCGATGGGACGTTGACGTTGATAACGTTCCTCTCTTCGTGCATTTTCCCACCGGAGATAGTATATATATTATTTCTACATAGTTGGCTGCAGATGGAATGACAGTTTCACAACACCATAATTTACTGCAGATTATTTTTCAGAATGTGAAAACTAAACCACCCGGTACCACGTTGTTTAGCTGACATAACGGGTGTTTTAACAGATTTACCTACACCCGAAAACGAGAAATTGAAGAGGCATTCATTTTGAAAAAAAATATTATAAACTAGGTTTCGATTGTCTTTGCAGGAGTTCTCTTCAGGACGACTTATTTCCCATGATGTGTGTGGTCCTGAAATGTCCCTACGCACCTTATCATGTAGCTGTCACTCTTGTAGCTTCCAATGACTAACTTCGTATATGTTACGTTTATCACTTTCGAAGAAGAATGTAACGCGGAGTCGACTTGACTGTACCTAATAATCTAATCTGTGAAAATAATACTAATAATCAAATTAATTTCTCGATACGGCAATACATACACTGGCGTAGCCTAATATCACAGTACTAATTGGAGATGTGAAATTAATGAACAAACTGTGTGAAGACAGTAAATATACATGTAGAGGAAGATTTATGTTAGGTTTTCGTGCATAAACAGTGAAAGATAAGTCTCTCAGTCCGATTTATTATGACTTACAACAAATTTAGAAAGGAAAAAATCGGGTGTCACATTTTTCATTTAAAAGTTACGAAGAAAGTACTTCTCCGTCATATTTCACAGAAACTTCGTATTTCTTCGTCTGACTTGAGCACTTAAGACTAATTTTATGTCCATGCGTAGTCATCCCCATTTTCACAATCTGACACACGAGGAATACTTCAGAGGAATGAAAACTTGTCTATTTGACTATATTTTACATTCCTCGTTGATTCGTCAAACGACATATTAAATAAGACCATGTTCGTCGTCGCAGCGCAGCTTCTGAAAAACTTCTTGAATGCTCCTGCTAAGACTAGCCTCCGCTTTGGGCAGGCCCTCTTCCAATTTCTTGGTGACTGACGACATAATTTGTGAATAAAACATGTTCAGCATTCCCATCCCCGTCGCTTGCATTTTAATCTCTCCGGGTATGCTTATCTTCACGTCCAGTAGAACGAGACCGCACGTTTCACCACCGACGTCCATTGAGACCCTGACCGTTACTGAACTGTTGAAAACTTCCCCACTAATATGACCTTTGGCTGAGAAAGGGCCAGCCTTGAGATCGTACTTATCATAACCGAACTCCATTTTTTGCAGTCCCGCGCCGAATTCCATTACTACATTGTTGCCATAACGGGATATGCTTACGTTTCCGACCCGCCGTAGGGAGGATAGATCCCTCAGCCAGCCTTCTGTGGCATCAAAGCGGACTGTAAAACCAATGGGGCCGACACCCTTGAACTTGGTCTTGTGGACATCTGGTATCTTGACTTGCTGCTTTCCTCGTTTTATAGTCTGACTTCTGAAGACGCGGAGAATAAAATCGGCGACCGGCTGAACGAAGTCCTGTTGACAGGTGTCAAGCCTCGGACCCATTTGTTCTCTCGCATAGGGGCTGACATCGCCGATCAACGGGTGCACACCGGACACGCGGCCAGATTGATCAGTTGCAGTCACGACAGCTTGTTGCGTTGTGCACATTTGGCAGGCAACGAAGAGTAGTGTGAGAAAGCTCAGAAGTCTCTTCATTTTCGCCACCTGCAACAGAACAAAATACTAGTGACTAACGAGATAAAAATCAAATAATGGATTACAATGGAAGCCTGTTAGCTTAACGTCCCCTGAATATAAATTTCATTAAAAATTGGACGTATATTAACTACCAAAGATTTGCTAAATATTTGGTCATGATATTGTTTAAGGTGAAAAAAAAAACAAGTTTATTACCCTGAAAACTTCGGCTTCATAATAACGGAGAACTCTCTTTCAGTTTGACGACTAAATTGACGATTGATTTGCTCAAGGATCAACACAGACATTGACTGTATACAGTTTATTATGGTGGTCTTAGTCGTACTTGCAGACACGTGATTTGAATTACGTTACTTTTGAATGTGCCTTGCTCCGACCATAACTTACTCCGTGGTTTTACAGAGAACAATCTAAACTGCTGCTTCTTTCAGGCGCGCATTGCACCATCCAGTCTAGGTAAGTTGAGCCACCTCACTTGAGACGGGGAGCAAAAAAAAAGGGAAAGGAAAGCATGACAGATTTTGAGGTAACGATTTTACGTGCGTAAACTGTCCACAGACCCTGGCATGCCCATCGGACCGACCGACCACCGTGCCATCCACCGCCAATGGCGGCATTGGAGGCAGTATGGAGGGGCGTAGGATTAGCACACCGCCCTCGCAGCCATTGTCAATTTTCGTGACCTGACACGGAGTTTGAAACTGTTGCACAAAAGTCTGAAAAAAGAAACCTATTTATTTCACGTTGATTCTGCTTTAAATACCAACTACTCTGACTCTTAGCAAGCCATTAACACATTATCAAGCCATTGACTAATTTCTATGCGAGGAGCGTGCTCTGCATAGAAACGAGAAACTTCTAATTTAATAGTGCATTTAAAATGTTCTGATTCAGTTTACATGGAATTTCAATGTCTCTTTGCACGGCGCAACATGCTATCCCCATCGCTCTGTGGACTTCTCGGTACGTGTGTAAAGTGTGCATTATGTGAATTTTCGCTACGCGGCCGAAGGCAGCCAGAGATAAAGAAATGACTGCAGCGAGTTAGCTAAGCGCTGTCTGGGACGAACGACGCTTGCTCCATGGGATGGCATTAGAGAGATTTTCTTCTGATTATTTGTAGTAAAAGGAAAAGTTTTAATCTATGAAATTTCGTCCGATGTGGCAACAGCATCCACTCAATGTTAAACGGTACTGAAATTGTGAAGTGTGGAAATACTGAAAATATATAATTCTCTACACGAATCAAGGTACATTCAGTGAATTCCTCGCTAATGATTGAGTCCTATTTACATACCAGGAACTTTCTCGATGTAGGACACAGGAGAGCGTGGAAGCTGATGGGTTGGTCGAATCATGCATCGCTGTCCTTGATCTTCGCATAAAGTTTTAAAAAATGGAATTGCATGTTAATGTACAACATAGAATACCCGATCATCCAGCACACAGCTTCGTCACATCTCATTGGACTCCCTGGTTCTTAAACCAGACGTAACATTCCACGACAGAGTCATTCGCCGATAAATGATTTCAGTGAGGTTTTTCAGATTTTTGGGAGATATGAATTGTTCGTACTTGTTGGATTACAAGAGCTAATGACAAACATTTGACGTTTCACAGACGACACCAGATGAACGATGAAGACACTGAATTCCTTTCTGCAAAAATAAATCTAGTGACAGTCAGCAAACATTGTTCATTCAATTTAATTTGCTACACCTCTAGTAGACTATAAACATGAATGCTAAAAAGACCAGCAACCTTTATAGATATTACTTTTTTTGGAGTCGGCATTGTTCTGACTGGTTTGATGCAACCCAGCAAGGATTCCTCTCCTGTATCGAACTCTTCCTTTAACCTACGTCCTCAATTATTTGCTGGATGTATTCTAATCTCTGTCTTCCTTTACAGTTTTTGCCCTGTACAGCTCCCTCTAGTACCATGGGAGTCGTTCCCCGATGTCTTAACATACTTCCTGTCATCCTGTCCCTGCACTGTCTTTTCTCTGCCTCGTGATGACTGGGTGTTGTGTGCTGTCCTTAGGTTAGTTGGGTTTAAGTAGTTCTAAGTTCTAGGGGACTGATGACCATAGATGTTAAGTCCCTTAGTGCTCAGAACCATTTGAACCTGCACTGTCAGTATTTTCCACATATTTGTATCTTCTATTCTGGGCAGAACCACCTCATTCCTTACTTTACCAGTCCACCTAATTTTCAACATTCGTCTGTAGCACCACATCTCAAATGCTTCGTTTCTTTTCTGTTCCGCTTTTCCCACAGTCCACGTTTCACTACCATACAATGTTGTCCTCCAAACGTACATTCTTAGAAATTCCTTCCTCAAATTGAAACCTTCGTTTGACACTAGTAGTCTTCTCTTGGCAAGGAGTGCCTTTTTGCCAGTGCTAGTCTTCTTTTGATGTCCTCCTTGCTCCGTCCCTTATTGGTTATTTTTCTGCCTAGGTAGCAGAATTCCTTAACTTCATCTATATTTTTAAACTGTTAGCTAACATTGAATTGTATAGATACGTTTAAACGTTCTGGTTACATATAGTATAACAATAGCGCTGTAGTCACTATTAAAATGTTGCTGGACGCAGGCCACCACCTGGACAGCTCTTCTTGGGCTCAGATGAATTTTTATTTAGGAAGTTGTCTTATTTACTGCAAAAATGTTCTTAAAGCAAATATTTTTTGTTTCACGAAATCTGTAAATGGCCAGTCATGCTACCGTATTTAAAGATCGGTTGCGTTAACATTCAGTAAAATGACATTCCACATCATTACAAAACAAAGTGACCAATGGAACGTCCAACCAACACAACAGCAATTGTGAGGTCATGAGCAGATGGGTTCAGTTGTTGCTCTGAGACTGTAAATTTAATAAATTCGCTCTTGAATACGTAATTTTTCTTTGACAGTGAATAAAAATAGTGAATAAAAACATAAAAACAACGTTAACTGATGATCGAGAAAACGAACGAGATTCAGCCGCGTAACGTATGGATATAAGATTACCCTGCATAATTACTGAAAATATGTCCAGATGGTAGTAGGGAGTTCTCGCGTTGTGTAAGTTATGCAGTGTTACAAACCTTCATTTTCAAAGTTACACATTTTACATGGGATCTTAAACCAAGACTTGGACGAGAAACAAATGAAGTAAAATGGATATTATGTTTTTCTGTCAAACAATTTGTTACCTGCTGTTAGTCTAAACGCAACGTGCTAGCTTGCGAGACAGGAAGGTGTGCCAGACGAAGATGGAATCAGAGTGGCGGATCAGCGACTGGCTGGTACATCGGCCACCCTCATACTCTGCTTTAGTCTAAGCACGTTCAGGCAAATGCTTGGCTGGATCCTATTTTGCACGTCCATATATGATACATCGAAAGTTGCTACACGATCTTGTACACACAAAGCTAATGCTTTTACGGCTTCCCTCCCACAAGCCATCGGCACACGGACCGTGTATTCGAACGTAAAAATTGAGCGTGCCTAGTCTCTGAATTCATAGCGGGAAATAGCATGTTGGGGCATGTTTCCGAAAATGTAGAACAGTATCAGGCATGAAATTTTGAACGTCCGTTTCAGCGTATACCCACCCATGAGATGGAGGAACGCCATCTACGTCATATGCATCTCTTTAGTACAGAGTCTGAAAACACCATATTGGCCTTCAATAGACGCCCGTATTTGATGGGTTTGGTATTGTAAGTTACTTCCTAGAATTATATGCCAAGTCGAAGCACCAGTAAATTGATCTCTCGAAAACCCTTCGTTTATTGGTTCAATCTGTTGTCATAAAATGATGGGAAACTTATTAATGTTTAATTTTCGGATTGTAACCTACATGTTACGAAAGTACGCCATTTCAATGCAAAGGCACATTGAAGACCCATCAAAGACATTTTTCTTGGTACGATTTGTTATAATTGTCACTGCTATTTTAGCCTTCCGAAGATTGTAACATACATGTCAAGGTCACGTTATGGAAGTTCATTGTAGCCTAAGGAAGAGAGATACACAGTTACAAACTGATGTGCGATGTTTCACAGCTTCGTGTCTTAATACACCCAAAGTCTTTATTCACTTTCGCGCTTTGATGGGTTGATGATGTTTGGTTTGTGGGGGCGCTCAACCGCGCGGTTATCAGCGCCCGTACAAATTCGCAACCTTTCCTCGGTCCAAACTCGTCACTTTCATGAATAATGATGAAATAGTGATGAAATAGTGATGAAATAATGAGGACAACACAAACACCGAGTCATCTCGACGCAGGTGAAACTCCCTGATCCTGCCGGGAATCGAACCCGGGACCCCGTGCTCGGGAAGCGAGAACGCGACCTCGAGACCACGAGCTGCGGACTTGATGTTTTTTTTTGTTTTAGGGCGCAAAACTGCTAAGGTCATTAGCGCCCGGTCTGTGACTTAGGAAGCAGTAAAAAACCGAAAACGGAAGCCAGCAGCAATGGGGACGAAAGTCTTAAAATTGGAGAAACTAAAAGCAGAAGGAAGGCTTAAAATTTCACTACAGAAGGGGGTTGGTTGTCCCAAAAGAAACTTCAAATGACTGACGTCATTTCACTGGCACGAATGAACTCTAGAACGCGATCGGCCGATCGCGTGTCATCTGCTAAAATTGACGATATATCAGGCGACAGCTGTAGACGGGCGCGTAACGGAGTAAAATAGAGGCACTCAATTAAAAGGTGTCTTACCGTCCACAACTGAGAGCAGTGGGGACAGAGTGGGGGAGGATCGCCGCTTAAAAGATGTCTATGGCTAAAAAGACAGTGCCCTATCCGGAGTCTAGTTAAAATTACCTCCTCCCGACGACGCGTTCGGGAGGAAGAGGTCCAAGCACAAGGAAGAGTTTTCACGTCCCGCAATTTATTTTGGGGAAGTGTCGACCAGTGCGCGTGCCATAAATGAACAACACGACGACATAAAACGCTCCGTAGATCGGCGACGGGAATCGATGGAATAGCTGGCCGAAGAAGAGAGACTGCAGCCTTGGCTGCAATATCGGCCGCCTCATTTCCGCAGATACCAACGTGTCCCGGGAGCCAGAGGAACGCCACCGAGACGCCCCCCAGGTGGAGCAAGCGCAGACAGTCCTGAATCCGGTGGACCAGAGGGTGCACAGGGTAAAGAGCTTGGAGACTGAGGAGAGAGCTGAGAGAATCGGAGCAGATGACGTACTGTATCCGCTGATGGCGGCGGATGTAGTGGACAGCCCGGAGAACAGCGTAAAGCTCCGCAGTATAGACCGAACACTGGTCGGGAAGCCGAAAGTGATTTGGGGTGTCGCCAACAACATAGGCACTCCCTACACCTAACGATGTTTTCGAGCCATCGGTGTAAATAAATGTGGCTTCCGTCATTTGTGCACATAGAGCAGCAAATGCCCGACGATAAACAAGTGAAGGGGTACCATCCTTGGGAAATCGACAAAGGTCACAAAGCAGGCAGATCCGGGGACGGAGCCAAGGCGGTGCTGTACCACAAGTTGTCAAGAAGGTTTTAGGAAAGCGGAAGGAAAGAGAATGGAGCAATTGACGGAAGCGGACTCCCGGTGGTAGCAGGGAGGAGGGGCGGCCTGCATACCCTACATCAAAGGAGGCGTCGAAAAATATGTCATGGGCTGGATTAGCAGGCATGGAAGACAGATGGCTGGCATAACGGCTCAGAAGGACTGCTCGCCGATTTGACAGCGGAGGTTCGGCAGTCTCAGCACAAAGGCTTTCCACTGGGCTGGTGTAAAAAGCTCCAGATACTAAACGTAATCCACGGTGGTGGATAGAGTCGAGACGCCGAAGAATAGACGGCCGAGCAGAGGAGTAGACAATGCTTCCATAGTCCAATTTCGAGCGCACTAAGGCGCGATAGAGGCGGAGAAGGACCACTCGGTCCGCTCCCCAGGAGGTACCATTCAGGACACGGAGGGTGTTGAGGGATCGCAGACAGCGAGCCGAAAGATAGGAAACGTGGGAGGACCAGCACAGTTTTCTGTCAAACATAAGATCGAAGAATCTAGCGACGTCAGAAAACGGAAGGTTGACAGGACCTAGATGTAAGGAGGGCGGGAGAAACTCCTTACGTCGCCAAAAATTAACACAAACGGTCTTACTGGGAGAAAAACTGAAGCCGGTGTCGATGCTCCAAGAATGGAGGCGATCGAGACATCCTTGAAGACGTCGTTCTAGAAGGCTGGTCCGTTGAGAGCTGTAGTAGATCGCAAAATCGTCCACAAAGAGGGAGCCCGAGACACCAGGAAGGAGACAATCCATAATTGGATTTATGGCAATGGCAAACAATACAACACTCAGCACGGAGACCTGGGGTACCCCGTTTTCTTGGGAGAAAGTACGGGAGAGAGTAGTGTTCACCCGCACCCTAAATGTGCGCTCTGCCAAATTCACGAAGAAAAAGGGGCAGCCGACCTCGAAAGCCCCAAGAGAACAGTGTGCGGAGGATGCCTGTCCTCCAACAGGTATCGTATGCTCTCTCCAGATCAAAAAATATTGCTACCGTTTGGCGTTTCCGGAGAAAATTGTTCATGATATAAGTGGAGAGAGCAACAAGATGGTCAACTGCAGAACGATGCTTCGGAATCCTCATTGGGCAGGTGTTAAAAGTCTGCGGGATTCCAGCCACCAGGCTAAACGGTAATTCACCATACGCTCCAAAACCTTACAGACACTACTCGTGAGAGAAATGGGGCGATAGCTGGAGGGGAGATGTTTCTCCTTTCCAGGTTTCGGAACAGGAACGACGATAGCTTCCCGCCATCGTCTGGGAAAAGTACTGTCGGTCCAAATTCGATTATAAAGGCGAAGGAGGTAACGCAGACTATGGGTTGATAAATGCAGCAACATTTGGACGTGGATACCATACGGTCCTGGGGCGGAGGAGCGAGAAGAAGAGAGTGCATGTTGGAGTTCCCGCATGGAGAAAACAGTATTGTAGCTTTTGCGATTTTGAGAGGAGAAAGCAAGAGGTCGCACTTCCGCTGCATGTTTCTTCGGAAGAAACGCTGGCGGGTAATTTGAAGGGCTCGAAATCTCAGCAAAGTGCTGACCCAATGAGTTAGAAATGGCGACGGGGTCCACTAATGTATCATGCGCGACAGCGAGCCCTGAGACCGGGGAGAAACTAGGTGCGCCTGAGAACCGTCGAAGCCGACTCCAAACTTCCGAGGAGGGAGTGAAGGTGTTAAATGAGCTAATAAAAAATTTCCAGCTTGCCTTCTTGCTATCGCGGATGACACGACGGCATCGCGTTCGAAACTGCTTATAGCGGATACAGTTTGCCAAAGTAGGATGGTGGCGGAAAACGCGGAGAGCACGTCGCCGCTCGCGTATTGCGTCACGGCATGCCTCGTTCCACCAAGGAACTGGGGGGCGCCGGGGCAATTCGGAGGTGCGAGGTATTGAACGTTCCGCAGCTGTAAGAACAATGTCGGTAACGTGTGTGACCTCATCGTCAACGCTGGGAAAGTGACGGTCATCGAATGTCGCTAGAGACGAAAAAAGTGTCCAGTCGGCCTGGGCAAACTTCCAGCGTCTCGGACGCACATATGGCAGTTGAGGCTGCAGTCTAAGGACACATGGAAAGTGGTCACTCTAGTGTGTATCATCAAGGGCGAACCATTCGAAGCGCCGAGCCAGCGGAACAGTACCGACCGCAAGGTCCAAATGAGATAAAGTTGTCGTGGAGGCAGACAAAAATGTAGGGACCCCAGTGTTGAGGCAAACTAGATCCGCTTGGTGGAAGATGTCTAGCAATAGTGAGCCACGTGGACAAGGATGTGGAGATCCCCAAAGCGGGTGGTGGGCATTGAAGTCCCCAACCAGCAAATAGGGGAGTGGAAGCTGACCAAGAAGATGAAGATCAGCTCATGCCATTGGTGTGGACGATGGAATGTATACAGTACAAAGAGAGAACGTGTATTCAGAGAGGGAAAGGCGGACGGCGACAGCTTGGAAGGAACTGTTTAAGGGGATTGGGTGATAATGGAGAGTATCATGGAGAAGAATCATGAGTCCTCCATGGGCTGGAGTGCCTTCAACAGAGGGGAGATCATATCGGACGGACTGAAAATGAGGGAGAACAAAGCGGTCATGGGGGACGCAGCTTTGTTTCCTGAAGACAGAAGATGACCGGCGAGTAGGATCGTAAGAGGATCGACAATTTATCCCTATTGGCTCGAATGCCGCGGATATTCCAGTGGATAATGGACATGGGGTGAACAGAAAATGGAGGAATGTGACCAAAGTTGCTGTCAACTCAAAGACTGCTCGGAGCTAGCGACCGACAGCATGGAATGGCATTCAGCCGAAGGCAGAAGATCCTGATCCATAGGTTGGTCAGGAGCAGCTCCTGCCACCAGCGATCGGCCGGTTGACCGGCCACCAGCAGTGCGCCTCGGCGACACAGAAGACGGCCGAGGGCGATTTCCGCCAGGTGGTGCTGTAGATAGGATACGCCTTGGCGGAGAAGGAGATGAACTGGGTTTCTTTGTAGCCTTCTTGGAAGTATGATGTTTAGATGAAGGAGGAACCGATGGTTGGGAAGTTGCGGTATGTAAAAACTCTTCACGAGTATGCTCTTTTTTGGAAGGCTTGGTGTCTGACTTTTGGGCTCGAGATTTAGCAGAACCCGATGAAGGGTGAGCCATAGAGTGGGCAGGCGAAAGTGGTGAGGTTGAACGGGCGATCTTTGCACTGGCCGATCCGACGACCGTGGCACTAAAGGTGAGGTCGCAAGTCTGCATGGCCGCCTCCTTTGTTGGCCGAGGAGAAGCAAGAACAGTGCTGTATTTTCCTGTCTGAGGCACGGTGGGCTGGCGACTGGCGAATAATTTTCGAGCAGCAAAGGTCGACACCTTTTCCTTTACTCTTATTTCCTGGATGAGCTTTTCGTCCTTAAAAACGGGGCAATCTCGAGAGGAAGCAGCGTGGTCACCCATACAGTTGATGCAGCGAGGGGATGGAGGTGGACAAGCACCCTCATGGGCATCCTTGCCACACGTAACACATTTGGCCGGATTGGAACAGGACTGGCTGGTGTGATTGAACCGCTGACACCGATAGCATCGCGTAGGGTTTGGGACATAAGGGCGAACGGAAATTATCTCATAGCCTGCTTTGATTTTCGATGGGAGTTGAACTTTGTCAAATGTCAAGAAGACAGTGCGGGTTGGAATGATGTTCGTGTCAACCCTTTTCATAACTCTATGAACAGCCGTTACGCCCTGGTCAGACAGGTAGTGCTGAATGTCTTCGTCAGACAATCCATCGAGGGAGCGTGTATAAACGACTCCAAGCGAGGAATTTAAGGTATGGTGCGGTTCCACCCGGACAGGGAAGGTGTCGAGCAGAGAAGTACGCAGCAATTTTTGTGCCTGGAGGGCACTGACTGTTTCTAACAACAGGGTGCCATTCCGTAATCTGGAACAAGACTTTACAGGACCTGCAATTGCGTCGACACCTTTCTGAATAATGAAAGGGTTGACCGTGGAGAAGTCGTGACCTTCGTCAGACCGAGAAACAACAAGGAACTGTGGCAACGATGGAAGAACTGTCTGTGGCTGAGACTCAGTGAACTTACGTTTGTGAGCAGACATAGTGGAAGGTGAGGAAACCATTGCGGAAGAATCCCCCACGATTACCAGCGTCTCCGATGGCGCGCTCCTCCCTTGTGGGGGCCCTCACTGAGGGCACTCCCACCTTAGGTGATTGTTCACACCTCAGGTCACACCTCCCGACAAACGGACGGAGGGACCAATCGGCACTTTCGGAAGGTATCAGCTCAGGTAATCACCCCTCCCTGGGCCTGGCCGTTACCAGGGGGTACGTACGTGTCCTACCTGTCTACCCGGGGCGGGGAATTACGCGTTACCCCGTCACCGGCTACGCATGGAAGTGCGTGGGTCGGCCTTCAGACACGCACAGGGAGGAAAAAAGAGAAAGGGAAAGGAAAGAAGAGGGGTCTCAAACGCCGCAGCGGAGAAAAGTGCAGAGAGAAGCGGGAAGGAAAAGAGAAGGACAGAGGAAGGACGAAGACTTGCAAGTATAGAAAGCAAAGAATTTGTAACAGTTTAGAGCGTCCGTCTCCGGACGTAGGCACAAACCATACTCCCAGAGGGGGAGAAAGGGAAGGAAAGAGCCAGAGGTGAGGGGGGGGGGCGAAGATGGGGGAGGGGGAAGGATGAGGAAAGGGAAGGTATGCAGCCCGGAAAAGGAAGGAGGGCCACATTAGCTCGGGGTCCCGTGCTCGCTACGCACGTGTCCACAAAAGAGTTGTGAACCCCCTGGGGGGACTTGATGGGTTGAGACCTCATTCATTTAAAAGTATATTTTATAATATTTGATGTTATGTAAAGATAACTGCACTCGCTCGCTCAGTTTTTTCTTTTGCTGCCCTAAGTCGCATTACATTTCTGTAAGATAAAGTCCAACTGCAGACGGCTAGTTTCCACTGCTTGTCTTCGAGCTCGCCAAGACAGGTGGCCGGAACTCCTCAGCAGTTGAGAACGTTTGGAGAATTATGGGCAGGAACCTCCAATAGTCAACTCAGGTTTTCGACAATTAACCCACAAGTTGGACAATCTGGCACGATCTCCCTCAGGAGGACATTTTTACCCTTAATGTTTGGGGCACCATGCATCTTGAATAAATCTCTATGATATAGGAAACAATGTTGTCCTGGACTTCAGCGAGTAAATGTTAAGTTTCCATTGCTACAAAGATGTCAGCTAAATTCCACTGCTGCTATAATCTACCCTGGAAAAACGAAGTTATAAAATGTGAGCTGTGCCGCATCGACAATAGATCTGTTTTAGCATTTTTGTTGTGTTACCTATTGCAGAAAAGATTAGATATGGCCCAGCGCGTAAACACTTAGGTGTATACTCCGTACGGAAACCGAAATTATTGGAGATGTGTTGCTCTGCAGTAAAAAGACGACTGCCTAGATACCTACAACAGGTGTATTTGAACTTGCCGTGTATTTGGTCAGTGACAATTTTCCAACTGTATCCTAGGGTCTAAAAATGTTGGCCAAAAACGAGGAGAGAGTCGTAAGGCGCATCTGTGGTCTTTCAAACTAGTGGTCGATAACGAAATGCTTCACGTTCCAATAACAAGATCCCTTGCCATAACTAAGCTTTAATACAGATGTGGACCGCAGAACTTTTCAAAGACGATCAAGTAACAAATTATTCTCGAAGTATCTGGTACAAATGGTCCAAATGGCTCTAAGCACTATGGGACTTAATATCTGAGGTCATCAGTCCACTAGAACTTAGAACTACTTAAACCTAACTAACCTAAGGACATCACACACATCCATGCCTAAGGCAGGATTCGAACCTGCGACCTTAGCAGGGGTGCGTTTCCGGAATGAAGCGCCTAGAACCGCTCGGCCACAGCGGCCGGCTGTCTGGTACAGTTGAGGTTGTTACCGACTAATGAAACTTAATTATTGCCTGCCTTCGTGGCTGATAATCAGCTGGTTCTTTCGTGAAGTACGTATTTTTAACACTTAATGTCTAATGAGCATATCTCAATTAGGGGGACAGTGATTTACGTGCGCTCCATGCTGTTTCTCCGGCATTCAGCCAGCCTCGAGAATCTTTTTAAAGATTCATTTCGTGCTGCTTAGAAGTATAACTATCATTAAAACTGATATTGTGCACATTAAAACATTCAGGTTAAAGACTTTGTAAAAGCTACAAGAAGACCGAGTGGCAAAATCTTACAGACGTAATATCGGATATGTCTTATCAGTACACCCTTTCTTTTAGTAGAGCCAAAAGTTTTGTTCTTCTGCACTATTCGATTCAGTAACTTCATTGGTTTCCCGCTATACGCAGCTAATCTTTAACATTCTTTTGCGTCAACATTCCAATAGCTTTTCTTCCCTGTACTGTTTATTGGCCGTATTTTACTTTCGTCCGTTTACCGCGGAAATCATTTTTTCGAGGTTTCGGGTGAGACACTGGATGAACTAAGCAGGCTGCCGTAAGTACGAACAGTTCGATGTTTCAAAGTGATTGTGTTGTGAGAAGTACCTTCTTATACCGTCACTGCCCTTCGTATAATGTTAAATTCATCACTCACAAAATTTCTTTTAAAGTCTGTATGGGATTTCTGCCCTATAGATCTACCACGAACGTACGTTTCTACGAACAGAAATCTGAGCAAGACGAGTGTCCTCTGACAAGCGACTTTAAACAGCAGGAAGCCGCTGTATCAGGAGTCAGTGAGATACTGCTTGTATGTATGTCTCAGAACACCGCCCAGTCGCAGCAGGAGAAGACCATTAGAGGAGAAAGAAACGCTTCAAATGGTTTCTGTAATTTACAGCGATGTAGAAAGACTGTCGCACGAAGCAGCTGTGGTGAGAGTAGTACATTTTACGCTTACGCTCCCCAGAGTATGTATCGCTGTGCTGAGCCATTTTGTTTGTTGCCTGTAATTGTTAACTAATTGATTAGTCATGATTTCGCTGTCAGGTCCCATTTCTGTTATCTATTAGGATAGTTTGCAGTTCCGTAGGTAGTTTGAAGGCGACAAAGCAGTCATAAATGCAGACCACGCTCTTTACAACGCATGAATATGCTTTCTACATCTACATGGATACTCTGCAAATCACATTCAAGTTCCTGGCAGAGGACTTATCGAACTACCTTCACAATTATCTATCCAATCTCTTACAGCGCACGGGAAGAGTGAACATCTTTCCGTATGAGCTCTGATTTCCCTTATTTTAACGTGGTGATCGTTTCTTCCTATCTACGTAGGTTGCAGTCAACAAAATATTTGCGCATTCGGACGAGAAAGTTGGTGATTGGAATTACGTGAGAAGATTCCGTCGCAACGTAAAACGCCTCTCATAATGATGTCCAGCCCAAATCCTGTATCATTTCTGTGGCACTCTCTCTCATATTTCGCGATAATACAAAACGTGCTGTCTTTCTTTGAACTTTTTCCGTATACTACGTCATTCCTATCTGGTAAGGATCCCGCACCGCGCAGTGTAAGCAGTCTCCTTAGTAAGTCTGTTATATTTTCTAAGTGTCCTGCCAATAAAACGCAGTCTTTGGTTAGCCTTCCCCACAACATTTTCTTTGTGTTCCTTCCAATTTAAATTGTTCGTAATTGTAATACCTAGGTATTAACTTGAATTTACGGCCCTTAGATTAGACTTATCTATCGTGTAACCAAAGTTCAACGAGTTCCTTTTAGCACTCATGTAGATAACCTCACTATCCGTTATTTAGGTTCAAATGGTTCAAATGGCTCTGAGCACTATGGGACTCAACATCTTAGGTCATAAGTCCCCTAGAACTTAGAACTACTTAAACCTAACTAACCTAAGGACATCACACACACCCATGCCCGAGGCAGGATTCGAACCTGCGACCGTAGCAGTCCCGCGGTTCCGGACTGCAGCGCCAGAACCGCACGGCCACCGCGGCCGGCCGTTATTTAGGGTCAACTGCCACTTTTCGCACCATTCATATATCTTTTCTAAATACACTCCTGGAAATTGAAATAAGAACACCGTGAATTCATTGTCCCAGGAAGGGGAAACTTTATTGACACGTTCCTGGGGTCAGACACATCACATGATCACACTGACAGAACCACAGGCACATAGATACAGGCAACAGAGCATGCACAATGTCGGCACTAGTACAGTGTATATCCACCTTTCGCAGCAATGCAGGCTGCTATTCTCCCATGGAGACGATCGTAGAGATGCTAGATGTAGTCCTGTGGAACGACTTGCCATGCCATTTCCACCTGGCGCCTCAGTTGGACCAGCGTACGTGCTGGACGTGCAGACCGCGTGAGACGACGCTTCATCCAGTCCCAAACATGCTCAATGGGGGACAGATCCGGAGATCTTGCTGGCCAGGGTAGTTGACTTACACCTTCTAGAGCACGTTGGGTGGCACGGGATACATGCGGACGTGCATTGTACTGTTGGAACAGCAAGTTCCCTTGCCGGTCTTGGAATGGTAGAACGATGGGTTCGATGACGGTTTGGATGTACCGTGCACTATTCAGTGTCCCCTCGACGGTCACCAGTGGTGTACGGCCAGTGTAGGAGATCGCTCCCCACACCATGATGCCGGGTGTTGGCCCTGTGTGCCTCGGTCGTATGGAGTCCTGATTGTGGCGCTCACCTGCACGGCGCCAAACACGCATACGACCATCACTGGCACCAAGGCAGAAGCGACTCTCATCGCTGACGACGACACGTCTCCATTCGCCCCTCCATTCACGCCTGTCGCGACACCACTGGAGGCGGGCTGCACGATGTTGGGGCGTGAGCGGAAGACGGCCTAACGGTGTGCGGGACCGTAGCCCAGCTTCATGGAGACGGTTGCGAATGGTCCTCGCCGATACCCCAGGAGCAACAGTGTCCCTAATTTGCTGGGAAGTGGCGGTGCGGTCCCCTACGGCACTGCGTAGGATCCTACGGTCTTGGCGTGCATCCGTGCGTCGCTGCGGTCCGGTCCCAGGTCGACGGGCACGTGCACCTTCCGCCGACCACTGGCGACAACATCGATGTACTGTGGAGACCTCACGCCCCACGTGTTGAGCAATTCGGCGGTACGTCCACCCGGCCTCCCGCATGCCCACTATACGCCCTCGCTCAAAGTCCGTCAACTGCACATACGGTTCACGTCCACGCTGTCGCGGCATGCTACCAGTGTTAAAGACTGCGATGAGCTCCGTATGCCACGGCAAACTGGCTGACACTGACGGCGGCGGTGCACAAATGCTGCGCAGCTAGCGCCATTCGACGGCCAACACCGCGGTTCCTGGTGTGTCCGCTGTGCCGTGCGTGTGATCATTGCTTGTACAGCCCTCTCGCAGTGTCCGAAGCAAGTATGGTGGGTCTGACACACCGGTGTCACTGTGTTCTTTTTTCCATTTCCAGGAGTGTATTTTTACAGTTTTGATGTTCTGATGACTATTAGTCGATAAACGACAGCGTCATCTGCAAACAACCGAAGACGGCTGCTCAGATTGTCTCCAAAATCGCTTATATAGATAAGGAACAGTAAAGGGCCTATAATAACACTACCTTGGGAAACGCCAGAAAGCACTTCTGTTTTACTCGATTACTTTCCTTCAGTTACTACGATACTACGAACTGTGACCTCTCTGACAGGAAATCACGAATCCAGTCACATAACTGAGACGATATTCCATAAGCACGCAATTTCACTACGAGCCGCTTGTGTGGTACAGTGTCAAAAGCCTTCCGCAAACCCTGAAATACGGAATCGATATGAAATCCCTTCTCAATAGCACTCAACACTTCATGTGAATAAAGAGCTAGTTGTGTTTCACAGGAACGATGTTTTCTAAACCCATGTTGACTGTGTGTCAATAGACCGTTTCCTTCGAGGTAATTCATAATGTTCGAACACAATATATGTTCTAAAATTCATACTGCATATAGACGTTAACGATATGGGCCTGTAATTTATTGGATTACTCCTGCCTTTGACTGTTGGTGTGACCTGTACAACTTTCTAGTCTTTGGGTGCTGATCTTTCGTCTAGCGAACGCTTGTATATGATTGTTAAGTATGGACCTAATGCATCAGCATACTCCGAAAGGAACCTAACAGGTGTACAGTCAGGGCCAGAAGACTTACTTTATTAAGTGATTTAAGTTGCTTCACTACTCCGAGGATATTTACTTCTACGTTACTCATGTTGGCAGCTGTTCTCGATTCGAATTCTGGAATATTTAATCCGTCTTCTTTTGTGAAGACATTTCGGAAGGCTGCGTTTAGTGATTCTACTTTGGCAGCACTGTCTTCGATAGTATCTCCATTGCTACCGCGCAGAGAAGGCATTGATTGTTTCTTGCCGCTAACATACTTCACATACGACCAGAATCTCTCTGGATTTTCTGCCAGATTTCGAGAGTTTCCTTGTGGAAATTGTTATAGGCATCTCGCATTGAAGTCCGCGCTAAATTTCGAGCTTCTGTAAAAGATCGCCAAACTTTGGGATTTTGCGTCTCAAAACGCTAGCAACGTATTTAACATGTACTATTGTGTGTTTCTTGCTATCTTCATCGTTCTAAATAGCCACCAGAAAGTAGGTAACTCTGGTGGATTCATCAAATACACGTTAATTATTTCTCATACCAAAATTACTGTTATTTGATTCCACAAGAAAGCATTGTTAATGTGTTCTCAGGTTGACTAACAACGTTAACAACACGTGCTTAGCACTAGAATTCCTATGTCACTCGTGCGTGACGGATATTTATCTACATTTGTAGAAGTAATGTTCAGTGAGAACTCTAGAATTTTCCCTTAAGTATTATGGTATACTGTGGACAGCACAAAAATTTTTCCTTGAGCCATGTTTTTCATAATTTCTTTGATATTCCTTTCTAGAACTATCAGAGCTTGGTGGAAAAGATCATTCATGGAATTAACGTGTTGTAGCTGCCTTATGATTTTTCAGTGTTTCTACATGTAAAATGATGTATCTAGCCGATTTATTTAACCTGTGAAATGCAGTACACTTGTACCCGTCTCCACATTCCTCACGATCTGCTGCATCTTACACCTCTGCTTCTGTTCATGCATATGATCTTACTCTGCCTTGTCTTGTGGACAATTTCAACAAAGCGTAAAGAAAAACACTGACATGGTCACCCGCAATTTAACTGGTAATTAGAGTAATAGAAGGCAGACAGTACATGCAACTGGATGTAACCACAATAGGCTTATATAGTTACTAAATGTCAAATTGAACATACTGTCGCAATGCCCACTCCATTCAGAAATATTGCCGGTGTCTGCAGTAATGATTCTTGTGAGGTAGGGAGTTAATATCAATACAATACGATTTCCTTTTACTTAAATACATTTCATCGACATGTGCGGTACCGTAAGCTGGCAGTACAACTCCACAATGATCAGCCTCTACGTTATTTTTACGGAATTGCGATATCTGTCCGCAAAATAGCGCAAATTCTCATCACGTAAAAGCGCTTACAGCAAAACTTCATTTATACACACAAAATAATTAAGTAATTTGATGCTATTGAGTTTTAGATACGTTCGCCATTGATAACCGTCAAAGCTGAGTGTACAGACTTAGTAAAAACTCATTCGAGCCGGGTGCAATCTCACCGTCAGAGCTTCGGTACACAGAGCGGGTGAAGTGATTTACGAAATTTTGACAGCCGCGTTTGTTGGTCAAGTACTCAGCCTTGCGGTCGAGGATGTGGTTGCGGGAAACATTCCCTTATCTTTGCTAGTCTGTAGCTATAGAAGTTCGGTTTAGCCGTGTTTTCAAACACTACAAATCGCTGTGGAAGTATGGCTGATTCATTTAAAACATTGTTTTAAGTGCTGCCATGGCATATCCCTATGCTACTGTGCATGTTCTACTCCACTATTACTGTGCTCATGGAGGAAGCCTCTCGATATTCCAGTGTTCGTCACTGTGGGCGTCATATCACCATAAATTTTACGAGATCATTAGCTATCTCATCGAGAGTATGCTACTGCAGACAAACATTAAACAGAATGAGATTTTCACTCTGCAGCGGAGTGTGCGCTGATATGAAACTTCCTGGCAGATTAAAACTGTGTGCCCGACCGAGACTCGAACTCGGGACCTTTGCCTTTCGCGGACAAGTGCTCTTGCGGGCACTTGCCCGCGAAAGGCAAAGGTCCCGAGTTCGAGTCTCGGTCGGGCACACAGTTTTAATCTGCCAGGAAGTTTCACACATTAAACAATTTTTGTTAGTCATTTATTATGTAGTAATAATCTGTATAGGCGATGAGTGAGACCTGTTAAATGCTTTCTGGATGTTATGATTGAATCAGTAAACTATTTAGACGAAATAATCTATTAGACATACTGTTTGAAATGTACCAGAATAGTAGGTTATCAGTTTCGCAATAAATGTTTTGTCTGAACAGTGTAATATACAACGATGACAAAATACTTATTACACCATAAGGCATTTCATTCGGGTGGAAAGCTACGCAATTAGATATCTGGTTTCAGTAAGGATTAAAAACGTGTTTCCCCCTCACTACTGGGAGTGTTGCTATGTAATTTTTCTCCTGAAGATGACGTGAACCACTGAACTGTCTAATGGTACAATAAATGACTGATGCAGAGAACTGTTGTTTAAGTATCACTAGTGGGCCTAATGATACCGTTCGTTATGTAGGAATTAATTGCTCTCTAACATATCTAGCACAGTTTTGCATCTTTAACGAAGCTTAAAGCCAATGACTGTCTAGAGATTTGAATCCTACGTTAGCTCAGTAATTTATCAAAACATTCCAATAATATTCAACAACAGACTGATAAAACATTTTGAAATCAGCTACTTTCGGAAATTAACTGATTTCCTATCAATGAACAAAAACATAAAACTAGCTCATACTGCAACAGTACTGAATGATCGCCCTTCACTTTCTCCATTGGTGCTCCTGAGTGTGTCATGACTTGTTTCGAGGAGGCTGTCGTCAATTATTACTGCACTTTAACGTTCTATCCATATGATAAAATCTCCTCGGGTTGACAGATTCATTGCGTCGATCTCTGGCAACGTTTCAACAAATTTCTTACTTGCCATCTTCAGGCGAAGTGTCAGGTTCACGTCTCGTCCGCATCTTCTATCCATATAATGAATGACTCATTATTCCTACACCAGCCCAAAGCCGCGGCTAGAATAAATGTACAGGTCGCCTTCTTCCGGTAATACTTTCCACGTTGTTGTACTTCCTGCCAAGTCAATACCTTACGCGAATTTTATCACTGATATATTTAGGGTCACTCGAAATTATAATTGTGTTACTAACACGATTCAGTAAGAGACTACTTAATGATCTCACTAAATATTCTGCGTAATTTATAGAAATCAGTGATGTAATTGGTTGTTGGTAATAAGAAGGTTCTCCTTAGAATCGGCCAGCAAAAAAGTATGAGGAAAACAAAAAAAACGTCAAATGTGTGTGAAATCTTGTGGCAGGTAACTGCTAAGGTCATCAGTCCGTAAGCTTACATACTACTTAACCTATCCTGAGGACAAACACACCCATGCCCGAGGGAGGACTAGAACCTCCGCCGGGACCAGCCGCACAGTCCATGACTGCAGCGCCCTAGACCGCTCGGCTAATCCCGCGCGGCATGAGGAATACAATCTTAAGTAGCAAGATGATAGGACATGGTTTGAGACAACAGGGAATAACCTCCACGAAGCTAGACAGAGCCGTAGAGAGCACAAATTTTAGAGGTGGACAGATATTGGAATTTATCCGACAAATAATTGAGTGAGATGAGTTATTACTTCCCGAGATGCAAAGATTGGAACAGGAGAGGAAATTTTTGCGGTCCGTATCAGTCAAAACGGTAGTAAAGATAAATTTAAATCTAAATGCTCGTAGAAAATATCGAAAAACATAGAATTCGCTTATTTAATATTCGATGGGTCGCTTGGACGACATATACTAATAAAATGGATCCAGCCAATTAATGGGTCAAAGTTAATTTGCATCTGAACGTGGTTGCACACTGACCAATTACAAACGAATTAACAGAAAGTATTGTTTTGTAACAGCTGTAATACTTTTGCAATAAAACAAGTGCGTCAGTAAACCATTTCTCTGGTGTACGTAAAGAGTTGGTCGAAACAACATTTCTAATTTGCAAATTTAACTTCACACAGCTAATAGTACTGGATTTCTCAGAGATTTTGTTGGTAGCATAATTTATCCCTTTCCTGAGCAGTACATTTCCAGAACTGTGAATCCCCCCTCTCCACTCCCAGTATGTTGAACGTTAAATGAACTATAAGAAAATAAATAATGCCTTTGTGATAACAAACGAAACGGACACACTGCAGAAAAATAAACACGCGTACAAGCATAGGAGATCATAAAGGTGTTCAGCGGTACATATCCTGACGGACCCACTACGACACGAGCTGTTCAGAAATGGAAATGTCAAGAATTTCAGTCTACTTACAGCTTCGCAAAATGAAACTTTGATGACCTTCGAATCCCATTATTACTTTCACCACCACCACCAGCAGCAGCTTAAAAGCTACTAACACAACTTTATCTAAGGAGACAGCATCACAGTTTTCCCACTCACGTTCCCGTCGTAAATTTCCCCCAAACATGAAAACATCTATACTAGTTTCAATCGCGGAACGGTAATTTCTCAATCAAGTAGCAGGAAGAGTCCTAAACTGGCAATTATAAAATTAAAACAGAAGAGTAAGTAGATTGAATCAAGGGAAAAATCATCAAAGCGCGCACACACACACACACACACACACACACACACACACACACACACACACACACACAAACACACACACCACAACTTGCCAAATAAAATCACAACAACAGTTTAATTAACGTAGAAAGTGAAAAGATGTAGTTCACTATTTCACTAGCGCAATACGAAGCAAATTGAATAGCAGCAATAGAGTTTAGTCGCCTTAGTTCAAGAATAACTGGAAACGTAAGGACGCTTTTAAATATCAGTGAAAATACGTACGAGTATTTTATAACTTCGAAGACTGCTATAGATGTTGGCAGCTACCAGAGTACAACCGCAGTGAGACGCGAGACCGAACTAACTGGCGCGCTAGCTTGTGCGTTTCGTCAACGCTAGCAGCTTAACACATCACACGTCATGTGCCGGAGAGGAGCGCCTTATTATACAGCTGTGGCGCAGCGGTCCCATTTGAAGGCCAAGGCCGCGTGCCTTCGCGTCTCACTTAAACGCCTCACAAACGAACCGACCGACCCCCAAATTGGACGTGTGTAGGCGTTTTGACCGACCGACCGAAGAACTATCCTTGTCAGGATGTTGAGCGAGTAGGACGACTTGACAGCCGACATCTCCCCCCCCCCCCCCCCTCTCTCCACCCAACAAATTGTCCCGCGTGTAGCGCTGTTGTACCAACCGCCCGACAGAAGTCCGTCTTTTGTCACTACGCACGTAATTAATGCTGTTCTAATGTACATGACTGGGTGAAGTCGGACGAAACTTCAACGACAGAGTTTCTGGAAAAATTTAAAGACTGCGGATGTCACGCACAGAGAATAAAAATCCTTCGAACTTCTGTATGTATTCAGGTTTTACTTCCGATGCTTAGCGGAAATGAAATCTAGAACCGAAATATCGACATTCAACGGACGTTAATTCATGAAACATTTGCTTCGTTACTACGAGTGTTAAGAAATTCGATCCTACATCCAAGCCCTCTACTAAGAAAAGCAAAGCGTGGCATTACTTTTTTTTCAGTTGAACAGTTTCTAAATGCTGTTGTATTTGTGTGTGATGTTCTTAGGTTATTCAAAAAGATTTCGGGCTTGCAGCCGGTCGTCGTTAGCTTCCATCCACGATATTTCGACTGGACAACTGCCAGCCATCCTCACGTGAGCCATCGATACTGACGAAGGCGCTTTTTTTTTATTTATTGAATTTCAATTCCCCCCGAAGGGGGCGGGCTAGCAGCAGCTTAGTATGCTGCTCTTCAGCCTACTGACTTCGTTAAAAAGATGAAGATAAAACAGGCGATAAAATCGGAGATTTAAAGAGTAACAAGGCGAAAAAAAAAAATCGTGGAACTTAAAACAAAGAACAGAGGGATGATGATGCTAATAAAATACATACGAAGCAGACAGGTAAAACAATAGACAGACAATTAAAAAACACCTGCTGGGATCAGTGAAAGACGATCTGGTATTGCGGAAGGCGGGAATTTATAAAATACCTTCTCAGTGTGGCATGTCATATATAGGACAAACATTGCGAACGGTAGAAGAACGTTGCACTTAACATCAGTGCTGTACTCGCCTTTTGCAACCTAGCAAGTCTGCAATTTGCTGAGCACTGCATTTCCACTGGACACTCAATGGAGTATGACAAGACAACAATTTTGGCCACAGCAACATCCTTTTGGGACTCCGTCATAAAAGAATCAGTGGAAATTCGCATGACAGACAATCTTATCAACCGTGACAATGGCTACCAGCTAGATAATGCGTGGAACCCCGTCATCTCTAAGGTATGCTCCATACGAAGACGTCAGAGTACTCCGATGGCCGCGGCAATTGACAACGCAGGAGACAGGTGAGTTCTGCAGTTCCACAAGCGAGGACGCTGCTGGCGGGCGGTGTGGTTCGTCTCTCCATATGATTTTGACGAATGCGCGGAATACTCGCTGCACGCTATACAGCGTGTTACAAAAAGATACGGCCGAACTTTCAGGAAACATTCCTCACACACAAAGAAAGAAAATATGTTATGTGGACATGTGTCCGGAAACGCTTACTTTCCATGTTAGAGCTCATTTTATTATTTATCCTCAAATCACATTAATCATGCAATGGAAACACACAGCAACAGAACGTACCAGCGTGACTTCAAACACTTTGTTACAAGAAATGTTCAAAATGTCCTCCGTTAGCGAGGATACATGCATCCACCCTCCGTCGCATGGAATCAAATGACTCTGAGCACTATGGGACTTAACATCTGTGGTCATCAGTCCCCTAGAACTTAGAACTACTTAAACCTAACTAACCTAAGGACATCACACACATCCTTGCCCGAGGCAGGATTCTAACCTGCGACCGCAGCGGTTACGCGGTTCCAGACTGAAGCGCCTAGAACCGAACGGCCACACTGGCCGGCCGCATGGAATCCCTGATGCAGCCCTGGAGAATGGCGTATTGTATCACAGCCGTCCACAATACGAGCACGAAGAGTCTCTACATTTGGTACCGGGGTTGCGTAGACAAGAGCTTTCAAATGCCCCCATAAATGAAAGTGAAGAGGGTTGAGGTCAGGAGAGCGTGGAGGCCATGGAATTGGTCCGCCTCAACCAATCCATCGGTCACCGAATCTGTTGTTGAGAAGAGTACGAACACTTCGACTGAAATGTGCAGGAGCTCCATCGTGCATAAACCACATGTTGTGTCGTACTTGTAAAGACACATGTTCTAGCAGCACAGGTAGAGTATCCCGTATGAAATCATGGCGGTGAATCGAGGAAGTACAGTACATACTGACGAAACTAAAATGAGCTCTAACATGGAAATTAAGCGTTCCGGACACATGTCCACATAACATCTTTTCTTTATTTGTGTATGAGGAATGTTTCCTGAAAGGTTGGCCGTACCTTTTTGTAACACCCTGTATATTACGGAACGGAGGGCGCCTTCGTCAGTCTTCGATGGCTCACCTGAGCATGGCTGGCAGTTGTCCAGTCGAAATATCGTGGATCGAAGCTAACGTCGACCGGCTGCAAGCTCGAAATCTTTTTGAATATTCAGTTCGCCGGGAAAATTTTAAATTTCACGTCCTTAGGTTAGTTAGGTTTAAGTAGTTCTAAGTTCTAGGGGACTGATGACCTCAGCAGTTAAGTCCCGTAGTGCTCAGAGCCATTTGAACCATTTTTTCAGTTTTGTTCGCCTTTCCAAAGTGTTGCGAACAGAAATCATGCTGTTGCTGCGTGTTAATCGATCAACGACGAACTTAAAAGGGATGACTTACGGCATCCGCCCCGAGCAGATGGACCGAACTAAAGCGAACAAAATGAGATTAAAAAATATATATGTATGGATAGTGCATCTGCCACGTAAGCAGGAGATACCGGGTTCGACTCCCAGTCGGGGCACACATTTTCAACATGTCCCCAATGACGTATATCAATGCCTGTTTGCAGCTAGGATGTCGATCTTGTTATCATTTCATTCTAGAGAAGCTGCACGGTCATCAATGGTATCTGTTATTTCTGGAACAGGTACTTCCTTCATATATAGTTAAAATATGGCTACCTGGCCATTGACCTTCTTGTGCGAATGCACATGCTATCCCCAACTTCTATGGGACTCGGTAGATTAATCTGCCATGAGTAATGAGTGTGATGGGCAAACATCTATTAGGCGCACCACGAAAGTAGTGGAGTGGACATGTCGGGAATGTGGGTCTCACGGGGACTGTGCAAGGGATAAGTCCTTGCAGTTGCACTATCCTCTGTGACCTCAGTGGCTCAGATAGATAGAATGTCTGCCATGCAAGCAGGAGATCTCGGGTTCGAGTCCCAGTCAGGGCGCACATTTTCAACATGTCCCCAATGATGTATATCAACGCCTGTTTGCAGCTAGGATGTCGATTTAGTTATCATTTCATTAAAGACTAAAAATGTTGGTGGCATACAGCATATAATCAGTATAACATATAAATAATAAATGAAGGACTTGGTAACTGTTAGAACCATAAAAAATATCACATTTTGCTCTTCTTATCAGAAGGTTTAGAATTAGGCCAGTAAAGAAACAAGTACATGTTGAGAATAAATGCCTGTTGACTGTCTATATTTCGGCTCTTAGGTTTTACTTTCGATACGCATCGCATCTAAAATCTAGTGTCTAATCTGTCTGTATTTTGATTTTTAGATTTAATTCTCAATGAGTTTCGAAATAAATTCTAAAAACCGAAATACTGAAGGTCGACGGATTTTTAATCATAAAACATATATCTTTTAGTATCTCTGTGTTCCACAAAAACCACTACGGATTCGTTCATCTCTATTCCTATATTCCTCACACGACATATCCCACAAAAATCTCCAGTTGTTGGTGAAGTGTGAAGTGATTTGTGGAGGGGGGGGGGGGGGGGGAGGGGAGCGATGCCGTGTGGTCCTACCCGCCCGACATCTCGATAAGAAAAGTTCGTCGGTCGGTCGCTGAAAACGCCGACACACATTCAATTTATCGGTCGTTCGGTTGGTTGGTGCTTGTGTAGGGCCCTTCACTGATTTTCAACCAATATTTTTCCTAACTGAAAGTGTTATTAAAGATAACGAACAGAGAAAATCATAAAATTACACGAAATATTACGATCAAGATACTGAAGGTTTCGTTTATCGTGGTATGAAGCTGCTTATTGCTGATAACTGATGAACTACTAGTGGTAGAGTTCGTTAGTATGCTTACATGGAGTTCCAAAAGCAGATTTCACTTGTGATCGGACACGTCGATTCTAGAAATGCAGTTATGGCTGCCAGATTTCAGTTTCCACAATCAGCTTTAGGTTCCATGTGTAAGTAGGCTGTTTAGGTTTTTATGTTGGTAACGCCATGTAGCGCTCTGTATGAAAATCACTGACTGTGCTGTGTGCGGTCTGTGGCTGGTTTGCTTTCTTGGAATATTTGCTATTGTAGTGTTGGGCAGTTGGATGTGAACAGCGCATAGCGTTGCGCAGTTGGAGATGAGGCGCCAGCAGTGGTGGATGTGGGGAGAGAGACGGCAGAATTTTGAGAGCGGACGATCTGGACGTCTGTCCATCAGAAAGAGTAAATTTGTAATACTGGATATCATGAACTGATATATATATATATATGATGACTTTTGAACATTATTAAGGTAAATACATTGTTTGTTCTCTATCAAAATCTTTCATTTGCTAAGTATGCCTATCAGTAGTTAGAGCCTTCAGTAGTTCGAATCTTTTATTTAGCTGGCAGTATTGGCGCTCGCTGTATTGCAGTAGTTCGAGTAACGAAGATTTTTGTGAGGTAAGTGATTCATGAAAGGTATAGGCTATTGTTAGTCAGGGCCATTCTTTTGTAGGGATTATTGAAAGTCAGATTGGGTTACGCTAAAAAATATTGTGTGTCAGTTTAGTGTTGATCAGAATAAGTAAAGAGAGAAATGTATGAATACTTTCATTTCTACTCAGCTGTTTGAAAATCAAATAACGTAAGAGGTTTATCAGCACAGTAATTCGACAACGGTATGTACTTCTTAGCGAGCCAATCTGTAAATTTCTGCTCCCGCTCTCACCTTCAGCGAAACTGATAGTTGGTGACAAAACATTCGCTGTGCACTGGATTAATTATGTCTTTTCCTTTAGTAAGCTTTTTAATTCTAAATCTCCGAAACGTTGTTGGGTGTTAGTTAGCAATTCGCCCTTCCTCAAGGACACACTTAATTTGAGTAATGGGCTAAAACAAATTTGCACACGTTAATTGGGAAAATTGCTGTTACTTTGAGTTCCCAGATAGATACGACTTGACGATAAAATATTCTGGAGTCGTTAGGCCATGTCATATTCCTCTTCAAATTTCTTCAGTGATCGACGTTTTGATCCCTCTTCTGGAATCTTCTGCGGGATTCTACTGATGTCAGTAGATGGCTCGACACTGCCGAAAGAAGTGCCCCGTTCGCTTATAAAAGACTATTTTCCCACGCATTTTCAGAGAAATGTAATTAACGGGTAAAAATTTTCCGGTTGCTATTGGTGGACCGTCGTCGTTGTGTAAATGGTGAAAGCAAAAATGGTTCAAATGGCTCTGAGCACTATGGGTCTTAACTTCTGAGGTCGTCAGTCGCCTAGAACTTAGAACTACTTAAACCTAACTAACCTAAGGACATCACACACACCCATTCCCGAGGCAGGATTCGAACCTGCGACCGTAGCGGTCGCGCAGTTCCAGACTGTAGCGCCTAGAACCGCTCGGCCACTTCGGCCGGCTGGTGAAAGCAGATACTGACAGAGTGGCAGAGAGGGGCAGGGGGGGGGGGAGGGGGAGGAAGGTATCCCAAATGTAAATTGTTCTGTCGCTTCAGCCTCGGTTGTTTCCTGTTATGTGCAGGAGATTCCTCGTCATTCTTATTTGCATTATTAGTATTACAGCTTTGTTTGAAGACTGTTATTTATGGAAAGGTCTCATAGCCGTTGACCATCAGTGTTTCCATAAGGAAATCTATCTCTGATCGCAAGCTCTTACCGTCACTGTTGCGAGACGCACGCGAAGATAGAGTAGTACTCACAGCAGCTCGCTTCTGGATTGGGTGGCGGTGCGAAGCGGTGTCTAGATGCCGATTTGTGTTGGTAAGGTTCCTACAAACTCTGTGCGCCAGAGTTTTATCAAGTCGTCTGTAGACCAACACACCTATAAACCGGAGGCCAACTTCACTCTCCATCTCCATGGTGAAGCTGATCTTTCGATAAAAGTTGTTCAGAAAATTGAAGAATTTATGTACCTCTTTCTTATTATGTGTCGATACAACAAACGTCTGATCCACATTGCTGAGCCAGCAAGATGGCTTTAGTTCTGTGTTACCTAACACCTTTTGTTCGAATTGCTCCATATAAATATAAACTGATACAAGCGACAAGGGTAAGCCCATAGCAATCCCGTCACACTGTTCATAAAATGTCCCCTTATATTTAAAGTAACTCGACCGCAAGCATAATTTGACCAGGTCACATAAGTCTCTGGCAATTTTACGCCAGTGATCTCCATGGTATCTGCTGCTGCAAGATTTGACACGAAGCTCGCCATTATTTTAGTTGCTGATACCTTTACTGTGAGTGTTTTTTCCTATAAATGTTTTGGACACTTCATAAAACAGTTCGTTTTTCCGACGAGATGCTTCTGCTTTCCCGATAAATGCCTAACTGAAAAGTACGTTAGAGGATGATCCCGTTCTCTGCAGGTGTGAGCGGACATCCTTCTTTGTGAAGCTTTGGTACCCGTTGCTGTTTGGTTGATAAAGGTAAGAGAGATCTCCATTCTGTAGTCTGACAACAGATTTTTCAGTTTCTTTGTGACCTTGTTCGTCGGATCACATTAGAGGCTACGGTACACCGGCTTCCCCATTAGTTCTTCATTCTTCTTGTAATATTCAACTACATCCAAAAAAAGTTCGCATTAACTTCACCCTCCTTAGTGACCACCATACGTTCGTCTCTCTTGAATTCATTTAGAGCTGTCCTTTCGGATGGTTTCGCTTTACACAGAATTCTTGATCTTTACTGTCTTATTCCTTCTGCCTGAACCTTCGGAAGAAAAAACAGAGATGCTTCGACAGCACTAATGGTTCCATCTGTGGGTATTCTCATAAAGACTTTTGCTCAGCCAGCGATAGCTTATTCACGGAGTTCCTTGGGCGAGACGTTTACTACCAGTCGTTTTGGGTCGAGAATGGCGTCTTTCCTGTGCACTTCAGTCACTAATTAACTAATTCACTTGATGGCCAGAATAACAGAAGCCACAGAGATCCGACTAGAAGTGCCAGACATTGAGAAACTGAAATATTACGAGAAAAGTGTGTGAGAGGGAATGTTAAGTATGATGAGTGGAATTAGGATATATACACTGAAGATCCAAAGAAACTAGTACACCTGCCTAATAGCGTGTAGTGCCCTCGCGAGTGCCGTAATAAAATGTGGCATTGACTGGACTGGTAGCTGAGTGGTCAGCGCCACGGAATGCCATATCTAACTGCCCGGGTTCGATTCCCGGCTGGGTCGGAGATTTTCTCCACTCAGGGACTGGGCCTTGTGTTGTCCTTATCATCATCATTTCATCCCCACCGAAGCGCAAATCGCCGATGTGGGGTCGACTCGAAAGTCTTGCACCAGGAGAACGGTCTACCTAGACACACGGCATTTCCATTTACATTGGCTCATCTAATGTCTGAAGTAGTGCTGGAAGGAATTAACACCATGAATCCTGCAGGGTATCCATAAATCCGTGAGAGTACGAGGGGTTGGAGCTCTCTTCTGAACAGCACGTTGCAAGGCATCCCAGATATGCTCAATAATGTTCATGCCTGCGGAGTTTGGTGGCCAGCGGAAGTATTTAAACTCAGAAGAGTGTTTCTGGAGACACTCTGTAGCAATTTTGAACATGTGACATGTCGCATTGTCCTGCTGGAATTGCCCAAGTCCGTCATGAATGGATGAAGGTGATCAGATAGGATGCTTACGTACATGTCACCTATCAGAGTCATATCTAGACGTATCATGGTTCCCATATCACTACAACTGCGTACGCCCCACACCTTTGCAGAGCCTCCACCAGCTTCAACAGTCCCCAGTCGATTCGTAACCGTACACGTGCATCCGCTCGATGCAATCTGAAACGAGACACGTCCGACCAAGCAACATGTTTCCAATCAGCAACAGTCCAACATCGGTGTTGACGGACCGAGGCGAGGCGTAAAGCTTAGTGTCGTGCAGTCATCAAGGGTACACGAGTGGGCCTTCGGCTAAGAAAGCCCATATCGATCATGTTTCGTTGAATGGTTCGCACGCTGACATTTGTTGATGACCCAGCACTGAAATCTGCAGCAGTTTGCGGAAGGATCGCAATTCCGTCAGATTGAACGATTCTCTTCCGTCGTCGTTGGTTCCGTTCTTGCAAGGTCTTTTTCCGGCCGCAGCGATGTCGGAGATTTCGTGTTTTACCGGAATTCACGGTACACTCGTGAAATGATTGTACGGGAAAACCCCAATTATAAGATTCTGTGTCCCTTCGCTCGTGCGCTGACTATAACACCACATTCAAACTCACTTAAATCTTGATAACCTGTCGTTGTATCAGCAGTAACCGATCTAACAACTGCATCAGACACTTGTTGTCTTATGTAGGCGTTGCCGACAGCCTTTTACATATCTCTGTATTTGTATACACAAGCCTATACCAGTTTCTTTAGCGGTGCAGTGAATTCTCCATAAAAGAAATAGGCAATGCAAAAATCTTAGTTGTTCAAACGAACTGTGAAGCAGCTGTTTTCCAATAAAGAAGACATCAGGGGAAAACAATAACTTCCTGGGGAATTTGTGTCTTTTGGACAGAGTCTAATTTTAAAAATAGGGAAAAAATTTAAAAAAATATTTTGTCAGTGCGCTTCTATATTGAAAGACCCCAGGATAAACGAACTGCAAAGTGCGAATGGAATGACTGCGCAACCAAACTGGATTTTTAAAACAAAATGAAACACCGGAGCCGAAAAGCTGCAGATTTCTTTAGATGAAACTTATATACACAGATTAGACGGTGAATCAGTGGAAGCGAAGCGACGTAATGTATCGTGGTTGTGAAATAACAGTACGAGTCAATGTTTAATTGACGTGCCTTCTCCAGTGCATTCAATAAGGTAAGTTCCCAGAAAGATATTCTAACGTTTTTGGACTTCTTCCTGTTTATCGATACGAAATATGTAATTGAAATATAATATGTGTACATTAAGCGAGAACGAGACTACGTTCATAATAAAAAGAAATAAATGTCGATAGTCTCGTTCTCGCTTAATGTAGATGCGTTGTTTAAGTTATATACCCATCCAATAGTGATGCACCATGTGAAGATAGATATACATGACTGCATTTTTTTTTTAAAGTGCGTATGCTGAAAGACGAAATGTGAGTACAATGTCGTTTTATAACTGTCATGTGCATGGTGTTATGTAAGTTGAATGACCGACATCTGTATGCAAAGTCGGTATTCGCAGTTTCGGTGTACTCCAGTTAAAAATGTTTAAAGACCATTTTTGCAGCAGTGGACCTTAAAATGATAATGTTATCAATTAAAGCCGACGAGAATACCATTAAAATATGATCAGTTTCATTTAATTGTGTGTAGTCTTGCAATTGTCCCTGACTAAGCAAATCTCATATGAGGTTTTACACGTGTAGCAGAGCATTATATTACACGCTATCTGTAGTTCCCCTTAATGTAGTAAAGCCTACTTAAATTTGAGGGACCGCGTAGACAATATAGAGATCTAGACAAACAATATAGAGATCTAGACAAACACACACACACACACACACATCTGCAAACACTAGACTATGAACTGGAGTAGGGGTTGAGTGTTTAGATTCTTCTTACGCGTCTAAAAGTCTGTGAAACAAAAATGGAAGTTGTAACGGACGAAATCCAAAACGGACGAAGTTATTTTTGCTGATGACTACCTACGACGCTTTTTTGTCCGCCTTTACCTTGGATTGGAGAGTTTCTGTCATATTCATAAGAGGCTAGAAAATTGTAGCGAAATGCACGGATACCTACAGAGGATCGACGCTTTGTGCAAACATGTAAAGAGGTGACAAAAGTCATGGGGTAGCATTACGTACACATACAGATGGCGGCAGTATCGCTTACGCAAGATTGTAGGCATTATCCTTTGCACTCAGGTGATTCATATGAAAATGTTCCCGACGTGATTGTGGCCGCGCTCCGGGAATTAACAGACTTCGAACGCAGAACGGGGCAAACGCACGAGACAATCCATCTGTGAAATCGTTGGGGAATTCAGTATTCCGAGATCCACAATGTAACGAGTGTGCCGAGAGTACCAAATTTCAGGCATTACCTCTCATCACGGGCTACGCAGTGGCTGGCGTCTGCAGAGTTGTCAGAGCAAACAGACAGGCAACACCGCGTGGAATAACCACAGAAGTCAATGTGGGACGTACGACGAACGTATCGGTTAGGACAGGGCGGCGAAATCTGGCGTTAAAGGGTTATGGCAGCAGACGACTGACGCAAGTGCCTTTCGCGATCGGTTTGAAGGACATTCTGGACAATTCGAGCAAATGTTTTGGCCACGCAGATCGCCCGACTGAATCACAGTGAACATTTATGGAACACAATCGGGAGACCAATTCGTGGATAAAATCCTATACTGACAAAACTTTCGGAATTACGGACAGCTACAGAAGCAGCATTGCCCAGTATTTCTGCAGAGGACTTCCATTCCACGTCTTGTTGCTGAACTACTCATCGGAAAAGGAGATCCGACACGATATTAGGAGGCATCCGATAACTTTTGTCGCCTCAGTGTAATGAAATGTCACTTACTGCCTCATAATATTGCAAAAAATGATTGGTAGAGCAGTCACATCAGTTCAGGGAGTATGTGTAATGGAAGGTTTAAAGTACAGCCACCACATAAAACTAATCGCAGGTAAGGCAGACGTCAGAACGAGATTCATTGGAGGAAAGTCCATCCTCTAAGGAGACAGGTTACAAAACCCTCGTTCGACCACTGCCTGAATCTCGTCAGTTGCCATCCGAACCAAATATGATTAGTAGAGGAAATAAAGAGGACCCTAAGAATGACAGCACCTTTCGTCAGACGTTCATTCACAAAGCGCTAATGCGTTAAGGAGATGTTAATCCCAGTCCACTGAAAGACAACATAAGAGGGGTGTTGTGCACCACGACGTGGTTTATTGTTAAAGCTCGGAGAGCGTACTTTCCTAGAAGAGTCAACAATATACAGGGCGATTAAAAAAGAATACCACAACTTTAAAAATATGTATTTAATGAAAGAAACATAATATAACCTTCTGTTATACATCATTACAAAGAGCATTTAAAAAGGTTTTTTTCACTCAAAAACAAGTTCAGAGATGTTCAATATGGCCCCCTCCAGACACTCGAGCAATATCAACCCGATAGTCCAACTCGTTAAACACTCTCTAGAGCATATCAGGCGTAACAGTTTGGATAGCTGCTGTTATTTCTCGTTTCAAATCATCAATGGTGGCTGGGAGAGGTGGCCGAAACACCATATCCTTAACATACCCCCATAAGAAAAAATCGCAGGGGGTAAGATCAGGGCTTCTTGGAGGCCAGTGATGAAGTGCTCTGTCACGGGCTGACTGGCGGCCGATCCATCGCCTCGGGTAGTTGACGTTCAGGTAGTTACGGACAGATAAGTGCCAATGTGGTGGCGCTCCATCCTGCTGAAATATGAATTGTTGTGCTTCTTGTTCGAGCTGAGGGAACAGCCAATTCTCTAACATCTCCAGATACTGTAGTCCAGTTACAGTAGCACCTTCGAAGAAAAAGGGACCAAAAACTTTATTGGCTGAAATGGCACAGAAAACGTTCACCTTAGGCGAGTCACGTTCATACTGAGTTGTTTCCCGCGGATTCTCAGTGCTCCATATACAGACATTGTGACGGTTGACTTTCCCGTTAGTGTGGAAAGTTGCTTCATCACTAAACACAATCTTTGAAACGAGATTCATCTGTTTCCATTTGAGCAAGGATAAAATCACAGAAATCGATTCTTTTAATCTTATCAGGTGCAGACAGTGCTTGAACCAATTTCAGACGATAAGGTTTCATAACTAACCTTTTTCGTAGGGCTCTCCATACAGTTGATTGTGGAATTTGCAGCTCTCTGCTAGCTCTGCGAGTCGATTTTCCTGGGCTGCGAACAAATGCTTGCTGGATGCGTGCTACATTTTCATCACTCGTTCTCGGCCGTCCAGAACTTTTCCCTTTGCACAAACACCCATTCTCTGTAAACTGTTTATACTAACGTTTAATACACCACCTATCAGGAGTTTTAACACCATACTTCGTTCGAAATGCACGCTGAACAACTGTCGTCGATTCACTTCTGCCGTACTCAATAACACAAAAAGCTTTCTGTTGAGCGGTCGCCATCTTAGCATCAACTGACGCTGACGCCTAGTCAACAGCGCCTCAAGCGAACAAATGTACAACTAAATGAAACTTTATAGCTCCCTTAATTCGCCGACAGATAGTGCTTAACTCTGCCTTTTGTCGTTGCAGAGTTTTAAATTCCTAAAGTTGTGGTATTCTTTTTGAATCACCCTGTATAATTTCCCCCCATATATGTACCTCTCGAAGAGACTGAATTTGTTATAATGATACGATTTACATTGAAACACTTCGGAAAATATGGATTTATGTCGAATGCCACTTTCATGGGCAACAGTGGTGAATAACATAACTTTAAGGTATTCAAAAGAAATAGCTAGATTTATAAGGTCAAGTAACAGTTACAGTTAACATTGGTAGACAGCTTGTCTGCTCTGTGGCAGCAACACTGCAGAAGAGCGAAATAGAGGCGAACTACGACAAGAACAGAGACAGGCAGCTATAGTCATCTAGTAGCAGTAGTAGTAGTAGTATTAGCTTTATTCATCCGTAGATCTCTTTTTACAGGGACATAGGACATGTAAAATAATTTACAAGTTTAGACCAATTTAAAATAAACTAATTAGTATATACAAACATTTGCAGACTTATAGTTAGAGGCAATCATTAGATTCATGGTATACAATACTTTTTTACAAATTGATTGTTAAATAATGTAATGCCACACTGTTCACTCATATCTCACTATCAGTCACTGCACACGCTATGCACACATAGTTTCATGACACTTCGCTGACTACACACACAAGCACACGCACACTGGTGATCTCTGGGCCATTTTCTGTACCGCAACTTCCCATTTGCTATCCTGAAAAACTGAGTCAGCATCCCTCTATAATGAGTGAAATGTTGAGCTCAGAAAGGGGAAGAGTTGTTAGTATTGTGCTATAAATAGATTGGGGGTAAGTTTTTCTACAAAAGGAAAAAGAAGGAAAAAAACGTAGTGTGGATGTGTTATGTGGAATGATGGATGTTTTGTAATCATTATTATTATTTATTTATATAACATTTTCTTTACCAAACACCTACTCTGTTTTATCTAAGTAATCCTCCAATGTATAAAACGTGTTGCATAACAGGTACTTTCAGCTGCCTTTTTAAATAAGTGTATTTTTGCAATTTCTTTATCTCTTTTGGTTATTTATTGTACAGTTTTATTCCTTGGTAGAAAATGTTGTTTTGAGTTTTATGTTTAGAGCAGAGGAATGCAAGACAGTTTCAGGCAGATAGCCTAAATCATTTGACCTTACAGCAAAATCTAATTGCAAGAGACGCAGTTGGCTGCCACATGACCGCGTTTCCACGTTTTCTGATTGATCATTGGAAGAATGCTGAGCTGTACTGCGTCTCTTCTGCCTCTGATTCAGCACGTGTGCCTTACTGTAACAGCTGATTACAGAAGGTAAAACCTTATTGAGAAAAGTAAAACTAATAAAAACATCAACTTCTAGAGGTCCACATTGAGACTGGTACTCGGGAGTGTACATCTTCTCGCAGAATTGGGAAACATTAGGAGGCCATTCTTTGTGAAACCAAAGACGACATTCTGGAAAAGCCTGGAAGTATAGAAATTCTGGTGTTGAACGGCACTCAAGTGCACCAGACAACCGTTAGATTTCAAGTCCCAATGTCTCGTGCCATGAAATCCACGTGGCGGAGGCCATTTGAAACCGCCGTTGAGCAGAAAAATTCTAATAAATCGTCATCAACTGTTGTGGGTCTGGTTCACTCATTTTCTGTGACAAAGCATGCCTCCAGCTAGTAGGGCTTTCGGAGCCCTGTACCATTGACGACTGCATGACACAAAGTTTTATGCCTCGCCTCAGCCCTTAAACACCGACATTGGAATGTTGATGACTGGAAACATATTGCCTGATCGAACTAGTCTCGTTTCAAATTGTATCAAGCGGATGGACGAGTACGGGTATGGAGACAACCTTATCAATCCATGGACCCTGCATCTCAACAGGGGACTGATCAAGCTGGTGGAGGCTCTGTAATGGTGTGGGGCGTGTGCAGTTGGAGTGCAATGGGACGATACGTCACTGACAGGTGACACGTACACTCTTTGACATAAAACTCGACCGGCGGCCGGCCGCTTCAGAGGCTAAGTCCGCGCCGATCGCGACATGGTACAAAAAAACTGGCCAACTCGCTAATTCTCTAAGTCCGGTTATCTGCACAATCTGGCAACACTGTAGACTGCGGCACTTCCTGGAGGAAAACTTGTCCCAAGATAGAGAGACTCTAGGCTGATTACGCCTGTGGTCTAGCGGTAGCGTGCGTTGTTTCTGTTCATAATGTCAGTGGATCGAGAGCAGCTGGCATAAAATATTTTTATAGCCTCTTCTGTCTGAATGCTGAAGACGTGAATGTAATGGTAGCGCAGATTCAATCTATTTCGCTTTGTGACACACCGATATCAAAATTTTATCTAGTAACGATTTTGCGGCAGATTTCCTGCAGACTGTCCTCCTCAGGACGCCGTATGCGGCAAAGCTCCGGGATCCATTTGCTGGCTACTGGCAGCGGCCGTGGCGACAGCAGCGGCGCTGCACTCCCCCGTTCTTTATCGAAAGCGCCTGCTACCGCTCATCGCTTTTGATGATTTAAAACGCTTTATTATTAAATGTTGCTCCACAGAAAATTTCTACAATTTCCATTCACGCTCAAAAGCAACGGAGACAGAGGCCCTGATTAGTAGGCGGGTAATCGGCAAGCGCTGAGTATGGCGCGAAATTAATTTTATAGACTGGGACGAAATTTAACCACCTCACTACATTCGATGAATTTATAAATGCTTCATACCTCGTTTCTTTTCCTTTCAAACTTAATTATTTGTGCAACTTTTGGTCAATGTTTGGATGTTTTCGTCAAGCCAGAGTGAGCGTCTGTGGTGTAAAGTGTATTACAGTTCTTGTTTCATTCCTTATGGTAAGTCTATGCGATAAACTGTGTGAATACCTTGCAATGCATGCTCTGTAGCAGTGCAGGCACACTGCACATTTGGAGTTCCATGTATGGGTTCATGAAGTATTTATTATTGATCGGAAGTGATAGTTAAGGTCATCAGATTTAAACCAGAAAAATCTGTCGTTTTGAAGGTTTCAGAGAACGGAAAGGAATTGCTAACGCCGGTGTTAGAAAACGTCTACAGTTAAATGCTATTGCAAAAATTTAGAAGATGGGAACTATATTAATGAACATGTGCACTTCATAAACAACCTTCTGACATGTTAGACCTATATGACGAACAAAGCTCAAATTTATATCGTTGACAGTCGGTTTGAATCTTTTCAGGACCTATTTTACAGTGAAGCACCTTGGAATTTGCAAAGCAGAAATCCATGATATTAACTTAATTTACTAAGCCGAAATCGGACGAAGATTGATGTTTAAAGGCATTCTTCAGATTTCGCATAAGAAATTTTTACTAGCAGTTTGCAACTCCATTAATTAAAATGGAAAATAAAAGGTTGTAGTCAGCGGCTTCTACCGTGATTCGAACTTATAGTACAAGCACTGCAACGCACAAGGGAACCTCTGAGCTAACGACACACTGGCGGCCAGAGGCGGACTATAGTCACTGCGATGTTGCCTGAGCCTCAAAACGCAACCTTAAACACACAAACAGAGGAGGTGGAGATTACTGTTTTAACGTCCCGTCGACAACGATGTCATTAGAGACGGAGCACAAGCTCGGATTAGGGAAGGATGGGGAAGGAAATCGGCCGTGCCCTTCCTAAGGAACCATCCCGGCATTTGCCTGAAGCGATTTAGGGAAATCATTGAAAACCTAAATCAGCATGGCCGGGCGCGGGATTGCACCGTCGTCCTCCCGAATGCACACACAAACAGGTGTTACTTATGTGAAGAACGCCGTTCTTGGAGTCCAGAAATTAAATATGCTTTCTAATTGTGTCATCTTGCAGTGGATTATATCGTACGAGTCTTCGATGTGGAAAACGAATGTCAAGTGAATTTAGCGAGGTAACGCCGACCTACACCCGGAAGTAAATGCACTATCAGAGTGTTGACAAATACTTGCTACGACGCTGCCATTTCTCGGCTCTCTGACGAGGCAGCTCTTCAGCGAAATGCTTGCCGTGATTCTCCGATACGGTTCTTCAGAGTGGAGACGCGCGCGCACGTTTGGTTTTTATGCGGCGTTCTCCCCTGATGGTTTCTGACGTCGCCTTGTGGGCTATGTATACATATGAGACATTCAATTATCATTAATCCAGAATGATACAAGTTTCAGCTTCCGGCGTGGAAGAAGGCTGTTGACGCCGACATTATATCATTTCAACGTAGGGAAAGCAAAACGGATCATTCAATGTTTCTCATTCAACATAAAGGATGTGAGATAAATTTCCGTGACGTTCATAATCATCTGAAAATACAAACGAAGTAAAAATACACCGGAAGCTTATTCGAATTGAATATAATGTAAGATACCAAACTCTTTGCACCTCGATGTCGAATTTGTCCACTTGCAATCGTTTGCAGCATGCACATAGAATGTCATGATTACCACGAGAATGAAGAAATATGTTGGTGAGGATGGAAGCAAGAAGAGACGCAGTCAACAAATATTCTATTCCTCATGGCATTCATTTCATTTGACACGTAAGAAGAGGTAAAGCGGGAATTTACTTTCGTTAACACGAAAGATATGCCGCATTGATAACGAGGAAGTCTGCGTCTTCATACGTTTCCTCCTTGAAATCTGTATGCTCTATTATATACTAAGTAGCCCGATCATTGTTTCTGTAATGTTACCCTCTTGTTTGACCCCGTAACGATGAACAGATTCCAAATGCATGTCTCTGCGTGAAAGTAGCTGTTCGAACCCTTCCTGGGTTGTTTTTTGTGTTTTATTGCTTGGAATTCCTGAAGCAGACCACTGTGCCTTCCCCCCTCGTGGGTTAGGTCTCAAAACTAAACCGCTTTGTATCCAATGGCATAATTTACTCGTACTGCATCAGCATAAGACTCTTGCGAGTGAGAGAATGACAATAACAATCGTAACAAGAACAAGCAAATAATGAATGATGTTTATTCCAACGCAGAACGAGAATGGCTTTAAATATAAAAATCTATATCTATATCCATATCTATTGATCTTTGAGTTGGCACAATGCAAATATATTCTTAGCATTTAGTTACTGAATTTAGTTCTAGATGTTTGCAGAGAAAAGGAAAAGTCGGTACTTCTCGCTAGTGTAATATAATGTGAATCAGCAACTACCCTTTCCTTAGAACACGACTCAAGCAGGTCCTCAAGTAGGCACTGCTGCATTCTGTTCCCTGACATTGCTCTGATGACGGTTAATGCAGATAGTTCCGATTATGAAATACAAAACGTATTGCAGGTTAGTTCCTAGGATAGTAACATTAAATTTGCGTTGTAGACGGCACATGAACGTGACGACTATCCATATTACTCATCAATATAAAAAGACAATATTTTGGGAATTTAGCAGGATTACTCAAAATGAATTCTGAAATTGGGTGACTGACCGCACAGGTGCTAAACGTCGTCAAGAGTATACGATGTCCTAATCGCATTAGGAATATGAAGATCGTCTTCGACAGCTCGCAACTTTCACATTGCTATCTCCACCCTACTCCAGACAGCTCTCGGTGGAGTTGCACTACGTTGCCGATGTTATGGAAGGCCTTCAAACCGACAACAGACCACATATTGAAAAATACAAGCGAATTCTCTTGCAGCGTAACCTTATTGTAACTAATCTAAAAATTATTGGAGAGGAACAGTGTCCTATTCAAAAAAAGTAAAATGTTACACACTGTTGACATCAAACGGACATTATCTATGTCCTGTCTTGTGTCCTACTCATCTATAATATCAAGTGTACTATGAAAATGATTATATATAATGGATTATAAGGTAATGCATTGAGACCAGATGGTGGGGGCCGGCTGATGTGGCCGTGCGGTTCTAGGCGCTTCAGTCTGGAACCGCGTGACCGCTACGGTCGCAGGTTCGAATCCTGCCTCGGGCATGGATGTGTGTGATGTCCTTAGGTTAGTTAGGTTTAAGTAGTTCTAAGTTCTAGGGGACTGATGACCTTAGAAGTTAAGTCCCATAGTGCTCAGAGCCATTTGAACCATTTGAACTATTTAACACAAAATGACATTAAAAATTTAAGTTATTCACGAGCAGCTAGTTGAGAATATGTATGAACATTAAATGACACGACGAACCGTCTTGTTCTGCATATGGATTCAAACCCAGCTCATGCAGACTAAGCAAAGTTTTCGTGACTGACGGAAACTAACAGTCATTCCTGATTAGGCATACAGAGAGTGATATACCTCGATTTTAGACAGTATCAGTTAGCAAATATCAACTTTAAATAGCATAACGCAAACATTTTTAACAGACGCGAATTCCTACCCAGCATCTATTGTCCCTGTTAACGAACTACGAGAGATGTTAAATATTGCTTCTTCACAAGTAACTTACTTGAAATGCCGTGAGGTAAAGCTGTGTGTTGGACACGGATTCGAACCCGGAACCTAATCGGATTGCTATCGAAGCACAGTCAAATGTGACATATCGGAATTTCGCGGCATTAACTAGATGTGTTAACGGAAATGACGAGACGAAACATTAATTTTTTTCCTTCCCAGGACTCCAACCCGGCACCTATCGCTGTTATATTCTAGAGAAAACTAACGTTAAATATGGGTTTGTTGCACCAGCAGTGACATGTGAGCATGTTTGAACTGAAATAATATGACGAAGAGTTCAGCGCTCACTGAGAATAGAGCCCCACACATATCGTTGTTGACTACACACAAAGAGACGTCAGCTACCGAAGTTTTCTCCACCAGCTGCTCAGAAGAGCATCTTGAACTTACAGTCATCTCGCAAATAGTTCTGTGTCTCACTGGGAGTTAAAAACGTCAGATATCGTTAGTGTTGACAGCGAATGAAAATACATTAAAAATCAAATTTATTATCCACCAGCAGATAGGTGTTCTCATGCTAGAGCTTGATAATACATAATTAAATCTTTAGTGCCGGGCCAGGATCAGATCCCATTCACGCATAATATGTGAAGGTGTTGAGGAATCTGCAGTTTTGAACAAACAACAAATTGTAGCCGAGCTGTATTGCCACGAAGGGATCAAATTCCGCGTTAAGGGCGGTCTGAGTTGCATTCCCAGTTCAGAGCCAATTTTACCGACATACAGAAGCTCAAATAAAAGATGGAATAAGTGTCCTGTGACCATACATAGCGTTTGTGTCGTCACTTGAAATAAATAACTAGTATAAGAAAGGTTACTGGTGATAGAGTTTCTACATGTCGCCACTCCAGACTTTATTGTGGTTCAACCTACCGTCTACTTGGTAAAGAAGGAATATCATCTTTAATGTGAATTTTCAGACCACGCAGCCATTATATCTCCTTCACTTGGTGTAGCCAGGAGAGAATGGAATCTGTCTCTCCCTATCTAAAATCATTGACAGAAGTGGGAATCGAACCCAGACCATAGGTATAACAACATACCATCCGTCCAACAGACCACGAAATCCTCTTCTCTGCGAGTCATTTTTCTATCGTAACGCAGTTGCGCCACACTGGATGAGAATTCTGACACACAGGCTCCCTGTAGTAATTTGCAGCATGTTCAGTAAATTCATTTACTTGGTTGACCGAATCACCATGAACTAGCTGCCTCGGCTACCCAGTGCATACATTCGACTATTTTGTAATCACAGAAATAAAATCACGTTACTGCCACCTACACACAACTGCCAACATTGTAGGATGCAGAAGTTTAAATAGGAAGTGTTCCTTTCCACTTGAGCTATTCTATTGCGCTATCTGTTACTAGAAAACGTCGTTCAGTCCAAAAGAAAAGCTGTAACTGTTTGTCTCTCAGAAGTCAAGACCTGGCCATATGCATAATCTCACAGTGCTGTGGAATCCAAAAGTTCTGGAGGAATAGTTGCCGAGCTCTGGAGCTGTTGTAGCTACGTGTCAGCTTGTAGCATAGATAAGATGTCGCGAGTTCGAATACATTCAGTGCTACATTTTTTAAAACGCAATTCTGCTCTCTGCTGACGTTATCAATCTAATGGAACTTTGAACATAATTCCCTTCACTTCTCAACCCAAAGTAGTCGCATGTGGAAAAAGGACTAACTACTGTGACATTTTGTTCTATTCAGGTTTAATAGACAGCAGGCAGCAGATGCATCTCGAAGATGTGCAGGGAGAGCGCATCGTGCCATAATATGTCAGAAAAGTATTTTCTACATTAGCCGTCGTGTGGTAGTGATATTTTATTCTTCTTCAAACTTTGATTGACAGCTTTAACTCAGAACAAATTTTCTACATGCATGTAATCAATAAACTGCATGTGCATTGTCAGACTGTCATAGGTAACATCAGAGAATTCGCATATATCGTTGATGATTAATTTCTCTCTCATGTTTACTATTGTTTTAACAACACTAAAGGAAACCTTACGAAAATTGTGCACTGTATTATAAGAAATGAAATAAAACTAACCATGATAACCTTACGACGAAAGTATCTGTACACAAGCATGCCTCTATCGACACGAATTAGTAAAATACTACTCACTTAGATTTTGATTGAGTCTGTGTGTAATTGGTATGCTGTGTCATACTCAAGAGGTATGCAGATGTGGCATTTCATAAATATAGTTACATATTCCTAGAAACCCAAAATTCGCTTGTCAGCAGCGGAAAGAGGCGTTACCTGTTGTGCAGCATTGTAAGTTTTTCTACATTGCACTATGAGCTGAAAGCATTTTCTTGCGATTTCCTTATTGATGTTTGATCTGACTGCTTGTAGCTCTTTCACAGAAGGGATAAAAACGTTTCAGTCAGTGAGACTGGAACTGCGAACCGTAACAGACGCTGTTTCACAGGTCAGCACGTTACCACAGAGCTGGCGAGGAGGTATGGGTCTCAGCTTTCTATTACGACGGCGATAGTAACTAGAACTCGTAAACCGCTATTTAAAGGTCGAGATTAGTTGCGATTTCCACCTGCAACGACTTTCCTGGGCTGAAAACCGTAAATTTTCAATCTTTTGTTACCCTTCAAGCTATAATGACTCAGATTATTCAATGGAAATGACAGGTAAAATCAAGTGAACTTTGAGGCTTAATTCCGTGCACACCAGGAAGTAACTCGTCGATCACAGAGTTGCCAAACATACGTTGCCTTGTTGCCAAATCTCAGTTACAGTACCAGCAGGAAGAAGACGAACCGATGTGATCCTACAGCGGTCTGGGAAGTGACCATAGCTGGTGTCTCCAAATCGCGGCTGCTACGGCCTGGAATACGTAATGCGTCTGATTCGCTTTCTGTAACTAGGTTTAGGGACTGGAGCGTAGTCACTAATAATACTCAGAACTGACTGCAAACTGAGGATCATAAATCAGTAACTCTCATTGTTGTTTTTGTATTTCTTTCGTAAGTGCACTCAAAACTAAGAAAGTCATTCACAGACGTTTTCGTGCCTCGCCGATAGTCGAGCGCAACATACAAATAAAAATAAAAAAGAATGTGTGTGTGTGTGTGTGTGTGTGTGTGTGTGTGAGAGAGAGAGAGAGAGAGAGAGAGAGAAATAAAAAGCAGTGAGAGAGAGTGTAAAAAATTGTTGTAAAGAAATTGAATCATGGTATTTAAAGAAATCTTTCATTAAAATGACACGTTCCACATCATTACGAAATGTCGTATTCATGATCTATGGAACAAGAGTTAATCTAATGTAATGACAGAGATACGAACCCAACACGTAATCCGATTGTTAACTAAGTAAAATCAAATGTTGCGTATCGGTTTTTCTTACGAGCCGCTAGGTGTCTGGATCTAAAATAAGGATACAAACTTTTGTGCCTAAGCGACAATCGAACTGCTCACCTACTGTGCATCCACGAATATAGCTTAAGTATCAGTTGCTTACTCATGAACAGTAAGATGTGTGCGTGTCTGACCAGAAATAACGACACCTGTTGCGATTGTTGGCAACACATGAACAGACATTGAAATTGCGCGTGAATTTTCACTAGCAGGTGGGTGTGCACTTGATAAAGCTAGAAATGAAATTATGAATATTTTTGTACTGGATCAGGTTTCAGACCCACATACTTACCTTTGGAGGAGACCTAGAGGAGATTGCAGTCTTGGGAAAAGGAACGAAATGACTGAACTATACTGTTCCGAGAGGTTCAGATCCTCGAAAGAGGAGATACGAATTCGAATCACAGTCCAGCACCAAATTTTTAAACGTCTCTAGTTCAATCAAGTACAAGTAAAATAAGAGCCCTGTCTCTTTAAATGGCTATCGGTTCATCAAATAAAATAAAATTTTCTAATTTAAGTAAGCTTACTGACGACTGTATTTCTTTTTACCATGACTTCCGCTGTGTCATTTCCCAACGTAAACCGGCTCTGCCCAGTTGGTAATGAAGGAACGTGATGTTTAATGCGGATTCTGGATTATAACGTCTTTCTCTTGAGGTTACCAGAGGTAAAATAAATCTGTTTGTGCCTCTTAAAAGTAAATGCCTGAACCCACGCATTGCACCTGTGATAGCTCGTTCCACCAGACCATTGTGGCCACATTACCCAGCCCCAGGAGTGTGCTGTAACGGATGATGTGCTTAGCTTACAAAATTAGTCACGGTGGAAAAAATGCGAGTCTATTAAATGGTCAAGTAGAAGCAAGCTTCTGACGCAGAGATTATGCTATTCTCATGTTAGCAGGATGTAAAGACTCTTCTAGGCATCATAGGCCGGATGTGAAGCCATTTTGATTTTTCACAAATTCAGCAAATTTCTTAGTTCGAGAAAATCCACTGTGAAGTGTGAAGTTGCCGGATAATTCGATTATTACTGTTATTATTAATATCATTTTATTCATACTGCTGCTGTAACACAAGTGCTTGAACATCATTTAGTGCCTTTTGTAACTATAGAAGTAGTTTCCCAAGAACAGGTTCTTTCCCTGTCTACGGAATCCTTTTCATGTTAATATCAAACACCAGCAATTACTTATAGATTACATTAAAACTAAAGTAATTGACGAAGACGTTACTTGGTAACAAAAACGCACTGCCTTTCTTCATTTACTTTCGCCTAGAAATGGCTATCGAGTACTGACAAACCAAAAGGCAAGAGATCTTACTGCCTTCCGATATACGTTGCTGTTAGTTCTTCCACATGATTTGGTCGTCATGACCTGTTTCAAGTAGTGTATGACAGACAGTGTTTTAGAAAATCTATTGTTTCCCTTTGCAATAAACTGAAGTATTTTCATTCTAAGCTGTCCAAGTACAAAATTTTCGCAATATTAGTGCAAATTTAATATTCGCTTCTATAATGTATAAAAGTATTTCACAGTTGCAAAACTCGCATCCGAAACGTTGACCTTACGCTTAGTCGCTGACCATAAATTCTAGGTCAGTGTGACACCAGTTTAAATAACCTAATGTAGCGAAGACTGTTTCCCAGTGCTCTTTCTCACCGGAAAATACGCAACTGACTCATTTGGCTCCATAAGTACACTATAACAGTAATTTCTGTGTGAAATTTGTCAGTAAGCTTTCGCCTTCCAACCGGCAAAATACGGAAGAGTACGGCCGGTAAACAATTCACAAACCACGATTTAGTGCCGATAAGACGATTTCTTTAAACATTGTCGAAGCTGAGGAATTTAGTTTCTGCTTAAATCGTCTTAAGCAGCAACGTTCACAGATATCTCAATAAGGAAAAAGCTGAATATCCAGGTACGAAGGTTGTAAAACAAACTTCCCACAGTTTTGTGTCAGGTTGATCTTTTCGTCTGATAACACTGCTTAAGTATTTTGTCTAAGAGGTATCACAAGTAGTATCCCTGTAGCTGTGGGAATCATTGGTTGAAAACGAGTTTAACACCAATGGGTACAGTGCTGCTATATTTTCAAATTATTATCAACCTAAGTCTGAGTTCATCCACAAACTGAGGCGTATTTATAATATTGAAGCTAGACTGTGTATCCTTGTCCTTTCTTGAGTGGTCATTGGAAGGCGTTTACACACACGTATACAATACTATGAATACTTCGAACGCTATGGTTAACGTTGCTCTCATAAACTAATTTTTTTTTTTTAAATCTTCTGGGTCTTAAGCGTGCAATATGGTGTTGTAGATACAGTCTCAGACCAAAAAATTGAGCGCCGAGTCGTTCACGTAAGGTGGACAATACAGTCATGCTCCTCTCAGAATTCTATGTCTGGCAATATGCTCGATCTAGCAACATGAAGACTGCGGCACTTCCCAGAGGGAAGTCTTGACTCCAGTCTTAGTACATTACTCTTGACTACGACCGTAGTCTTGAGGTTAAACGCGAGACCAGCTAATATGATATTGTAGATTCGCTTTAATTACACTCATAGCTTCAGCACCGAGAGGAAAGGGGCGATAAAAATTTTGTCGATATGTGCTTTCGGTCGCCAGACGTCATATTAGCTGGTCTCGCGTTTTACCTCAAGACTACGGTCGTGTTCCATCAGCGGTATGAATAAAAATGATAGTAATAATAACAGTAATAAAATTATCCGGCAACTTCACACTTCACAGTGGATTTTCTCGAACTAAGAAATTTGCTGAATTTGTGAAAAATCAAAATGGCTTCACATCCAGCCTATGATGCCTAGAAGAGTCTTTACATCCTGCTGACATGAGAATAGCATAATCTCTGCGTCAGAAGCTTGCTTCTACTTGACCATTTAATAGACTCGCATTTTTTCCACCGTGACTAATTTTGTAAGCTAAGCACATCATCCGTTACAGCACACTCCTGGGGCTGGGTAATGTGGCCACAATGGTCTGGTGGAACGAGCTATCACAGGTGCAATGCGTGGGTTCAAGCATTTACTTTTAAGAGGCACAAACAGATTTATTTTACCTCTGGTAACCTCAAGAGAAAGACGTTATAATCCAGAATCCGCATTAAACATCACGTTCCTTCATTACCAACTGGGCAGAGCCGGTTTACGTTGGGAAATGACACAGCGGAAGTCATGGTAAAAAGAAATACAGTCGTCAGTAAGCTTACTTAAATTAGAAAATTTTATTTTATTTGATGAACCGATAGCCATTTAAAGGGACAGGGCTCTTATTTTACTTGTACTTGATTGAACTAGAGACGTTTAAAAATTTGGTGCTGGACTGTGATTCGAATTCGTATCTCCTCTTTCGAGGATCTGAACCTCTCGGAACAGTATAGTTCAGTCATTTCGTTCCTTTTCCCAAGACTGCAATCTCCTCTAGGTCTCCTCCAAAGGTAAGTATGTGGGTCTGAAACCTGATCCAGTACAAAAATATTCATAATTTCATTTCTAGCTTTATCAAGTGCACACCCACCTGCTAGTGAAAATTCACGCGCAATTTCAATGTCTGTTCATGTGTTGCCAACAATCGCAACAGGTGTCGTTATTTCTGGTCAGACACGCACACATCTTACTGTTCATGAGTAAGCAACTGATACTTAAGCTATATTCGTGGATGCACAGTAGGTGAGCAGTTCGATTGTCGCTTAGGCACAAAAGTTTGTATCCTTATTTTAGATCCAGACACCTAGCGGCTCGTAAGAAAAACCGATACGCAACATTTGATTTTACTTAGTTAACAATCGGATTACGTGTTGGGTTCGTATCTCTGTCATTACATTAGATTAACTCTTGTTCCATAGATCATGAATACGACATTTCGTAATGATGTGGAACGTGTCATTTTAATGAAAGATTTCTTTAAATACCATGATTCAATTTCTTTACAACAATTTTTTACACTCTCTCTCACTGCTTTTTATTTCTCTCTCTCTCTCTCTCTCTCTCACACACACACACACACACACACACACACACACACATTCTTTTTTATTTTTATTTGTATGTTGCGCTCGACTATCGGCGAGGCACGAAAACGTCTGTGAATGACTTTCTTAGTTTTGAGTGCACTTACGAAAGAAATACAAAAACAACAATGAGAGTTACTGATTTATGATCCTCAGTTTGCAGTCAGTTCTGAGTATTATTAGTGACTACGCTCCAGTCCCTAAACCTAGTTACAGAAAGCGAATCAGACGCATTACGTATTCCAGGCCGTAGCAGCCGCGATTTGGAGACACCAGCTATGGTCACTTCCCAGACCGCTGTAGGATCACATCGGTTCGTCTTCTTCCTGCTGGTACTGTAACTGAGATTTGGCAACAAGGCAACGTATGTTTGGCAACTCTGTGATCGACGAGTTACTTCCTGGTGTGCACGGAATTAAGCCTCAAAGTTCACTTGATTTTACCTGTCATTTCCATTGAATAATCTGAGTCATTATAGCTTGAAGGGTAACAAAAGATTGAAAATTTACGGTTTTCAGCCCAGGAAAGTCGTTGCAGGTGGAAATCGCAACTAATCTCGACCTTTAAATAGCGGTTTACGAGTTCTAGTTACTATCGCCGTCGTAATAGAAAGCTGAGACCCATACCTCCTCGCCAGCTCTGTGGTAACGTGCTGACCTGTGAAACAGCGTCTGTTACGGTTCGCAGTTCCAGTCTCACTGACTGAAACGTTTTTATCCCTTCTGTGAAAGAGCTACAAGCAGTCAGATCAAACATCAATAAGGAAATCGCAAGAAAATGCTTTCAGCTCATAGTGCAATGTAGAAAAACTTACAATGCTGCACAACAGGTAACGCCTCTTTCCGCTGCTGACAAGCGAATTTTGGGTTTCTAGGAATATGTAACTATATTTATGAAATGCCACATCTGCATACCTCTTGAGTATGACACAGCATACCAATTACACACAGACTCAATCAAAATCTAAGTGAGTAGTATTTTACTAATTCGTGTCGATAGAGGCATGCTTGTGTACAGATACTTTCGTCGTAAGGTTATCATGGTTAGTTTTATTTCATTTCTTATAATACAGTGCACAATTTTCGTAAGGTTTCCTTTAGTGTTGTTAAAACAATAGTAAACATGAGAGAGAAATTAATCATCAACGATATATGCGAATTCTCTGATGTTACCTATGACAGTCTGACAATGCACATGCAGTTTATTGATTACATGCATGTAGAAAATTTGTTCTGAGTTAAAGCTGTCAATCAAAGTTTGAAGAAGAATAAAATATCACTACCACACGACGGCTAATGTAGAAAATACTTTTCTGACATATTATGGCACGATGCGCTCTCCCTGCACATCTTCGAGATGCATCTGCTGCCTGCTGTCTATTAAACCTGAATAGAACAAAATGTCACAGTAGTTAGTCCTTTTTCCACATGCGACTACTTTGGGTTGAGAAGTGAAGGGAATTATGTTCAAAGTTCCATTAGATTGATAACGTCAGCAGAGAGCAGAATTGCGTTTTAAAAAATGTAGCACTGAATGTATTCGAACTCGCGACATCTTATCTATGCTACAAGCTGACACGTAGCTACAACAGCTCCAGAGCTCGGCAACTATTCCTCCAGAACTTTTGGATTCCACAGCACTGTGAGATTATGCATATGGCCAGGTCTTGACTTCTGAGAGACAAACAGTTACAGCTTTTCTTTTGGACTGAACGACGTTTTCTAGTAACAGATAGCGCAATAGAATAGCTCAAGTGGAAAGGAACACTTCCTATTTAAACTTCTGCATCCTACAATGTTGGCAGTTGTGTGTAGGTGGCAGTAACGTGATTTTATTTCTGTGATTACAAAATAGTCGAATGTATGCACTGGGTAGCCGAGGCAGCTAGTTCATGGTGATTCGGTCAACCAAGTAAATGAATTTACTGAACATGCTGCAAATTACTACAGGGAGCCTGTGTGTCAGAATTCTCATCCAGTGTGGCGCAACTGCGTTACGATAGAAAAATGACTCGCAGAGAAGAGGATTTCGTGGTCTGTTGGACGGATGGTATGTTGTTATACCTATGGTCTGGGTTCGATTCCCACTTCTGTCAATGATTTTAGATAGGGAGAGACAGATTCCATTCTCTCCTGGCTACACCAAGTGAAGGAGATATAATGGCTGCGTGGTCTGAAAATTCACATTAAAGATGATATTCCTTCTTTACCAAGTAGACGGTAGGTTGAACCACAATAAAGTCTGGAGTGGCGACATGTAGAAACTCTATCACCAGTAACCTTTCTTATACTAGTTATTTATTTCAAGTGACGACACAAACGCTATGTATGGTCACAGGACACTTATTCCATCTTTTATTTGAGCTTCTGTATGTCGGTAAAATTGGCTCTGAACTGGGAATGCAACTCAGACCGCCCTTAACGCGGAATTTGATCCCTTCGTGGCAATACAGCTCGGCTACAATTTGTTGTTTGTTCAAAACTGCAGATTCCTCAACACCTTCACATATTATGCGTGAATGGGATCTGATCCTGGCCCGGCACTAAAGATTTAATTATGTATTATCAAGCTCTAGCATGAGAACACCTATCTGCTGGTGGATAATAAATTTGATTTTTAATGTATTTTCATTCGCTGTCAACACTAACGATATCTGACGTTTTTAACTCCCAGTGAGACACAGAACTATTTGCGAGATGACTGTAAGTTCAAGATGCTCTTCTGAGCAGCTGGTGGAGAAAACTTCGGTAGCTGACGTCTCTTTGTGTGTAGTCAACAACGATATGTGTGGGGCTCTATTCCCAGTGAGCGCTGAACTCTTCGTCATATTATTTCAGTTCAAACATGCTCACATGTCACTGCTGGTGCAACAAACCCATATTTAACGTTAGTTTTCTCTAGAATATAACAGCGATAGGTGCCGGGTTGGAGTCCTGGGAAGGAAAAAAATTAATGTTTCGTCTCGTCATTTCCGTTAACACATCTAGTTAATGCCGCGAAATTCCGATATGTCACATTTGACTGTGCTTCGATAGCAATCCGATTAGGTTCCGGGTTCGAATCCGTGTCCAACACACAGCTTTACCTCACGGCATTTCAAGTAAGTTACTTGTGAAGAAGCAATATTTAACATCTCTCGTAGTTCGTTAACAGGGACAATAGATGCTGGGTAGGAATTCGCGTCTGTTAAAAATGTTTGCGTTATGCTATTTAAAGTTGATATTTGCTAACTGATACTGTCTAAAATCGAGGTATATCACTCTCTGTATGCCTAATCAGGAATGACTGTTAGTTTCCGTCAGTCACGAAAACTTTGCTTAGTCTGCATGAGCTGGGTTTGAATCCATATGCAGAACAAGACGGTTCGTCGTGTCATTTAATGTTCATACATATTCTCAACTAGCTGCTCGTGAATAACTTAAATTTTTAATGTCATTTTGTGTTAAATAGTTCAAATGGTTCAAATGGCTCTGAGCACTATGGGACTTAACTTCTAAGGTCATCAGTCCCCTAGAACTTAGAACTACTTAAACCTAACTAACCTAAGGACATCACACACATCCATGCCCGAGGCAGGATTCGAACCTGCGACCGTAGCGGTCACGCGGTTCCAGACTGAAGCGCCTAGAACCGCACGGCCACATCAGCCGGCCCCCACCATCTGGTCTCAATGCATTACCTTATAATCCATTATATATAATCATTTTCATAGTACACTTGATATTATAGATGAGTAGGACACAAGACAGGACATAGATAATGTCCGTTTGATGTCAACAGTGTGTAACATTTTACTTTTTTTGAATAGGACACTGTTCCTCTCCAATAATTTTTAGATTAGTTACAATAAGGTTACGCTGCAAGAGAATTCGCTTGTATTTTTCAATATGTGGTCTGTTGTCGGTTTGAAGGCCTTCCATAACATCGGCAACGTAGTGCAACTCCACCGAGAGCTGTCTGGAGTAGGGTGGAGATAGCAATGTGAAAGTTGCGAGCTGTCGAAGACGATCTTCATATTCCTAATGCGATTAGGACATCGTATACTCTTGACGACGTTTAGCACCTGTGCGGTCAGTCACCCAATTTCAGAATTCATTTTGAGTAATCCTGCTAAATTCCCAAAATATTGTCTTTTTATATTGATGAGTAATATGGATAGTCGTCACGTTCATGTGCCGTCTACAACGCAAATTTAATGTTACTATCCTAGGAACTAACCTGCAATACGTTTTGTATTTCATAATCGGAACTATCTGCATTAACCGTCATCAGAGCAATGTCAGGGAACAGAATGCAGCAGTGCCTACTTGAGGACCTGCTTGAGTCGTGTTCTAAGGAAAGGGTAGTTGCTGATTCACATTATATTACACTAGCGAGAAGTACCGACTTTTCCTTTTCTCTGCAAACATCTAGAACTAAATTCAGTAACTAAATGCTAAGAATATATTTGCATTGTGCCAACTCAAAGATCAATAGATATGGATATAGATATAGATTTTTATATTTAAAGCCATTCTCGTTCTGCGTTGGAATAAACATCATTCATTATTTGCTTGTTCTTGTTACGATTGTTATTGTCATTCTCTCACTCGCAAGAGTCTTATGCTGATGCAGTACGAGTAAATTATGCCATTGGATACAAAGCGGTTTAGTTTTGAGACCTAACCCACGAGGGGGGAAGGCACAGTGGTCTGCTTCAGGAATTCCAAGCAATAAAACACAAAAAACAACCCAGGAAGGGTTCGAACAGCTACTTTCACGCAGAGACATGCATTTGGAATCTGTTCATCGTTACGGGGTCAAACAAGAGGGTAACATTACAGAAACAATGATCGGGCTACTTAGTATATAATAGAGCATACAGATTTCAAGGAGGAAACGTATGAAGACGCAGACTTCCTCGTTATCAATGCGGCATATCTTTCGTGTTAACGAAAGTAAATTCCCGCTTTACCTCTTCTTACGTGTCAAATGAAATGAATGCCATGAGGAATAGAATATTTGTTGACTGCGTCTCTTCTTGCTTCCATCCTCACCAACATATTTCTTCATTCTCGTGGTAATCATGACATTCTATGTGCATGCTGCAAACGATTGCAAGTGGACAAATTCGACATCGAGGTGCAAAGAGTTTGGTATCTTACATTATATTCAATTCGAATAAGCTTCCGGTGTATTTTTACTTCGTTTGTATTTTCAGATGATTATGAACGTCACGGAAATTTATCTCACATCCTTTATGTTGAATGAGAAACATTGAATGATCCGTTTTGCTTTCCCTACGTTGAAATGATATAATGTCGGCGTCAACAGCCTTCTTCCACGCCGGAAGCTGAAACTTGTATCATTCTGGATTAATGATAATTGAATGTCTCATATGTATACATAGCCCACAAGGCGACGTCAGAAACCATCAGGGGAGAACGCCGCATAAAAACCAAACGTGCGCGCGCGTCTCCACTCTGAAGAACCGTATCGGAGAATCACGGCAAGCATTTCGCTGAAGAGCTGCCTCGTCAGAGAGCCGAGAAATGGCAGCGTCGTAGCAAGTATTTGTCAACACTCTGATAGTGCATTTACTTCCGGGTGTAGGTCGGCGTTACCTCGCTAAATTCACTTGACATTCGTTTTCCACATCGAAGACTCGTACGATATAATCCACTGCAAGATGACACAATTAGAAAGCATATTTAATTTCTGGACTCCAAGAACGGCGTTCTTCACATAAGTAACACCTGTTTGTGTGTGCATTCGGGAGGACGACGGTGCAATCCCGCGCCCGGCCATGCTGATTTAGGTTTTCAATGATTTCCCTAAATCGCTTCAGGCAAATGCCGGGATGGTTCCTTAGGAAGGGCACGGCCGATTTCCTTCCCCATCCTTCCCTAATCCGAGCTTGTGCTCCGTCTCTAATGACATCGTTGTCGACGGGACGTTAAAACAGTAATCTCCACCTCCTCTGTTTGTGTGTTTAAGGTTGCGTTTTGAGGCTCAGGCAACATCGCAGTGACTATAGTCCGCCTCTGGCCGCCAGTGTGTCGTTAGCTCAGAGGTTCCCTTGTGCGTTGCAGTGCTTGTACTATAAGTTCGAATCACGGTAGAAGCCGCTGACTACAACCTTTTATTTTCCATTTTAATTAATGGAGTTGCAAACTGCTAGTAAAAATTTCTTATGCGAAATCTGAAGAATGCCTTTAAACATCAATCTTCGTCCGATTTCGGCTTAGTAAATTAAGTTAATATCATGGATTTCTGCTTTGCAAATTCCAAGGTGCTTCACTGTAAAATAGGTCCTGAAAAGATTCAAACCGACTGTCAACGATATAAATTTGAGCTTTGTTCGTCATATAGGTCTAACATGTCAGAAGGTTGTTTATGAAGTGCACATGTTCATTAATATAGTTCCCATCTTCTAAATTTTTGCAATAGCATTTAACTGTAGACGTTTTCTAACACCGGCGTTAGCAATTCCTTTCCGTTCTCTGAAACCTTCAAAACGACAAATTTTTCTGGTTTAAATCTGATGACCTTAACTATCACTTCCGATCAATAATAAATACTTCATGAACCCATACATGGAACTCCAAATGTGCAGTGTGCCTGCACTGCTACAGAGCATGCATTGCAAGGTATTCACACAGTTTATCGCATAGACTTACCATAAGGAATGAAACAAGAACTGTAATACACTTTACACCACAGACGCTCACTCTGGCTTGACGAAAACATCCAAACATTGACCAAAAGTTGCACAAATAATTAAGTTTGAAAGGAAAAGAAACGAGGTATGAAGCATTTATAAATTCATCGAATGTAGTGAGGTGGTTAAATTTCGTCCCAGTCTATAAAATTAATTTCGCGCCATACTCAGCGCTTGCCGATTACCCGCCTACTAATCAGGGCCTCTGTCTCCGTTGCTTTTGAGCGTGAATGGAAATTGTAGAAATTTTCTGTGGAGCAACATTTAATAATAAAGCGTTTTAAATCATCAAAAGCGATGAGCGGTAGCAGGCGCTTTCGATAAAGAACGGGGGAGTGCAGCGCCGCTGCTGTCGCCACGGCCGCTGCCAGTAGCCAGCAAATGGATCCCGGAGCTTTGCCGCATACGGCGTCCAGAGGAGGACAGTCTGCAGGGAATCTGCCGCAAAATCGTTACTAGATAAAATTTTGATATCGGTGTGTCACAAAGCGAAATAGATTGAATCTGCGCTACCATTACATTCACGTCTTCAGCATTCAGACAGAAGAGGCTATAAAAACATTTTATGTCAGCTGCTCTCGATCCACTGACATTATGAACAGAAACAACGCACGCTACCGCTAGACCACAGGCGTAATCAGCCTAGAGTCTCTCTATCTTGGGACAAGTTTTCCTCCAGGAAGTGCCGCAGTCTACAGTGTTGCCAGATTGTGCAGATAACCGGACTTAGAGAATTAGCGAGTTGGCCAGTTTTTTTGTCCCATGTCGCGATTGGCGCGGATTTAGCCTCTGAAGCGGCCGGCCGCCGGTCGAGTTTTATGTCAAAGAGTGTACGTAAACATCCTGTCTGATCACCTTCATCCATTCATGTCCATTGTGCATTCCGATGAACTTGGGCAGTTCCAGGAGGACAACGCGACACTCTACACGTCCATAATTGCTACAGAGTGGCTCCAGGAACACTCTTCTGAGTTTAAACACTTCCGCTGCCAACCAAACTCCCTAGACATGAAAAGTATTGATCTGGGACGGCTTGCAACATGCTGTTTAGAAGAGATCTCCCCACCCTAACCCCGCTCATGCTCTTACGGATTTATGAACAGCCCTGCAGGGTTCATGGTGTCAATTCCCCCCACCGCTACTTCAGACATTAGTCGAGTCCATGCCACGTCTTGTTGCGGCACTTCTGCGTGCTCGCGGGGGCCCTGCACGGTATTAGGCAGGTGTATCAGTTTCTTTGGCTTTTCAGAGTATAAAATAGTGTATTATAGTAATAATTAGAATGTATCAGTGTTTAGCACATTGCTTTAGTATTACTTCCAAGACATTGCAATTAAGAGAAATATAATATCTGAAAAATTTGCTTCGAGAATTTGCAAAGTACATGTGTCATGCAATTGATTTAAGAACTGTAGTCAGAGGCCGGTTTGAGGCCCAGGCGACACAAGTGGCAGCTCCAGGCACCAAGCTGAGAGGGGCGCCAGCGGCGGCCAGAGAAAGGGGTGGGGGGGGGGGGGGAGAGGGGCATAAAGGAAGATAAGAGTTTAACGTCCCTTCGATAGCGCTGTCATTAGAGACGGAAGACAAGCTCGTGTTACGAAAGGATGGGGAAAGAAATCGGCCGTGCCTCTCGAGACGGTCTCTCTGGATTTCAGAGTGGTTACCTCTGTTGCGCGTATTTTGCCTCTCCGCGAGGTGGCGGGAGGGGCTGCGCGAATCCTTTAAGAGCGATAGAAGTTGGCTAATGGTTCGCCTGTGTGAGTTGCGGGGACTGCGACCGCAGTCGACTGTTTCATTGTCAGTTCACTTTGTAAGAAAAGCTCGCGGTATTACCCGCAATATAATAGTCATGCTGGTGAAACCGTATGTTCTTGCTGCAGTGTGATCTTCGCAGTAAACTAGACTTATGCCTTGGCTCGAAGTGTGCCTCAGAGCTTCGGCGGATTGAAACACTAGATTCCAGACGGATGGGTGCGACTAGGTAAAGTGTTGTTCTGTGCTGTCGGAACCACAAGGTCACCGCCGCACGGAAGAAGATACTGACCTCTGTTTAAAATTTCCAGCTAGACTTCGAGGTGTATGAACAGCTATATGGGAACCAAAACCAAGGCGTTCTCACGTAATTGGATTTTATCGTGAGCATCCGTTCTTTTAATCTCGTGGGAGGGAATGAGTGACGCCTGTTTACTAGTAACTTTCAGTAGCGAGAACTGAGTTCTGTAATTCGAATGTTTTACTTAAGGAAGCATTGTCTTTGTCCTTGTAAACTGCCTTAAAACAAAAGGGCTGTAATGTACAGCTATGACATTTCATATGTGTTGTTCAGAATAGTGCAGTTGTCCCTTTTTTACTTTATTTTAGTTAAGTGCTTTTCTTTTTTTAATAAATGCTGGCCAAGGAAGCTTCTTCCTATTTTTTCTAATTTTTGGGTCAGTTGGTAAAATAAAATAAATTAATAAAGTTCGCTCGAGCGTTAACCTCATTTAAGTAAATGATGTCCTGTAAAATTTTGTATGTGAAAGAGTTTAAATGGTATCTTGTTTCTGTTTTACGCTGATTGCTATTTTAAGGTTGTTCCAGTGTTTCTCGAGGGGCGGCCGTTGTCGGTGTCATGTTTACGGGTCTTATGGTAGCCGCTTGTGGTTAATGCGAATATTGATTTGAATTGTAGAAAAATTTGATTATTTGTTGTAAATTAATTACAATAAAATGTCAGTTGTTAATCTTATGGTCTCCGGGCATCAGTTAGCTTCTACAAAAATGGTTCAAATGTCTCTGAGCACTGTGGGACTTAACATCTAAGGTCGTCAGTCTTAGAACTACTTAAACCTAACTAAACTAAGGGCATCACACCCAACCAGGCCCGAGGCAGGATTCGAACCTGCGACCGTTGCGGTCACGCGGTTCCAGACTGAAGCGCCTAGAACCGCTCGGCCACAACGGCCGGCCAGTTAGCTTCTACATTTGAAAGGAAATTGTTCTTCCTACTCTCCTCTTATAATTTCTTCTGGTCGTAGGTTGTGTTGCAAGAATGAACAGCATAGAGACAGAAGTGATGCCACTTTCTGCAGGACCTGACCATCATTTTGCAGGACAATGCTCAAGCAAGTACAGTTCAAGCTGTTACTGATTTGTTTGACTGAAGGAGCTGCTAAGTGCTATACTACCAACTGCATTCCCCTGACTCAAGCCCTCGTGAGTTCAACTCCATTTCTAAACTGAAGGAAACACTTCACGGCATTCGCTTCAGAACGGCTACAAGTTCGTCGAGCGATAGACCGCGGCGCTCGAACTCTCAACACAACTGGCACTGCTAAGAGTATCCGGCGACTTCCACATCGCTGGCAGCGGGTTACACACAATGCTGGTGACTACTTTGAAGGTCAGTAAAACTTTGAAACTCGTATCTATTTTGTACGAGCTGTAAATAAATAGTTGCCACTATTAAAGTTCCAACCTTCGTATATACAGGGTAATTCCGAGATGATGTGGCAAACTTTCAGAGATAGTGGAGAAGGATAAATGTATCGATTTGAGGTAAGGGACCGTGGTCCCGAAACGAACGAGTCAAAAGTTAAATGGCTCAAATGGCTCTGAGCACTATGGGACTTAACATCTATGGTCATCAGTCCCCTAGAACTTAGAACTACTTAAACCTAACTAACCTAAGGACAGCACACAACACCCAGCCATCACGAGGCAGAGAAAATCCCTGACCCCGCCGGGAATCGAACCCGGGAACCCGGGCGTGGGAAGCGAGAACGCTACCGCACGACCACGAGATGCGGGCGTCAAAAGTTACAAGCGAAAGCTTTTCTGATACCTTTGACAGTGGAATAAATGCATCGGAACCGTTGTTGCTAAGATTGCAGGGTAGGCAACTTTCAGAGGTGGCAGTATGGAGAAAAGAAATGTCTAGTAAACATGGGCTGTAAAACATCTCCTCACTAAACAATTGAGTCCTTATTTACTAGACTTTTTCGTTGTTTTGGTCCATACTACCACCACTAAAAGCTGCCTGCCCTACAGTCATAGCAACAACGTACATGTGACATGCATTCCAGTGTCAGAGATATCAGAACGATTTTCGCGTATAACTTCCGACTCGTTCGTTCCGGACCAGGGTTTCTTGTCTGAAACTGATGGTTTTATCCTTCTCCATCATCACCGAAAGTTTGTATCATCGTCAAGGAATCACGTTGCGTATACATATATATACACACGCCAGCGCCTATATCTTCGACACACTGTAGCGTCGTTGGACAGGGGTTCCTCAAGACACCTTCCGCATCACCTCGAACTTTGTCGGTGTAATTTTGAAAGACCCTGTAAAATAAATTAAATTTTGTATGAAGTTTATAGATAAATAAATAATAAATCCATTGTGGCTCACAGCTTGGTGCAAAAGTTTCCACATCAGACTATTTCAGTAACGAACTTGGCAGTTAAAATTGGCCCCGTCCACACTAGTCGATCCCAGATCCACAGCGTGGTAAACTGAATGTTACCATTTAGCTACAATGGGGGATTTTTTAACGTATGAGAGGAGTAAAACTACATTCGAAATATGACTAAAAGCCCAAGTAAAAACAACTAATATCTGAGAGAGAAGAAAGGTGGGGGGGGGGGGGGGGGCGGAAAATGATAAGTAGCTTATGTGGAAAAACGTTCTCGGACCGACCCTGACTGTAATGACAGCAAACTTTCACAGTTTTGACAATATTAAAATGTACAAAGTATAAAATCGAAATGTGCATACACCCAATGCATTTCATTGAGAACTAAGATGGTGAACACATGTCTATAGATTATGGGTATGCGAGCGTAAATGAAGAGAATGCTGTTTTTGTCAGAGATTTCCGCCTACGTACAAGAAGTCAACCTTCCTGTTACCAATTTCTTAGCTGAAAGCCCTTTCCTTTCCGTTTTGCCGTTTTGATGTCTGTAACCGGTACGAAGTGTGATCAAAGAGTAACGGGATTTTTTTTAATTTCGCGGGCTTTGTTACATCTGATTTTCAATTTTCTTTTGCCTTATTGGTACACATGTACCTTATGCATGTTTGCATTTTCAGCTGTTTTGAATATTTAGTTTATTGTTGACAGTCAAAAAGGTTATAAATGTTTTCGAGTGCTTACAGAATTTTTGCTTTCGAAGAAGATGGATCAAAGAATCTGCATTAAATTTTTATTGAAAAATGAAGTTCAGCACCGCATTCGAAACGTTGACTGTGCCTTTTGGTGAATCTGCTATGAGTAAGACAATAGTTTGCGAGAGGTATAAACGTTTCAGAGATAGTCGAGTAGACGTTGAAGACGACGAGCACCCTAGGCGCTCCAGCGCATCAATTACTAACGACTATGTGGAATAAACAAAGAAATTGGTTCTGTAAATTCGCCGAATCGCAGACGGAGGCATTGCTGATGCTGTCGGCATATCGATTGGCCCATTCGAAGCAATTTTTTCGATGTTTTGGGCATGTAACGTGTAGCAGTAAAAGTATGTTCAGAAATTGTTGAATTTCAGCCGAAAATGACATGTCTTAGACATGGCTCAGGAACTGCTGAATGAATTAGACAACGATCGAGAACTTCTAAAGAACGTTATAACAGGAGAAAAAACATGGGTGTACGGGAATGACATCGAAACCAAGGCCCAGTCGTCCCAGTGTAAACTGTCTGAAGACCAAAGTCGAAAAACATTCCACAAATTCGATCACACGTGAAGCTTCTTCTCACTGTTTTCTTCGACTAGTGCATCACGAGTTCCTGCCTTAAGGTCATGTGGCCAATTAGGAATACCATATAGAAGTCACGCTTCGTTTGCCCGAAGCATTCCTAAGAAAACGACCAGAATTGTGACAAAACCGTTCGTAGAAATTTCATCATGATAGCTTTCCCGCTCACACCTCAGTGCTTGTTCGTGATTTTTTGTCAAAAAAACAAAACCGTTATGTTGCCTCAGCCACCGTATTTGTCGAACATGGTCCCCTGTGACTTCTCCCTATTCCCGAGGCTGAAGAGAAGCAAGAAAGTACGTTGTTTTGCCACCTCTGATGAGGTAGAAACAGAATTGGTAAAGGAGCTGAACACTGTAACGAAAACTGAGTTCCATAAGTGCTTCCAAAATTGGAAAAGGCACTGGCACAATGTACTATATCCGTGCGGGGATAAGGCTACCTTGAAAGCGACAAATTTGATACTGATTAATAAATCCTCATATGGTGAGCCAGTGAATGGGCGTCATTACCTAGCTGCGGTGATCCCCGCAGGGGTCAAGACAAAAGCTCATCCATGTCCGCAACCAACTAAAACTACCTTACTATTTGCAAGACTCTCTGTTTCCGTGCTAATTTATTCCCAGAAAGTTAGTGCAAACATTTGTACATCTATTTATGTTAATATATAAACATTTTTTCTAAATTTTTGGGTGGGGCCCCCAACACTGCGATCATCGCCTGTTTTCGGGCAGCTTATCAAATCTCTGGAAGGAAGTTGAATTCTGAAGGAACTTAGAACCTTCCGCGTCCTGTGTATTCGTTCACCGTTAGTAAGAAGTGTGAAAAGCTACATACCTTGCATTAATGTACACTGGTAAGCAACAAATCATCGAAAGAAATTTTTGGGAATGACCTCAAGAATTCCCACATTTTGCCAGTGACGAAATTCTAGCAGAGTTATTAGCCATTACTTTCTCGTGCTGAATATATAATATGCATACGAGTAATATGGATGACGATACCATAAAGAATGTTTGCGGACTGGTGTTTTTTGATCCTATTGCATTGGACGATACACTGGAAGTAACCAAAATGTTGAGGCGCAGTTGGAAGCATAGCGTATCCCTCTAGAACAGCATCAAGAAATCTGTAAGATTGATGATGTACGAATCACTCCAGCGTAAAGGATAAAGAGGTCTGAAAGGTAATCCAGAACGGTGACACATAATCTGTTGATCAAGAACTGCACGCCGCCACCTTCTAAGCAAGACCCTTCCATTCGAACCAACTCGTCCACCACCACTGTTCAGCGTCTTCCACGGAGGTAAGTTAAGTCTGAATTTAATCAGTATGTTACGTGATATGAACGGATGGCAAACCTTTAATCTCTCTTATGATAAAAGTTCGAACAATACAGTGCACGTCCAACACAGAAGGACCTGTCCGCATAAACATTCGTCTCTGCTTATCCAAAAGTCGGAAGAACTATTTATGCATTGTTCTATTCATTGTTTGTTCTGATCTTATGATTAGCGTTGGAAGCAATTCAGTGTACATGGACGCACAGATGAATACGTCCACACTAAAATGCACCAGCTGCAAGAACTGTTTACGCGTTGTTCTGTTCACTATCTGGTCTTCAGAATTTAACATGCCGAGTTTTGTTGAGTTATGGATGAATTCCAGCACGTTCCATTGGAAACCGGACGAAGGTGTGAGGTTTCATGTAAACTGGGTCGCACTTCTAAGTACTCTGCTTCTCGTACGGTACACATCACATTTCTCGGGAAACTATCTGGGCCGGCCGTGGTGGCCAAGCGGTTAAAAGCGCTACAGTCTGGAACCGCGCGGCCGCTACGGTCGCAGGTTCGAATCCTGCCTCGGGCATGGATGTGTGTGATGTCCTTAGGTTAGTTAGGTTTAAGTAGTTCTAAGTTCTAGGGGACTGATGACCTCAGATGTTAAGTCCCATAGTGCTCAGAGCCAAACTATCTGGTATATCTGGAACGGTCGTTGACAATTTGTCGTAAATGATATAAGTAATTCGCCATATAATTCATTCATGCAATAATCAATCACATATAGAATATGATTCATTGTTTTTAGTTTACAATTCCACGCCAAGGCCATGACGACAGCGTTCAAATTATTGTGTGACCACGTGGGAGGAAAATTACGGTCTAATGCCGTCAAAAGCACTAAGTTAACAAACACGTATAAATACAGCGAAACTGCTTATTTACTCTTACTTCTAACTTTATGGTTCCGGGAGCGAACTGCCAGAAGACGACATACCGAGAAGTGATTTGCAGCGCACAGCTTCTTGCAGCGGCGCGGGGCTGTATTTCAGGTTGAGCCAGGCACGATCTGGGAGGACGTTTGTAGACACGATGACGTCAACTGAGACGCGAAAGAGGCGAAGAGGCGCGAATGGCCGTTCTGTGGAGCCTGAAAATGCACAGCTTCTGCTGTGCTACGGGTGCCATTATTTGGGGATACTGTAGCTAGCCATAGAACACTAACTGGAAAAAAGTGCAGGTGACGTCTATAAGAAGAGGGAAATAACAGAACCTCGAAATTACAGACCATTATCCCTAACATCGGTTTGCTGCAGAATCCTTGAACATATTCTCAGTTCAAATATAATAAATTTTACTGAGACCGAGGAGCTTATCTCCACGAATCATGATGGTATTAGAAACATCGCTACTGCGAGCTATGGATGAAGGGCAACATACAGATTCCATATTTCTAGATTTCTGGAAAGCATTTGACATGATATGAAGTCTTCACGGGTTGTCAGCAGAGTAGCATCGTCGTTTCGTAGCAACGTTTCGATGGAATGCGTCTCCATCATCTTCGCCTGAAGATGATGGAGACGCATTCCATCGAAACGTTGCTACGAGACGACGATGCTGCTCGGCTGACAACCCGTGAAGACTTCATATATGAAACTCGCCGAGAAAGCCTGCACTCGCATATAACATTTGACATGGTGCCCTACTGCAGGCTGTTAATGGAGGTAAGAGCATATGGAGTAAGTTCACAGATACGTGAGTGGCTCGAAAACTTCTTAAATAATAGAACCCAGTATGTTGTTTCAACAGCAAGAGTTCATCAGAGATAAGGGTATTGTCAGGAGTGCCCCAGGGAAGAGTGATAGGACTGCTTTGGTTCTCTATATACGTAAATGATTTGGCGGACGGGGTGGGCAAACAGTCTGCCGTTGTTTGCTGATGATGCCAAGGTGTACGGTAAGGTGTCGAAGGTGAGCGGCTGTAGGAAGATACAAGATGACTTAGACAAAATTTTCAGTTGGTGTGATGAATGGCAGCTAGCCCTAAACGTGGAAAAATGTAAGTTAATATAGATAAGTAGGAAGAACAAACTTGTGATGTTCAGATACAGTACTACTAGCGTCGAGTTTGACACAGTCAAATCGTTTAAATATCTGGGTGTAACATTGCGAAGTGATATGAGGTGGCACGAGTATGTGAAAAGTGTGGTAGGGAAGACAAATGGTCGACTTCAGTTTATTGGGAGGATTTTAGGAAAGAGTGGTTCACTTGTAAAGGAGACCGCATATAGGACGCTGGTGCGACCTATTCTTGAATACTGTTAGATTGTTTGTGATCCGTAACATGTCGAATTAAAGGAAGACATCGAGGTAATTCAGAGACGGGCTGCTAGATTTACTAGCGGTAGGTTCGGACAACACGCAAGTTTTACGGAGACGCTTCAGGAACTCAGATGTGAATCCCTGGAGGGAAGGCGGAGTTCTTTTCGAGGAACAGCATTGCGAAAATTTAGAAAATCGGCATTTGAAGCTGATTGCAGAACGATTCTATTGCCTCCATCATACAATTCGTGATGGACCACTAAAATAAGATACGAGAAATTAGTGCTCATATGGAGACATATAGATAGTTGTTTTTCCCGTGTTCTATTTGGGTGTGGAATAGGAAAGGAAGTGACTATTAGTGGTACGGGGTACCCTCCGCCACACACCGTAAGGTGGATTGCGGAGTGTCGATGTAGATGTAGATGTAGATGTACTGCTGGAACAGTGTTTTGCAAAGGCGGTGAACATTATGCTTTACGGCAGCAGACATGCGATTAGTGTTAGTTGATTGACAAGTTTGGCTTATAACTGACTTGTATCCTTGAAGGTACTATCTGTTAGACAATGTGAGACGTAGCTCCAACTACATTCTGTCCTGTCCAGTCATTGTTTTCTGTGAAGGAATGGAATATCTTATAAAACGGAATAGTTTGACTCTTACCAGTAGCTACATTACAAAGAAGAGAGTGACAGTGGAATCTGCTAGGACTGCGTTAGGTCTGTCGACAAGGTGAGTACTAGATGACCACAGAAAGAAACGGCATTTATTGAAGAAGGAGGCTGTAGTTGGAAAAAGGGCGTATAGAAGTTCAAAATCGCGAGTGTTTTGAAATCATTTGGCAATGTGAAAGCAACGCACATGCGATCAACCAATTCGTGCAAAATTTTGCTAGCTGATCAGGAGAAAGCAAGAACCGCGTTACTAGGAATTATCAGTTCACTTTCGTTGCTGAATCGATTAGGACACGCACTGAGGTCATGAAACGATCGCTGGAAACCTCATGACACTTCTCGATGAGAGGAAGAAGACGCACCAAAACTTGAGATGCGGCTGAAGCATCATAGCACTGGGTTGGTGCCAGCGATACAGAACTCGCACGAGACATTGTGCAATACATAAGAAATTCTCCATTTAGGGAATTTCGGCACACTCAATGACGGCTGTCCAGGAGCAGTTCCTGTCTGAATATGTTGCGCTGATCCTGACACACTCGATGTAAAAGAACTGTTTCCTGGATTATACGCCAGGCCACAAACGGCTGGCATATACTATCAAAGACATCCTTCTAAGACTCTCACTAGAACGGAGTTTTCTACGCACCCATTGTTTCGATGATGCAGCTAACATGTCTGGGCACAACAAGGAAGGAAATTCTTCATAAACAGCAGCCAAGAAGCTGTTACACCCACTGCAGTATTCACTGTTAGGATACCATCCAGTGTCCAACACGTAAAAATTCATGCATAGACAATATTATTGTGAATTTTCCCCGTGGCAGCTACACTGTTAGCCTTGCAAATGGGTGCTTTGCAGACCACGACCCATTGCTTCTCAATCTCTTTAGTAAGCAACCAAATTCCACTAGTGTGCACAATATGACATGGGTAAGAAGACAAAAAGAAGAATACATTATGTCATTTATTCGTATACTAGAGGATGCAAGTTGGGACTTTGTCTATAAGTGTTCATCTGAGAAGTCTGATGTTGAAACTACCTTTGAAAACTTCCTTAAAAATTATACAGAATTATGGTATTCATGCTCACCACTAATTAAAACCAACTCTTCTGGAACATATAAAAATAAAAGCTGGAATGGTACACAGACGAACTGGTCCAGATAAGAAAAAACATGCTCGTACTATACACAGCATATAAAAATGCATGTAAACAAAGATCAGAGCAGGAGGGCACCTTTTATGCAGCATACCAAAAATGTAAAAAATTCTACAAACTTAAGCTGATACAGACAAAAAAGGCTGCTTATGAAGGGTACATAGAAGGTGCAACAAACAAGTGCAAGGCAGCATGGCAGATTGTAGCACAAGAAAATCCCACACGTCACACACATGAAACTCAGCTCACTCCAATGGAACTAAATGACTACTTCATTAGCTCAATTAAAGAAATTGAAAGTAAGATAGAAAAAACAGATACATCTGCAAGCGATTTACTTAATGCCCTTCCACCAGTAGATCATGTCTTTAACTGGTATAGTATCACACCTGCTCAGATTAAAAGAACAGTCACAAAATTTTCAAATTCTAAAAGTATGGACTGCTACTGGCTCTCCAATTACATAGTAAAAAAAACTGTAGACTCGATCGCTAAACCATTGGCATTCATATTTAATAAATGTTTACAGTCAGGAGTGTTTCCCGACTCCCTCAAAATTTCCAAAGTTATTCCAGTGTTTAAAAAGGGTGACAAACATCTTCCTAAAAGTTATCGCCCAATCTCAATTGTGCCAATATTTTCTAAAGTATTTGAGTCACTTATGTACACTCAATTAAGTAGCTATTTTGAGACACACAACCTTTTGAGCAATAGTCAGTTCGGATTCCGACAGGGCAGAAATACCACTGCGGCCATCCTGGAAATTGTTGACCAGACATTAACAGCCTTTGAAGACCGGAATATGGTGTCACTTGTCTTGTGTGATCTGAGCAAAGCTTTTGACTGCATTCCCTTTGGCACCCTGGTTGCAAAACTAGAATTTTATGGTGTATGTAACCCAGCATTAGCAGTAATAGAGTCATATCTTCATAATAGAAGACAGTTTGTCTCAGTTAAAAATAATTACTCCCCTGTAGCAGCAGTTAGTACTGGTATACCACAGGGCTCGGTTCTGGGACCCTTCTTCTTCATCATAGCCATCAATGACCTACCTCATCACATAAATAGTACTACCATATGCTATGCAGATGACACAACCCTCCTCACCTCACATCAGAACATCTCAGCTTTGGACAATAACACACAGGAATCACTCAAATCAGCCATCCACTGGTTCACATCCAATAAATTACTGTGTAACTCAGAGAAAACACAACAGCTTCTCTTAGGGTTACCCAAAACCATAGAAAACAAAACTGTAAAACTATTAGGAATGCATATTGATTCCAAACTTAACTGGGAAGAACACGTAAATCAGGTTTGCAAAAAGCTTTCAAGAGTCTCCTATCTCCTTTGGAAACTTAGGGACATGATTAGCATGAACTTTCTGAGAACAATGTACTGTGGACTCTTCCAGTCACATATTACATATGGCCTTCTCATATGGGGGCACAGCTCTCACAGTAACAAAATTTTGTTGATGCAGAAAAGAATGCTGCGCATAATGTGTAAAGTCGGTCCCACGGAGCACTGTCGTCCTCTCTTTATAAGGCTAAGACTGTTGACCATTGTAAACTTGTATATTTATATCTGTGTGTTACACATTAAAAACAATGGTATGGAAGGTGTTGTCAGGGAAGAAATTCATAACTACAACACTAGAAGGAAGGCAGATTATGATATACCAAGACACAGACTAACAAAAAGTAGTAACTCACACAAAGTGAATACCTTAAAAATATTCAACAAACTACCGCAATCTGCTCGGGACATGCCCACAAAAATTCTTAAACAAAATTTGTACAATTGGTTATCTGACAATCCATTTTATTCTATGCAAGAATATTATGATCTGAGTAGCACAGAGATAAACCTGTAATTGCATAATTAACTTAATTAACTACTATATATACTGTTACAAAATATTTCATATTTAATACCTTTGTATTTCAACTGTGTTAGGTAACTACTTTATTTGCCAGTGTTATGATGTGTTACGTAACTACTGTGTTTGCTACTACAATGTAACTCATTTTTGGTACCTTTGTATGTATCTGAAACAAGAATATGTATTAAGCATTGTAGTCACCTGCTTAAGGTTTATGTTATTTGTAAGTTACTCATATGCTAATTATATCTATGCCTTATATATAGTGTCTGGAATATTAATATTATTTTATGTACTGACGAAGCCTATTTCATCTTGCATGATCAATGGCTAATAAAGAATCTTGAATCTTGAATCTTGCACTACAGGAAATTTCAAGAGGTTGTGATCCAGTATGCGATGTATGGGAAATTATTAAATATGTCTCAAATATAATTATGGAATCCATAGATAGGAAAAATATATACACAAATGCTGTTCTACCACCTGGTGTCGACAAGACGAATCCATATCCGAAAGTTCATAAGCCGATACCAATGTGTCCGAACCAATAAGACATATTTTGAGGGGCATAAGGCATCAGAACTGCTGACTGGGTAACTTTAAGGCAGATTGCTCATGCACTAATCAATAAATAACTCTGCAGTCAGGTTATCATGATCAATAAACTGGTAGCCTTTCTAGCAGACAAAGTAAAGCAGCAATTTACTAGAGCTTGAAATGGTACTTTAATTACCATTTTAGAAGCTATTGATGCCTTTTATAACTTTGTAATTGAAATTCAACTTTATTCTCACAACTTATATGAACCTATGTTCCCCCACAACTAAACTACTATGTGCATGCAAACCATATGTTTAAACTAAGGTGCCAATCGAGTCTGATGGCTCCATCTGCAAATAAGGGACTAGTACTGTGGAGGTCTAATATTCAATCACACATTAGTGCTATCATTTTCTTAAATCAGTTCTCTGAATGTCTGGTGTTTTTTTTTATTTATCTCTGCAGATTTGTTAATGTGGAAAATGACAGTGTTGACAGAATACAGAAAACAGTGACCAAAGTACTGAATGCACAGAGCTCAGTTGAAAGGAGGGCAGTCCTGCGCAGGTTAAACATAGTATGTGGCTTTCTCAGGTGGGCAAAACTATCTGAATTGTAATTTATCAACAAGAATAATCAGTTCTGAAAATATGATCTAATTAAGATGGTCTCATCTTATTTAGTAAGTTTTCTCTGACACGGGTTCTGGGTGACCTTTCCGTTATTCTCCCCATTTCCGAAACTTCACCAGTCTCTTTCCTTCATCCATCTTCCTTTCTCTTCAACACTTATACCAGAAGAAAGCTTGGAAATTTCCTTAACTTTCATGTGTCTTTTCCTGCTGTCACTTGTCGAATAGCTTTTTATCTGTCCAACTTTACTGAATTGTGATTTAGTAAGTGTACCGTATTATTATCAAGAAGCTATGAACCATTTTTTAGGTCTGTTACCTTCAATAAATAGGAGAAGGAAATTAGCAAATAATCTCAGCAGTACAGCTGGTGAGTAATTACAGATGCATGGCTCTATAGCAAAAAGAGTTTCACAAGGTTTTGAGTTCCTGTTATTCTTCAAACTTAAGAGCACACTTTTATGCATAAAACTATACAGGCAACCGAACTCATTAATACATGATATTACTTCTTTATTGTATGGTACTTTATCCAATTTCCTTTATTACATTTACCAAAAGTTAAATAAAATACTTTTTACTCATAACTTAGCTTTTCCGACTTTTCAAGTAAAAAAAAAAAAAATCATCAGCTGTTGAATAGGTTTGGTGTTGCCATCCACATATAAATTGGGCCTCTGTTCTACTTCTTTTAATACCGGTGACAAATTTTCTTTACTGTTACTGATGGGGTATGAGATATTACATTAACATCACTGTTGTTCTTCTGTTAGAGGTTTGAATAGATTGATTTCCTTCCATATTTTTTACCAGGATTAATCCATTTTTCGGTTTCTTCTTATTTTTAAATTACTTAGTTCATTTATTCACATATCATGTTCAACAAAGGAGAGCAAAAATGGATTAAGTAGTAGAAGCAGCTGTTACTGGCTGCAACAAATTCTAAACTACTCAAATTAATAAACATCAGAATTACTGTAACATAGCAGGAAAGCAGCTACTTAAAAAAAAAAATGCTACTCTTATTCTTAAAAAAGTCAGCTACTTCTTTTATCTAATACCTTTTTAAAGGTCTGTATGCCCTTTTACATCCACCATTTGCTGTATTTGTGTATTTTCTGCTTGCATCAATTAAATTCAAGGTAACATCCAAGAATTTCTACTGCACCTTGCTTTTTGACCTTGCTGTTTATCTTTTACCTTTACTATTGCCTCTCTCAAAACCCTCCATTCATCTACAATTGTATTCTTTTCACCTGTTTCAGTCAGTAGCTGTCTAATGTACCCTCAAAAAACACTCAAGAACCTCTGTTCTTTCAATTTATTCAGACGTCATGATCAGCAGATATCACAGTTTTTGAAGACTCCTCCACTGTCTTTAGCAAATTGTTTATGCAAATCAAGAACAAGGTTGTACCAAACACTAAATGTTTTGGACACCATATTTAATGTTTCCCCAAAACAAATTTAGTTTCATTCATGATGATTTGTTAATGTTACATTCTGTTTTCTGTTGTTGAGATGTTACTGAGAATTTTATGATATGCTAATGAAGGTTTACACCAAGCTACAGAAAATTTCTACATCATAACTGATCTTATCTAGTTTTAGTAGAACTAGTTTTGTGCCTTAATTCTTTCTTTGTTGGAAATCTCTTATGAAAGCCAAAGTGGGTGGAAAAGTTATTCAGTATTCAATTATAAGCTACATTATTCTAGAGAACACAAGAAGGAAGAAGTTCGACGACAATCACAGGTCACTAACATATCTCTACTTTCATAACTTGCATTTGCATATTTCAGTCTCTCTGGAAATACATCTTGTTATGGTAACTCAAATGTGGCACTATCATGTCAGCCCAAGATTAGTTCTTTGGTTTAGATACAATTGAAACTGTAAGAGTTGTGGCTTTTTTCAGTTATTTAATGATTTTTTAAAATCTCTTTACTAGTGAACTGGTAAGATGTATGCTGGTGTAGTACACAATGTCTGTCTAAGTAAACAAAATTGATCACTTGCCTATTTGTGTTTTCAGTGAGAATTTGTTGTAGGAATAACTAATTTAATTTAACAATCAGTACATTGAATCTAATGGAAATCAATTTCACAGCTGCTGTTGTATAGAAGTCTAAAATTATTTACCATATTGAGTTTATTCATTTAATGTCTCACAATGCTCAGGATTCTATTTGTTTTGCTCTTGGAATTCTGAAGATTTTGTGTATTCTGCAGGGTGAATCATTATGTAGTATTTCTTGTAGTGTATCTTTTTGTCTTGGTTGGAGCTAGTGGTCTGCATGAAATGAAACTGTCTTTTTGGTGAAAGATGTATTTATCCTAAATGCTAACTTCCTCGCTGTTAGTTTCTACTGTAAATGTCCCTGGCCTGTTATCAGCTTTCTGTAGTACTGAACTGTACATTCTTTCTTCTTATTGTGGTCTATATTTCACTGCTGCAGTATACTGTGCACCAGATGTACATATAGGAACTTTTTTCTCAATCCAGTCTCAATGTTCGAAGTCAGCATAGTTCTATTGCTAAATAATCCCTTCCCACTTGAAAATTATTTTTGTGTCTTATATTGTGCTTTCATAGGTCAAAGGTCATCAGAATGTGATTTATACTATCAGCAACAAAAATCATTAAGTAGTAAATGTATGGGGAAGTGAGTGTAAGAATTCCAAATATTTAAGATGCGTGGTTATTCACTTCACACATTATTTTTACCGGCTCACTTCTGGTGAATAAATACTTTGTTTACTTTAGGTGCACTGTCTCAGAAGATAATATCATAAGACTACAGGCAGTGAAAATACAGGGTGTCTGAAAAGTCTTTCCGAGATTACATAAATTGATAACTCAGGCTAGAAGTAAGATACAAATATGAAACTGCTGTCTAATTGTTTACAAACTATCAAAGTTTTTTTCACACATCAGTAAAATTCCACATGAGCACCCTTGGTAGCATGTAGCACATCTAGGTGATATTCAATTTCCATCCACACATTAGCCAACATCACTGGACGGATCGATTCAACGACTGTGGTTATCCATTCAAGATGTGTTACACTGTTAGGTAGACCTCGTCCTTGACATAAACCCATAAAAAGAAGTCTAATAGGGTGTTGTGTACATAGTTCTGCGTAGTCAGCACGTACACAACTTTCCCACTAGAGCGCGCCCCGCTAAGCACAGCGCAGGCGCAGCACTCGTCCGTCTCCGCACTACGAGATGGCGCTGCCTTAGAGACGGACCAAATTCTGCTTCCGCCAATCCATGTATTAATATGTAACGCATCCAATGAGATTGCTGCTAACGTAGAACCTTTTCTCCTCACGGATCACACTCGTGCAGCAATACCTGAACAAGCGAGGTATTAAACGAGTGTACAGACCTCTGATTAGTCAGTCTGCATTTGTCTATACCAGTTTGTACCAGTCTGCATTAGTCTGTACCAGTCTATAGTCAAGTTTCAGATTACCATATTCCTGTACATAGCCATGAAGATAAATGTATACACACTTTGTCAAGTATCAGAGATATGTGAGAATAAGATTAACGTACCAAGACCAAAGGAACTTGTCAACTGTAAATAGCATCCAGAATCAAGTTAAGTAATGTTTATGCTTGTTATTATTTTAATAAATGTGTGTGAAAATTAATGAAGTTCTGTTTAAAGTTGGTCACCATCAATCTGCTACTCTAAGCGTGCAAGTGGCATTTCTATCGTCTGACCTAACGGCAGAAGATAAACACGCCACGATAAGACCACGAGACATATTGCTGACACTCGCCTACTTCGTTAGAGCGACAAGTCAAATAATCTGATGGTGTGTGTACTGAAGGTCTTACAGTATGCACACCACATAGGGTTATGTCAGGAGAGCGTGGAGGCCAAACCATTGGCCCATCATGACCAATCCATCGCCCAGGAAAGGTCATATCAAGATAGGCACGGACGTCCAAACCCAATGAGGCAGTGCACCATCTTGCTGAAACAAGACATCAGCTGAGGAACAGCATGCAGTTGCAACATGTTCAGATACACTGCAGATGTGATGGTAGCCTCAGTGAAGAAGAATGGCCCGATAATTCGATCGTGCAATAGCGTGCACCTGACATTCACCTTTGGACTCCCTCTGGTGCACTCCATGACCTCACCAGGGGTTGTCAACTCCAAATGCGCACATTATGGCAATTCACTACTCCACTGACAAAAAAAGGTCGCTTCGTCAGAAGAGGCAATTCGTCTGAGATAACCATCATCGTCCTCAATACGTGATAGCATTTTGACTGCAAAGTCATATCGATGTGTACTGTCATTGGGCAACAAGGCCTGAATGATTTGCACTTTGTATGCATGAAACAATAAATGTTTGTGTAAAATGTCATGGAGAGAGCTTTTTGGCATCTGTAATTCACGTGAGGCCCTGCGCACCGATTTCTTCAGACTTCGCAGAAAAGACTGCCTTACAGCTTCCACCCTGTCTGCCGAGGTTCTTGGTCAACCACACCTTGGAAGGTCAGCAACCGATACTGTGTTCTTGAACTTCTCGTATCAGGCTTTAATGCTCTTGACATCAGATGGATTCCTTCCAAATGTTGTCTGGAAGTGTCTCTGCACTGTGGTTGGTGATCGTGTCTCATGGTACCACAGGACACTCTGTGCCTTCTCCTGATTGGTTAACATGGCTTTTTGAGCACTGCACCTCATCCACTACTTACGTACTGCAAACCTAAAACAGAAAAAAACTTTAATAGTTGTAAACAATTTGACACAAGTTTCATATTTGTATCTTACTTCTAGCCTGCATTATCAATTTATGTAATCAGGGAAAGACTTTTTGGGCACATACCAAATAAGCCAACATCTAGTCTGTAGGCAAACCTCAATCTGTGGCTGAACCTCTGGTTACTACTGAAAATCTAAATGAGTTTCTCATCACCTCTACATTTCTCTTTACCCTTTCACAATGACCCAAACTACAGATTCCCTTGAAGTATCTGTGGTTGATGCAAATGAAATATTTTTTCTGCAGCCAGTAAGCCATAACACAGTCAGGAAGTTTAAGTGCAGTCATATTTACTTGTGAAAATATACCCTGGGTAGCTGTGACACTGTTGAATCTGGTGGAAAAGTGATTGCCGACTATAAGCTATTTTAAATGGTATGGTCCATACCAGGTTTACAGTCAAAAATACTTTAAAGTGAACTTTGATATTAAATAACCCTTGGTTTAAGGCCAGATTGAGTCTCATATATTGTACTTTATGCACAGATAAACATACTACACTCAACTGATTTCCTATAACGAGATCATTTGACTGCAGTAACATAACACTAAAGCAACTTGAAAGTTGAAGGTGGCATTCCCTAATTACACAGTCCTTGCAGTACAATAGTCATATTAACACAAAAAAAAAAAAAAAAAAAGATTTTCACAGTAGCTGTAATTTGCAAATAACACAATTCACAGTCCAATACTATTCTTGCAGTTTGCAGAATGCCGTTATTGAAGATTATTACAGTTCCTGAGATTAACTGCAAATTCACAGTAAATCATTTTACAGTCACTGAATTATAGAAAGATCTCCCAGATGTGATTATAGATAAAACTTGGTACATTGTAAGTTTTAACTTGTGCCAACTCATCTGTGGTACATTTTTGCACATAGATCTTGCACATTTCATCATCTTCCAAAGACTGACTAAAATTGTTTCTAGCAGCCTCTCTTTTATAACATTACAATAATTAGAAATACTTTCAGCTACTATTGTCTGCTGTCTTTTTGCAAATTATAATTAAAAATTTCTGTCTCTGAATAACTGAATAGTGGAATAACATTTGTTTGACTGAGGACTTTTAAATAAAACAATAACTGCTACTGGATTATGGTGTTTTAGATGAGGGTGCTACCTACTCTGAAACTAAATGAGTGCAAAATGTAACTCACTATGTTTCCAGCATTAGTTGTCTAGATACTTCAATTATTTTCATATACTTTTGACTGACTTTATTTGAATGTTAGCAACTAAGTACATGTTTACATAGGAACAATAATAATGACATTTTATGTTAGTATTTTGCAGTTAGCATAGTTCCTAGGTAATCTAATCACAGCAGTGACTTATAATTAACCAAGTGAATGTAATGGTTAATAAAGTGAAGTTGAGTATCCCCCAAGTTAATATTTGAGATTATTGGTAGTGTGCACCTTGTCATAAAAACAACACTATCGAAAATATCTGTAAAAAAAGTTGGGGAAATCTACCTGTTTTGCTACAAGGGCATTAGCTGCAGGACATGTCAATACTAAAATACAAATGTCCAACTTCCTTGTTGATCCATTACTGCCCATAATAACAGACATTTTTAATCATTCTCTGACCTCCAGCATCTCCCCAATGACCTGGAAAAAGGGACTCATAAAATCTCTACCCAACAAGGAATCTGCCAAAGTACCTTCTGATTACAGGTCCATTTGCATTCTATTAACATTATCTAAGACATTAGAATACGTAGTTCACAATCAACTTACTGATTACTTCACATCAGATAATCATCTGGATGCATACCAATCTGATTTCTGGAAAAAATCACAGCACAACAACTGCTCTTATAAAGGTGATTGATGATCTGAAACAAGCTACAGACAAAAAAGAGGTGACTATTCACTGCTTTTTGGATTTCAGTGAAGCATTTGGCACTGTCGTCTTCGATATTCTACTTGCTAAACTCAAAAGTCAAAATACAGCCCACCAACAGTGGGTAATGATTAGAACAAAGAGGTCACAATTGGAGAAAGTAGTATCAGGATTCTCACAAGGATCAGTACTGGGCTGATTACTTTTCTCATTATATGATGATGACACATCGACTATAATCGCTTATACTTACTTTTCTCATTATATGATAATAATGCATTGACTATTATCACTTATAAGCTTACAACCTTCAGTTATTTCTAAGTGCAAACCCAACAAATCTGTGCACAGCCAACACTCAGGCTCAGGCTCTCGGCTGTGATACTAGTGCATCTACAGAGTGGCAAGTTAAGCTTTTTTATCCTCTTCTGTGTTTTCCACACAGTATATTTATTAAATTTCGTGTATTTTTCTCTGTTTAAGAGGCTTAATCTCACATTTTTGTAAGTTTAAATTCACTCAGTCTTGTGCAATAGTTGCTCCCTAAACAGCCAGCTACATAGCTCATTAATGCATCGGTGTCAATTGTGACATGTCACGAGAGTAGTAAGTCACATATCTAGGATTATCTGCTTTCACAGTTCACTTCTTCAGTTAGTCTTTCTAGGATGGGTAGGATGTGTGCCTGCTGTTTGTGAACATAGGAGGAGCTGGTCACATTTTGTGAACAGCTGAACGTGCTGTTGGCTATGGTCAGTCAACTTCAGGCTGCTGCCTCAGTGTGCGGCATGATGGAGAATCAAGCATTTCGCATGGGACACCTCAGGTGTCATTTGTTTTTCCCATGGACTCTGCTTCCAAGGCACCTCCTAGTGCACACAATGTGGTGGATCTGCCCTCACAGCAGGGTAAATGGTGGACGGTAACACATTCGTGTTGCTTGATGTTGAGGACCAATGTGGAGACTGGCTGCCAGGCCACACCCATTCATCCTGTGAGTGGACAGGTGGCCACTCCTTCAGCAAGGTCCGACCAGGCACATCGGGGGAAGGGTTTAATGGTTATTGGGAGCTCCAATGTTAGGCGCCTTATGGAGCCCCTTAGGCAGTTAGCATTCAGGGTTGGAAAGAAAGCCAATGTTTACTTGGTATGTATAGTAAGGAATAAGATATACCCATGTAAGAAGAAAAGAAAATATATGGATAGTTAACTGAAGAAAGGCTTTGATCATTTAGTTGGTTGCAGAAGATAAAAGTATTTTTCATTTAGTTTCAGAGTGTAGCCTAAACTGCCAAGAGAAGAAGTTTGATATAACACAGCACTTCAAACAGATTAGCTGGTCTAGAGAAGAATTACAAGACAGAGGTGACCAAATTTCATTTAGTTCCATTGTGGAACATGGGCAAGAAGGCTATTAATCTAGACTTAGTCCAAAACAGAGACAAGACAGGAAGAGCTCTCGTTCTAAATTAGCAACATTTTTTTTAATTACTGCAACTAGTTATTAACAAATGTAGTTTCACATAATTTTGCATAAAATGTACATACAGCTGCTGAAATTAGTAGCATAAAGAATTGGATTTGTAATTTTATTGATTAACACTTGCTTGATTTTCACAAACTTAAAAATCATTGGTTGTAAAGTTATAAAAATATGTTTGCAATAAAGAAGTGTACACATTGTATTGTTAATATCTTATATCAAGCAGGTGGCTGAAGAAAAGAGAGTGTGGCAGTTGTGGAACTGTCTGTGTGACATAAACTTGTGCATATCTCTGTCATTATTTAAGTGTTGTAATAAATAAAGTCAAACTCTTCTGTGTTGATTATATTATTTTGTAATTAATAAGCCACAAAAATTGTACTGGCATTACATATTGAACCAAAGCTTCCAATTACATGACAAATTATCCGTATTTCATCACACAGAGCTACACCACACACACACACACACACACACACACACACACACACACACACACACACACACACAGACTGAACTGCAGATTTTAAGTTAAGTGTTGAAGTGTGTTTGTAACAACATTGGCACATTTCACATTCTTAGTTGGTGCACCACTTGTATGTCACCAGCAATGAAGAAAATTATTACACAAACCATTGGGATATTGATATTCAAAGGAGCTTGCAGAATGTCTGCAGAGAAATGGCAGTGAACAGAGCACGGACACACCCATTCGAGGAGATCAATGGATCACAATCAAACTCCTCACTGTCCAACTGGACATTAGTGCTGAGACACTTCTACGCCAGTTGAAATACTCAAAGGTGTGTGTCCACTGGGTTCCTCACCTAACAGAAGACTTCCATCTGTCTGCCCCAATGAAGGATACACTCCATGGGAAGCAGTATGTTGATGAAGGGGAGGCTATTGATGCAGGGAGACATTGACTCCAACATCAACCACTAGAGTGGTGTTATGTGGGCATACAGTCCCTCCCAGTAAGGTGGCACAACTCTATTGCACTGAACTGAGACTATGTTGAAAAATAAGTTCTTGTAATCAAAAGAGCATGGAATAATGTGGTGTACTGGAATCCTGGATAAAATCAGCCTGCTTTCAGAAAAGAAAAATGTGTTGCATTAGTTACTGAATGCTGCCTATAAAATTATTATTTTGTGCTGTGTCCATTTCAAAGAATTATTCCTGAACAGACCACAATTTATTTTTTATATTATCTTTTGAGTGTTTCTGTTGATGTCATTTAAGCTTTTATGTTATAATATATGATGGTCAATAAATAGTATTTCAAATGAAGCCCATGCTTGCACAGTCCCCAGTCTGAACACCATTCCACCCAGATCCTATACTACAACTGGCAGCAGAGCATGGTTGAGCATTATGATAGTGTGTTGACTATAGATGTAACATTAACTTTGTGGGAAACTGAGACTTGTTCAAATAACACAAAGGAATGCAGTCAGGTGATGTCTTCAAGAACTGCTGATATTTTAACAGGTGCAAAAACTGTCATTTCAAGGCAAAAATGCAATAAGAGAGCAATGTGCAAGGAAATTTAAAATCTTGATATGCAGAGCTGTCTTTTTGCCTAATGCAGGAACCATTTCCAACAGGATTGATCATATACTGGAAAAATAAGCTGTGCTATGTGTCTTTTGACCATTATCTAATATCAGGGCCCTTTTAGCATCCATAAAGGTTGGTCTAGCTTTGAATAAGCTAAGTGTCAATTGTATTCTATGAAGTTGTGGCATGTCACACATTGCTCAGACCATCATGAGTGTGAAGGTCTGATGTACAAGCAAAATCACCACACATGCTTACAGCAGCCAAGCATACCTGCTGTTACAGATTGGCACTGGTTATCCCATAGAATATACCAACACAGAGATTCTGGCATGCACTTCCAGCTGTTGGAATAGTGTTATCAAGGAAGCAGTTGAAATGAAATGAAATTAGCAAGTGACCTTGTAAACAGAGTAGGAGACTTTGCTTGCATTCTATGTGGAATTCTGCTCTCTCTCCAAGAAGGGAAGGAGGATGGGGGTGGGAGGGGGGGTGGGGGCGGGGGGGGGGGGGGGTGAGAGAGTGAGTGAGAGAGAGAGAGCGAGAGAGAGAGAGAGACTGACTGAATGAATGAATGAATGAATGAATGAATGAATGATGTCTCTTCAAGGAGGAAGGGGGGGGGGAGGGGGAGGGAGAGAGAGAGAGAGAGAGAGAGAGAGAGAGAGAGAGAGAGAGAGAGAGAGTGAGAGTATGTCCAGTCGGTCATCTCTCTCTCTCTCTCTCTCTCTCTCTGTCCGTCCGTCCGTCATATCTCCACATTGTTATGTATGCTGAGGTTATTAATTTTTCTTCCTGCACGTCACTCTGTGATTCCATTTGTGCCTTGAAAATGACAGGTTGTGCACCTGTCAAAATATCAGCAATTATCAAGGACAATCACTCACCTTCATTCCCATAAATTATTTGAATATTTTATATACCAGGAGAAACTCAAGTTTCAGTTGTGTCTTGCTTTACTTTGTCATGTTGCAGATATGGCTGCTGGGGATGTGCCAAGCAAAAGGAAGAGTTGGTTTATGAGGTGTCCATTCAATGGTAGACTCCCAAAAGCACTGTGGCCAAGTTGTCACAACAACTTCTATGGGTGATGGGTGAGCCACTACAATTAATAACAGGGAAATGGATATGCATGAGTAAGGACCTCAACATTCGTTTGACCCTTGTGGAGATAGAATTAATTCTTAAGTTTTTTGGGAGCAAGAAACATTTACATGTGCAGCTGTGTAAATTACAGGTTTGGGCTGTGCATTATGTAAACAGGGTAAAACTTTTGTTACTTTTAGTGAAGGAGGGAGAAGGAATGGAAGCATTAAATGATAGGGCAGTGTGGGTAGGTGTTCTGTGTGTTATTGTTGGCATCATGGTCGCATGGTAGCAGGATGGATTGATTATTGTACCAAGAGATGATTTAATTTAGTGCAGCAAGTTAGAGCCCTTGGGCTGGAAGGTAGACTGTTGGATGCCAAGTTCTTCGGTTTTTATTCCTACTATTTTATTTGGGATGTATAAGTGTGCTAATGTAGTGTGCTTCTTTTGGGCAGTTGTGTTTGCATTGTGCATCTCGGGCCCTGTTTGTTTATGTTGTAGGGGTGTGACTGGGCTTTTTGGCCAGTCACTGGCCTATATTACAAGGAAGTGGTGTGGGCATGGCAGGCTCAGCTTTAGTTCTTTTCAGGTTTTTAATGTGTTTTATTATATTGTAATATATCTCTAAGTATGGTCTTGGGAGGTTGTGGTGATAACCAGATCTTTTTGGTGAGGGAAAAGAGGGGAATTTGCACAGAAAAACTGAAATTTCACAAAACTGTTCTCTTCCCATTTCCCTGGCAGGGCACACATGCACGTGTGAGCAGCTGTTCTTACTCCAGAGGGCACATTTGTCAGTGTGCAGTCTGCAGTAATTTTGTATCTTACACAGAAAGTACCTTTTGATGATTTGTTTAAATGTACTGGGTTTCATTATTTTGCAAAGACTCATATTTTGAAAATTAGTGATTGTGAGGGTTTCTGCATTGGTATGACAGAGTGGAAAGGTAGTCTGCTTTACAGAGAAATTCCATCATCATTGGGAGGTCAATGTGGCTACTGTGAAGCAGCTGACAAACTCATGATGTGTCACTTGGATCCAAACATTGGCATGATGCCCAGATTTGTCCATCAATGGGCAGGTCAAAAATGTTCCAGTTGCCTGTATGGCTTAGATGTGGCACCATCAACTTGAGTCACCACTGGAGACCAAGGTATCCAGGGACTGACAAATCATGGGACAGTACTGGGCTGCATTGAGATACAGATATTTGTTTTGTTGACCCAGGTAGTCACCATAGCCTTTAGTTAGGAGGAGGAAAAATTCATTGATGGCCATCAACATGACAGAAAGTTGAAGACACATCAGCGTGGTGTGCCTTAGGGCCAGGCAGTGTATGGACTGTTATAGTGGTAAGTGTGAGATATGGCCAGGCAATATGTTGACATCACCTGCTTTTAGAGTGGACAATAGCTTTTCCTGGTGTTCAAATATAACAGACCAGTTAGTAAAGCATAATGAAGAGATTGGTACCAACACTTTCAGTTCATTGAGAGCAAGTCATCTTTACCTTGTGAATGATGTAATATGTAAATGTTTATGATATTCCAACATATCAAACCTATGAAACTTGGTCAGTTGGTTGTCGTATTCTGTTTTAATCAACATTATAATGAAATCATGTTACACACATTTCTCATATTTGTTTTGTCAACCAAACTACTTGAAGCAAGTTGTGCATAACATGAGAACTACAATTACCTATCTTTGTAACTACTGTATGAATCAAAATTTACTATTTTTCAAAATAATTATGAGTCTTTGCAAAATAATGAAACCTAGTACATCTAAACAAATAATCAAAAAGTACTTTCTGTGTAATATAACAAAATTACTGTTAATACTGGCCAAACCTCCAATCAAATGTATGTCAAAAACATGGTATAACACTGTGCTTAATGTTATTATTGTGTAATAAATGAAATTGTTAAGCTCATTGTTCATTCTGTGCATTTGATGCAAATTAAAGTGATAAAATTGTTTTCTGGCTGGCTCTTATGCATGAAATGAATAATAGCAATTGTAACATTTCTGGGTGTATCTCAAATAACTTGAGGATTTTTTTGTAAATCATAATATCTAAAAATTGTAATGTAGACAATGAAGTAATTGTTTGAAAGTGTATATAAGGGCATGATTTGGGAAGTTCATGGTTCACAGTTGATCTGATATTTGAGACAAAACCACCATGTCACTCTGGGTAATACAATATCATAAAACTTTTATTGGTGTATCTTTTCCTGGATTCACATAGCATGCAGAATAGATACACATCCAAAGCTTGGCCTGTGAAGAATTTCAGGGAACTGAATCACAAGAAGTTAAACACCAGACCTGAGTTTTAAATCCCATCAGAACTGTTTATATATAGTTGAATCCAAATGGCAATGAGCTTGTATCATTTTAACTGTCAATAAATAAAATATGATCCACTTGAAAAAGAACTTAACGTCTCAGTGTCCAGAAGGAGATGATAGCCCACAGCCAGAGATGAGAAACAGTGAAGAGTTCAGTTATTACAGAAGTGTACAGAGTACCAAGTGTTGTGTTTCTATGATCTGCGTCTATCAGAGGGTGGCTAACAGGTTTTGTCAGAATCAAATTGACACATGGTAGACAGATTTAATGGTATGGCAATCTTTTTCTGTGAATTCATGGCAAATTTTCCACAGTTAGCAGCTCCTATATCTTGTATAAAAAGGGGAGTCCTTTAACTGGGGTAAGAACAAACAAGTGGACATTAAAGCTCTTAAGGAAGCACTAGCTAACCTTCCCATTTTATGAATCCCTAATTTCGAACTCCCATTTGTTGTCTAAGTCGACACCTCCAACTCAGGAATTATTGCCGTTCTTCTGCATGAGTTTGATGGCCAAAGACGTCCTATTTCCTGTGTCTTGAAGGGGTTACCTCCAGCTGAACTTAAGTATTCTGTGTGTGGGGGGGGGGGGGGGGGGAGCCCTTTCCATGCTCTCTACATTAGAAAAGTTTAAACTTTTATGGAGCATAGAAAGTTTCAGTTCGATATGGACGGTCAAGCTTTGAGCTGGGTTTTAGGGCACCACAAGAAAACAGGAAGTTGTTGGGACATCTGTGTGTCTGCATTCAAGTTTACTGTCAGACAAGTTAAAGGTATTCAAAACCAAGTTGCCTATGTGCTCCATTGAATGTTCCAAGAGGATGACCAATTCTGAGAAGAGGGTGTTGTTCCGCTGGTGGGGTGTACAACTGCAGTGTCAACTAGAGCCCAGACTTATTTTCTGATTTAAAACATAAGCAAGATGAAAACCCAGCCATTCACTCCATTAAGTGTTGTTTACAATGGGGTGAAGAACTCAATGATTATACTTTTAGCAAGGGGCTTGTTTGCCATAAGGATGGTCAGGGTTGTGGGTTAAGAATTTCTCTTCCTAGAGATTAAATACATGCCGTACATCATTATTTTTACAATTCTGTAGTAGGGGGCATTTGGGATTTACAAAACCCTTGCTAAAATTAAGAGTAGTACGAAAAATGTAAAATAGCCAAACATAACCCCAACTCTCAGGAAGATTTTTTGCATTCCACTCATGAATATCTTCTCATGGTCAAACTTTATATCATGTATGTTGAATCTCTGTCCTGTACTAGAAATGGAAATCAGTATATTCTTGTTGTAGTTGATGCCTTTTTGCAGTTTACTTGTGAAAGTAACTGCAGCTTAACCATTCAGCATCTAACTAAAATTTTTTCGGTGTTTGGTCCATCTAAGCTCCCAGTTAATGATAATGCCCCATCACTCACTTGAAGGGAATTGAATTCAGGAGATTTTGTTTCCAGACAGGTGTTCATCATATTAGAACCACTCTATATTACCCCCAGTCATCATCTACCAGAAGGGTCAGTAGGAATCTTAAATCTGCACTAATTATTTTTCCATTCCAAGGCCCAGAAGAAGTGGGATAGTTCTATCCGTTTGGTTAAATTTTGCCTTTAACACCACTCAGCATGTAGACATTAAAGCTGCTTCTGCCTCCTAAAAGTTGTCCTAACCCATTAACTTGCCTCCCTGCCAATTTATGGTCCTTTGATGAAACGTTGCCTGAGGAGATCAGTCGAGGCATTGTTGAATGTAACTGGTAGAAAGCAAGGAGAAATTTTGAGCTAGCCCATTGGAGACAATGTCTCAGGTTCAAATGGAGTTGACATTCATTTAAAATAAAAGTGGAAGATCACATTTTCATATGAAAGTTTAACATTGGCAGAGGGTGACACAGCTAGGCCTCTGTTAAATTGCATCCCCATTTCATTGGTCCTTACTGGCTACTGTAGTTATTAAGCCTGGTTTATCTCCTAAAATGTAATCATGTAATCTTAAGACCATGTGGATATCTAAGGTTAATTGTAGCCATGTTAAAAAAAGTGACCCGACTTAGCTCTAACCTGCTTTGGAGTGCAAGCTAGGAGCTTTGATGAGGAAGATTGAGCCATGGCAGCTTATCATGCAATATCAACTTTTGATATTCAACTCTTATTTTTTACCGCAGGGCTCTGAACTGAGTGTGAATCCATCTGGCGGTGGGGGGTGGGGTGGAGGGTGGAGGTGGGGGGGGTGGCGGGGGGGGGGGGGGGACTGTGGTGAACCAGGGTTGTCTTTTGTCATGGCAGTATGGACTATGAAGAGGAATCAAAACCAAATTTTCTCATGGCATCTGGTCTGTCAGTGCAATAGGAGGAAAATGCTCTCAAAATCACAGTCTGAAGGAAGGTATATTCACCATCCAGCATCTTTGAGGAGCATGGAGTTGGTTACAAGGAAGGTACTGGGCTGTCTGAGGTATGTCTACCATGATGCATGGATGTTTTCAGGTTTGTTTGATTCATGGCTATTCTTGTCTCCATGGTGGTAGATTGTAACGGCTTTTCTGTGGTTAAGAGAATGAGTTTTTCAAGTTATATAATGGAACTTTCGCTCTGGTATGCTGCGTATATGAATTTTTATTATCTTATTATATTCTTTTACTGACCTGTAACTGATGTCACATGTTCTTGAAAGGTGAGGCCACTGTACTAAATAGTCCTGGATGATAATGCATTCTTACACATGCCATCATTTTCCCTCATGGCATTTTGAATTTTGATAACATAGCTTGGCATTTAAAAGGAATTTCAGATTGTAATTCTTGTGTATGTCTGAGGTATGAGTTATGAATTAATGTCATCAATTCCAAGCTGAGCTCAAGCATTTTAGCTGGATGAGTTTTCATATTTGGGGTGTCTTTGGTTTGCCATGTCAGCACTAAATTACATAACACAACTAATGTGGCCTTATTTGTTAATGCATGTTTAATGGGAGATTAATCACAGTAAACACTTTCTCTTAAATATCAACCTTAAATTAAAATCATTCTAGATTGTGCTTTTGCTGCAGTTGCTGAATCATATGCACTTATTGTAATATGCATAGTAACCAGTCTGTTTCAGCATATACTGTATACTAGTGTCTTGAGGTCTCTCTGCAGAGTTGACTTGGTTATGAGGTGCCAATTGCAAAAGCATTCCTACACCTCATTATAAGAATAAAATGCACTATTTTAGTTGTGAGTTTGAGGCTTCAAGTTAAAAATATTTTTTTAAATATTCCTTGGAGTTTACAGGCCCTTGTGAGGCCATTAGATTGTTATTTTCTATTTAAAGGGGACCACTCTTGATCTCTTGGAGAGCCTGGTGTTAGAATATTCATTTGAGAGGGAGTCACTTGGTAGTGTCTTTATACTAGTCCATATCTTAAGATAATTATTCTGTACTGCATGATGGTGTCACTGATATTTTTCTAAAGGGGTCATTGGTGACAGAGTTCTTATGGAAGCGGCCCAAGCAACCTGAGGCTGTCAGCCAAGCTGGTCTCACTAGTGTGCTGTACTGTTGCTTAAGCATTTCTGTGGTGTCTGCTCTCTTGTTGCCACACATCTGCACATTCTGCCTTGGCCCAGGCAGGGCACCTGCCACAGTTCCACTCACCTATGTCAACAAGTTAAGTTATTGTGACTTAGGCATATATTGGTTTTGTAGGCACTCAAAGAGTGTCAGCTTTCAAAGCTTCCTAAGATCTCTGACAATTATCCTATTTAAGTGGGTCGTCTGTCATTCTTATTGCCATTCTATTGTTGCTAAGTTCTTTTTTAGTAAATTAATATTTCTTGGAAATTATATCTGGGTATTTTCGCTAAGATAGGGAAATTTAACTTAATTCCTTGTTGATTTAAAACTGTAATGCAAGTTATTATTTATTTAAATTAAACTGAAAGTTTCTGTTTTAAAGGTTTTGTTAAAGGATAGCTCATGTCTGTTGTTACTTGTAAGTAAATTTTGAAGTTTATACTATGGGTTACTGGGTACTGAGTGTTCATGTTATGCAGGAGCATTTGCATATTATTAACCCATCAGTTCTAAGTCATTGCTCCCATAAAATTTTTTAATCATTTGTATTAAAAAACTTAAAATTAAAAAAAAACTTGATATGTGGGGTAATAGCTTATCTGTTACACTACATTTCTTGCCTTATGTTATGACAAAGTTTATGCAATTTGCAATGAAGATTTGTTCATAAGTTGTGTGTGTGTATTAAACAGTGGATGAAATATCTGATATCCCTTAGGCCCAGTCCTTCCCTTTAAAGTCTTGTGGCCTCTTAAGAGGCCATAATTTCACATAACACAGGGTAGTCTCTGATGGATACCAAATGTATTGAACTCAGCCAGTGTATGATGTGTTTTCAAACATGGTGTGGCTATTAAAAGTTGTGAAGCCTGTACTGTGTGGCCATGGTGCATAAGTGAGTGTTTTCACTGCACTGTGATTTTTGTAATTCACACGGTAGGTGTGATTTAATCACTGTATATAGCCACAATTTTTTCTGTGCTGTGCTCCTTTCCTTTGTCAGTATGTTAGATAACTCTGTGTAGTTTTCCTGACTGTAGTACTAATTGGGTAGTTGGTGGAGGCTGATGCAAGTGCCATTATTTCTTTTTAGTATACAGTGTCATTCTGGGTGCTACTTATAAAATAACTTGGGATGATATTGTAATGTCTGTTCTTGGTGGTGCCTCACTTGGTTGTCTCCAGGGCTGTATAAGTTTATTGTTCGAGGATACCGTATTGGCTTAGAGCAAGTTTTTTAATTATTATTATTATTATTATTTAAGGAAAGCTGGGGCATAACAGAGAGGAGCAGTTGTGACTACAACAACACTGTTTTTATTCAGATCTTTCTCCTGTGGGGATCCACAGCCTCTAAGAGTTTAAGTATTTGATAAAAGAATACATTGTCTATTGGAGGCCATATTTTGCATTATTAAAATCATGCTATTAGCTCATTTTTGGCCATGACCCCTTATCTAGCACATTAAATGGCGTAGCAAATGTGCTTGATAATGGCTCACAGCCAATATAAGCGAACAGCACAGTTTTAGTAAAGTACAACACAGCCTACAATAGACAATGTATTCTTTCATTAAACTCTTGTTATTGACTTGAATGTTTTCTGTTGTATCCTGCCTACTCATCAAATGTAGGTTGCCTAGGAAACCTGCTTTCTCAGATTGCTAGACAACAATTTAAGCAAATTGTATTAATGAATTTTATTTACAGAATATAAATGACAATACTTAACTTTGAGAACTTACAATGATGTGTCGCAGGCAAAGGGAATATGCTACATAAGCAATTTCTTCAGTATATAGAATTCCTAATACAAGAGAAGTAATACAGTTCCTAAGTCACTGGTTTACAAGTGCCTATTCTTGATGTCACTGTGGAAGTCGGCGAATTGGCTAGTCTTCAACTGGGCCTCAGCCGGGCAGCATGGTGCTTATCTCCTCTTCATGTTGAGGGTGCTGCCATTAGGCTGTCATCCTACACTGGGGTCAGTCAGCATCCTATTGGCTGAATTCATCCTCACAGCCCTCTCTGCTCCAATTTTCCTGCCTGGTGTTCACTAAAGTCCTCTTGAGCATATGGAGGTAAATGTTGCTAGTACTGTGTAGTACCATTTAGACATATAGATGCATAAAAAGTTCTCGGTTTACTTACCGCGTCAAATTTGGATAAAATCCTGAGCTTTCGATGACACCTCCATCATCTTCGTCAGGGGTAAAACTGACTGTCGTGGACCAGTGAGGCTTCTGCTTTTATATGCAATGAATGGCTTCTCATTGGCTAGATGACGTCATGGTGAAAACGGCATGTAAGGAGGTGGGGCCTCTATGTCCACAGATTTTGTTTGCGCACTTTATCCAGCATTGCTTGCAGCACCATCCATTGCAACAGGCAGAGAACTGCGAGGAATGTATGAAGTCGCCTTCTGTGCTCTTTCTTTATCAACTGCGTGCTTCCATACATTGCTGAGTGCATATCCGGAGTCTCTGTTGAAATTATTTTCACAAAGTCTAATTTCAACTGCTTCCCTGATGACAGTCCCAATACTAAGAAACGTGAGCCAGTATTCTTGTTTCATCAAATAAAATCTTGTGTTTATTTAACAAACTGTGCTCATCCACAGCTGATTTTTCAAGATACCTGTATTTCAGGCAGCACTATGTTCCACACGGTGGCAACAGTTCTTATAGACTGGCCCACATAATTTTTGCCACACTCGCAAGGAATGCTGTAAATTCCCGGTACTCTCAGGCCGAGATTATCTTTCATGGGTCGCAACATTTCCTTAATCTTCCTGGGTGGCCGCAAGACTGGACTGATTCCCTGCTGGCTCAGGACTCTGCCGATCTTGCTGGTTGTTGCACCGCAGAATGGTAGCCGTGCAATGTGTTGGTCCTCTTGATCTGTTCAAACAGCATCCTTCCTAGGTTTCTTCACCAGAGTTGATCTGATATCACGATCAGAGTATCCATTTTTTCTGAATACTGTCATCAGATGGTTAATCTCGGAGCTGAGATGATCCTTGTCCAAAATAGTCCTTGCTCTGTGCACCAAGGTATTCAGCATAGCTCTCTTCTGAGCTGGGTGGTGAAAACTATGTGTGTTTAGATATAAATCTGTATGCATCGGTTTTCTGTACACAGAATGTCCGAGACGTCCATCTGATTTTCGCTCCACCACCTCATCTAAGAAGGGTAACTTCCCATCCTTCTCCACCTCCACTGTAAATCTTATATTCTGATGTATACCATTCAAATGATCAACAAACTGCTGCAGTGTCTCATTACCATGTGGCCAGATTAAAAATGTATTGTCAACGTACCTGAAGAAGCAGGATGGACGTAAGAGAGCACTGTTCAATGCTCATTCATCGAAATCCTCCATGAAGAAGTTAGCTATGGCTGGTGACAGTGGCGAACCCATGGCTGTTCCGTCAGTCATTTCATAATATTTTCCACCATACAAAAAATAGGTGGTCATCAAACTGTGTCAAAATAACTTCAGTATTTCAGGAGAGAAATGAGCAGCCAACAGTTTTAACATATCTTCCACTGGTACCTTTGTTAACAAAGAGACCACACCTAGACTGATCATGATGTCATTCGGACCTATCCTCATCTGCTTTATGATGTCAACAAACATTTTTGATTTATTGATATAATGGCTACAGTGGCCGACTATAGGTGATAATACTTTTGTTAAGTATTTTGCCAACCGATATGTAGGAGACCCAATAGCACTAAAAATAGGTCTCAACAGGACCCCATCCTTGTGGACCTTGGGTAGACTGTATAACCTGAGTGGCCTTGGTGTTCTTGGTCATAAATTCTTGACTAGTTCTTCTGGGAGCCCAGGATTCTTCAGTAGCTCCCCTGTATTCCTGCTAAGTGCTGCTGTGGGATCTCATTTAAGAATCCGGTATGTGGTATCTTCCAATAGTAGGGCCACTTTATTGCCGGCCGCGGTGGTCTAGCGGTTCTGGCGCTGCAGTCCGGAACCGCGGGACTGCTACGGTCGCAGGTTCGAATCCTGCCTTGGGCATGGGTGTGTGTGATGTCCTTAGGTTAGTTGGGTTTAAGTAGTTCTAAGTTCTAGGGGACTTATGACCTAAGATGTTGAGTCCCATAGTGCTCAGAGCCATTTGAGCCATTGGTAGCATTGAGAATAACTGCGGCATTCCCTCTGTTGGCTGGTAGCACAACTAACTCTTCATCCTTCCCCAATGATTTCAATGCCAGTTTCTCCACTCTGCTTACATTGGACTTAGGAGGCTTGGCTGCTGCTAAAATCCGACTAGTGGCAAGTCTTACCTCATCTGCTGCCTCTTCAGGAAGGTGCCAAGCTGCTTGTTCTACTCCACAGATAATCTCGGCCACTGGTAGCTTTTGTGGAACTGGAGAAAAGCTCATTCCCTTACTGAGAACCGAGATGGTGGCATCATCAATTTCCTTGTCGGAGAAGTTGATAACAGTGCAATGTGCGTCGTTGGACCCAGAAATTCCTTTTCCCCGCACAAATTTATCAGCCTGTTTTGCTGTAGTCTTGCTTAAATTAGCTCGCTGATGTGCAGCCAAGGTCATGTCTACCCATTCCCAGTCCCAATGTAACAAATCTACAGACAAAAACAGATTGCAACTATATAAGGAGCGAGCGTTGGCATCCACTTCATACCTCGTATAATGTATCCTCTCCCTGACGATCGCATGACTTGTCTTCTGCAAAATTCTATTCACTGCAGAAGTTTGGATGTGATGTTTGACAACTGCGAAACTTGGTTCAACCTCCTTGTCACAACAACGTTGTAGAAAAGCCAGATTACTCAGCAGCTGTGACTGTTTCAAGCGCAGCTTCTCCAGCCGATAAATGCTGCGCGCTATGTCCTTCCCGTAGAGGAAACTAATATGACTACGAAGTCTTTCGTGATGGAGTCCCTACATAAAAAGTTCTCAGTTTACTTGCTGCATCAAATTTGGATAAAATCCTGAGCTTTTGATGACTACCTCCGTCATCTTCATCAGGGGTAAAACTGACTGTCGTGGACCGGTGAGGCTTCCGCTTTTATCAGCAGCCGTCCATTGCTTACAAACGCGGAAGCCTCACCAGTCCCTGACAGTCAGTTTTACCCCTGATGAAGATGATGGAGGTAGTCATTGAAAGCTCAGAGTTTATCCAAATTTGAGGCAGCAAGTAAACAGAGAACTTTTTAGGCAAGGACTCCGTCACTAAAAACTTTGTAGACTTATAGATATTTGTTTCTGAATTTATTCACACTTTCCCCAATGTTTTGAGAAAATATTTGCTTGATAAGTTAATTATATATGTTGTTTATATTTTAATTACAGGGAGAAATTGGAGGAACATTTTGGTTTGTTAAGAGAAGTTCATGAAAAATGAAGGGGAGGATTTATGTCTTTAAAAATTGAAAAAATATAAATTTACTGTGTAGAGCTTAAATTTCAAGAGTACAGCATTTCAAAGAATAGGATTGTACCTGACAAAGAAAAAATTAAGAGTGCTGTAAACTTTCCAATCCGTAAAACAAAAAAGCAAATAAACTCATTCTTTGGACTCTGTGGATTCTATAGAAAATTGATATATACTCAGGCTTTAAATGCACTGTCTTTGAGTGATTTGTTAAAGAAGAATACTATGTTGATTTGAAATGATTGCTGCAAGGATTCTTTCAAAGAGATCAAGAAACAGGATTGTGAAAGTATAATTTTATACTGACTTTATTTATCAATGCTTTGTTGCCTTGTTACATACAGCAGTGACACAGGTGTGGGAGCACATATATTTCAGGAAAAAGTGATTGATGGGAAGACTAAAACAAAGATCCATTGCATTTGCCAGTAGAAATGAAAAAGTGTACACTCTCACAGAAAAAAACTTCTGGCAACACAGTGGACTTCCTCAAATTTAAGAATTATTTATTTGGTCACAAAGTCATAGATTACTCAGATAACAAAGCACTGAGCTACCTTAAAGAGTGTAAATTGTGTCATAATAGGCCTACTAAATTACTATTAATCTTTCATTAATTAGGATATACCATTAGATACATAAAGGGGAAGGAAAAACAAATTGCAAATGCTTTGTCTAGATCACCAGTGATGGATGAATTGGAAAATAGCAGTGGGATTGTGGAAAAGTATTCAAAATTTTGTACTTGGAAGCTGTTAAAGAAGAGAAGAAAATTAAAAATATTTGCAACAATATCAAGAGAAATCAGAAGCATGACCAAAATTGAAAATTAGTGAAAAGTTCTGTATAAAAGAAAGGACAGGAAAAGTTTAAATGACACTACTAAGTGAATAGGGAATTCTTTTGAGAACAGCTAGTCTAAGTAGTAATTACTGGAAATTATATTATCTTTGTTGGTTTATAGAAGTTTAAAGTAAATATGTGCATGAGACTTTTGATCATTGTGGGGCTTTAAAATGGATTCAAAAGAGACAGGAAAATATGAGTTTCTATAATATTTCCAGAAGAGAAAGGAAGAAACCTGTATCTTCTCATTTGTGTCACAGAGTTAATGTGAGACACCAAACTTGCAAAGGATTCTCACAAAAAATAATACAAAAGAAATGAATGTATTTAGTAGTGGTAGATATGTATGAAATGTTACCATATACTAGTTTCTGTTACATGTTTATTTTGGTAGATTTATTTTAAATTTTTGTGGAAGTGTACCCAATTATGAAAGCACCTAGTGAGAATGGCATTTCAAAAATTATAATAAATTATTTCATGAATGTCAGAATGCCTAAAGCCATCTTGTCAGATAATGAAACACAATTTAATAGTGTAAAAGGTTAGTACTACATTTTTCATTCAGTTTTTACTCTGTCACTGAGCACACTACACAAACTGCATGCACTGTTTCATATTCTAGCACTGCACACATCAGTTCACATCGGGATGAAAGTGGTGCTGTTTGGTTTCCATATTGTGTATCACAACTTCCCATTTGCTAGCCAAAATAACAAAGTCAGCATCTCTCTACAATGAGCAAGACACTGAGCTCAGAAAGAAGGCAAGGTGTACACTGCAAAGATTTGGAAGTAAGTTTTGCAGAAAATAAATGAAAAAGATAGAAAGAATAAAAAACATGGTATGAAAGTGCTATGTGAAATGATAGGTGTTTTAGTACCATTATTATTATTTATTTGTGTTACTTTCTTTTACTTTGTGTTACCTAAGTAATCCATCACTGCATAGAACTTACTGTTTAACAGCTACTTTGTAATTACCTTTTCAAATAAGTTCATTTTAGTAGTTTCTTTATCTCCTTGGCTATTTTATTTTACAATTATATGTAAGTGTGCTCTAGGTTTTGTTCCATGGTCATGGAAAGACTATTTGTGCAGTAATTATCATTGTTATATTTAACAAGCACAACTGATAGCTAAATATATGCACATGGTGTAGTTAAAATCCCCAATGTTTTGAACAGATCTTTACAATGAGCTTGACTTTTATTCTGTGATGATTATTCTTTTGTACCTTCCCTGTAGTTTGAAAACTGTGTTCATAATTTGTACATTTGTTCTCCACAAAAAAGTCCAGTGTGTGTGTGTGTGTGTGTGTGTGTGTGTGTGTGTGAAAGGTAGAATGGCCATCAGAGGGCATTAGTGCTATTCATGTTTAGCTTTGTTACCTAGCTGATAGGATATATAAGGGGCATGCACTGCATCAGATGCTGAGTAATCACTCTGAAGGACATGGAGGATATGCCAAGTACATGTGTGAGACAGTGTTATCAGCACCTGACAGAGTATTGAAGGGGCCTCATTGAGAGCCTGTAGGAAAATGTTACAACAATATTGTGTTACTTATCTGGTTGAACTGGAGGTACTGAAAATTGTTGGACATACGCTGCCTGACAAGAAAAGAGTGAAGCACCCAGAAAGGCAGGAGGAAGTGAAAGGAAACTTAAAACCCTGATATTAAAAAGTGGATGCTGCAAATAATAATTGTTTTTTGAACTTAAATTTTGACTTAATTCTTAGCCATATTGTGAACTGGAGTATTACACTGTCAAGTTATTTTCCTTCAGGAGGACATAAGCACTTGTATGTCACGTACTTGGCAAACATAAGGCCCCCAAACTATGTAACGCTTTCTTCAGTTTTCAATTTATAGTGCTGCAGTTCTTGTCTATTTCTTCCCTTAATAGCACTCTTCTTTTTTATATACTTATGGGCTTCTGCTATTTGCAGTCAATTTCACTCTCCATTTTAATGTTGGAGTCATGGAGATTTGTATGTGTGTTTCAATGTCATTCACACACTTCCATGCAGATAATAATTATGTTGGTCAAGTTTTTGAATTGTTGTCTGACCAACTGTTGTTTTAGAACATTATTTTACATGTTCCTGTTACAATATAGATGGCACATTTTATATATTATGCATTGTCTATATAATGTACTTTCAGACTTACAATTCAGAACCATTATTACTATCAAAACATGTCTTCACAAAAAGCATTATTAAATACATGGCTAATTATGTTGTATGTCATTGTTTTATCAACTACCAGTTACACCATTTCATAGCTGATTTGGTTTATAAAAACTATTACAATGACTTCTTAAAAGATATATCATGTAACTGTCCAAAGGAACTTGCACAGTCATGCAGCAGTTAAATTACTATATCTATTCAATAAAACCTTTTTTCAATGTTGCTGAACACATTATATTACTATGTCTTCTAGTTATGTATGTGACACATCATCAAATGGGACTTATTATACAACTGGTCAACAGTTGTTCAGCTACTTATCTCATATAACCAGCATTACATGTATTGCTTTCTTAATTCAAATGTCAGTTGAATCATATAAAAAGATTGGTCATTTATATTAGTCCTACTTTTAATCTCACATTTTACTTTGTGACAGTATTTTACTGCTTATAAACAAACAAAATGTTATGAATAAAATGTAAATGTTATGAATACAAATGTAAATGTTATGAAATGTGAAACTTACTTAACATACCTGTTTAACTTGATGTGGATGCATTTTAGCTATCCTATTACAAACAATTGTGATATATATGTAATGACTCTGCACTCATATCTTTTATAGCAAATTTCATCTAGTATTTTGTTGCCTAGGTTAGCCATTGATTAGATTTTCTTGTGGACATTACAATAGTTCTATGGAAACTAGGGTTTCACCCTCCTGTGGGACAGACTGATCATTCTGGAGCTTTGTTCATGTTATTATGAACCAACACAATAGTTAATTTTTATGGAAGTCTCTTCTTTCATCTCATTAACCAGTTCTTATGTTATCCTGTTTCTCTATATTCAGTCAGCATGCTGTAGCAGCTCTATCTATGTTTCCACTTACCACATGTATGCAGAACTATAGACCTATATCTCTAATGTCGATCAGTTGTAGAATTTTGGAACATGTAGTATGTTCAAGTATAATGACTTCTCTGGAGACTAGAAATCTACTCTGTAGGAATAAGCATTGGTTTCGAAAAGATGATCGTGTGAAACCCATCTCTTGCTATTTGTCCATGTGACTCAGAGGGCCAAAGACACGGATTTCCAGGTAGATGCCATGTTTCTTGACTTCTGCAAGGCATTTGATACAGTTCCCCACAGTCATTTAATGAAAAAAGTAAGGGAATGTGGACTATCAAACCAATTGTGTGATTGGAGTCAAGAGTACCTAGATAACAGAAATCAGCATGTCATTCTCAATGGAGAGAAGTCTTCTGAAGTAGGAATGATTTCAGGTGTGCCGCAGAGGAGTGTCGTAGGACTGTTGCTATTCACAATATATATAAATGACCTTGTGGGTAACATCGGAAGTTCACTGAGGCTTTTTGTGGATGATGCTGTAGTATATCGAGAGGTTGTAACAATGGAAAATTGTACTGAAATGCAGGAGGATCTGCAACAAATTGATGCATGGCACAGAGAATGGCAATTGAATCTCAATGTAGACAAGTGTAATGTGCTGAAAATACAAAGAAAGAAAGATCCTTTATCATTTAGCTACAATACAGCAGGTCAGCAACTGGAAGTAGTTAATTCCATAAATTATCTGGGAGTAGGCATTAGGAGTGATTTAAAATTGAATGACCATATAAAATTGTCGGTAAATCAGATGCCAGACTGAGATTCATTGGAAGAATCCTAAGAAAATGCAGTCCAAAAACAAAGGAAGTAGGTTACAGTACACTTGTTCGCCCACTGTTTGAATACTGCTCACTGGTGTGGGATCAGTACTAGATAGGGTTGATAGAAGAGATAGAGAAGATTCAAAGGAGAGCAGTGAACTTCGTTACAGGATCATTTAGTAATCACAAAAGCATTAGGGAGATAATAGATAAACTCCAGTGGAAGACTCTGTAAGAGAGATGCTCAGTAGCTTGGTACGGGCTTTTGTTGAAGTTTTGAGAACATACCTTCACTGAGGAGTCAAGCAGTCTATTGCTCCCTCCTATGGATACCTCATGTGTGTGTGTGTGTGTGCGCACACACACACACACACACACACACACACACACACACACACACACACACATTTTTAAGAGTCTTATTTAAGATAACTATCAACCAGAAAAAAACAATTCTCACAGAACTTCACACTTTATTGTTACATACAAATTACAAATAAATACAAAACTTATAAGTAAAACTGCCATAAATGTAGTGTCACAAATCCTCCTTATGTCTGGTTAAATAAAATAAATATTAGCTGACATTTCTCCTTCACTTTACAATACGTTTTAAGATCCTGAAGACACTAGATAGTCCATTCCACACACTGTCTTATTCTGGAAATTTTCTAGGTCTCAGTGGTTCTCAATTCCAAAACTTTTACATACAGTTTAATGCTTTTTATGAAGCTATAAACTCCTGATGATCATGTGCTTTGTATATTTGGTCAGTAAACCAATGGCCATCCCATCTATATGAGATGAATCTATAAATTTGCAATAGTGAGTCTCTTCTCTCTGGTACAAAAATAAATGCCAAAGTAGCTAGTATTGCTCAGTGTCCCATCATACATTATTTAAGTTAGATGTTTTCCAAAACTTCACTTTAGGAAACCTTTCAGTTTCTTCAAAAATGCAGGAAACTTGAGTTAAAGGAAATCAGATTTTCATAAAAATGTATTTTCAGTATTGGGTGACATGTTGTTTCCACCAAGTTTGCCATTATCATGTGAAGCACAGGGTCAATAACATAGTGTTCACAGCCAATAAACTGTAGTTCTTCTATATTATTTTGAGCAAACAGTCTTTATAACTAAATTACAATACCATTCTTCCTTCCAGTGTTCACATTTGTAGTGTCAGTGACAGTCATATTTATACTTATCCATAAATTTTATTCATCAAGAAAGCTGTTATTCCTTTACAGACAATATTCATTTTCCCATTTGGTAGATCCAGTGCTTTTGTTCTTTAAATGCAAACATTTTAGGTTAGGCTTTACTGCGTCTGTTATTGACATCAAATAAAACAAGTTAATTGTTACCAGTCACTGTTTATTTATCTCCACAAAATGCTTCAAAGGTTTAAACCTCTATCACCAGATGCCATCTTAGTTTACACAAAATATGACAGTATACATGTAATGTGCTAGAAAGTGAAAGGAACCTGTGACCACTGGAGACAAGTTCCCCCCAAAATTGTAATAAAACACACACATGTTCTCTTTGTTTATTCTTCAACACTAACACCTGATATTCTTGGTTATCAGTATGCTTACCATCAAGACACAATGACCAGCTTTCCAAATGTAGTATTTTCTTGATTTCTTCATTGAGTTTAACAGCTTCTATAATGGCAGATCTGTAAATATCAGTTTGTCAACTTAACTTCAGATAACCATCTGTAAATTGCTGATTGATAACCTTGAACTTGGGTTACAGTTTTTGGTTTGTTATTATTCTTCCTTATACTTGCGGACAGTTGCCTGAACTATTGAAGTTGTAGGTGATGGGAATTGGGCAGTGTAATTACAATGATAAATAATCACTTGCACTCCTGTCACAATACTTTAATTCTCGCAGCATGTACACAATGCATGTAGCATAGAGTGTGTACTACAGATCTGGCAATGAAATAGTTGTTCTTTCTATGGTAGGGCAGCAACATTATTGGCCCCCATACAAGTGCAGAGCACAGTGACTGGTGTACATAGTGGTGTGCTGTACTGCTGGAAGGGGAGGTACTCTAATAACCTTGAGACCATGCTGTAGCCCGACTGCCTATTGTCAAATTTGGCTATAACTTGGGTGAAGGTGGAGGCAGCAGCTGAGGCACACAGACTTAAAACTGACAAAAACTGAGTCTCATTCAGATATCCAGAGTCACACACTATCATAGTGAGTGAGGTAAATATAGGAATGGCTGGGTAAATGCCTGCCGACTTTATAACAACTCCCAATCTCTTCAACAAGCCTTACAGTATAATAATTGGAAGCAGGGAGCAGTGGGAAAAAACAGCTCAACACCTTATGGGGGACATCATTTGGTTCATCAATGCTGAAATTGCTGCAATCAGGGCATGGGTGGAGGATAATATGCATAGGTGCTACAGGGACCATAGCATCTACATCTATTCAGATAGCCAGGCAGCCCTGAAATCATTGGCAGTTCCTGCAACAAGATCTAAGATTGTTGCAGAATGCTACAGGGCTCTGGTGAAGCTAGAGGGAAGCAATAGGTTAAACCTTGTGTGGATCCCTGGCCACTCAGGGATCTGGCAATGAACAAGCTGATGGATTGGCTAGGATGAGGGCAACAACTCCATTTATTGGACCAGAACCTGTCCTGACAATCACAAAGGCTATGATCAAATTAAAACTATGGAACTAATGGGGAAACAGCACTTAGGAGGTCCATAAACAAAAACATTGTAAGGTAATGGTGCCCAAGCTATGTTTTAAAAGAAGCTCTGTAATCCTGAGATTGAACAGGAAAGAGATCAAACTCATGACTGGACTGATGACTGGCCATAGGAATTTCAAACACCTACACACAATGGGTATAACGGAATACCCCAAATGTAGGATCTGTGATGACGGTGAAGAAACTGCATCACACCTAATCTTTGAATGCATGGCATTGGAGAGTAAAAGATACAGAATCTTCAGGACATCGGAATCTGAAGAAATTGTGTCTAACAAAAAACTAGTAGAGGGACTCCTTGCACTATTTAAGGGTATTGGTTGGCTTTACTAGATATACAGATATATATAAATATTGGTTCTCTACAGTGGAAGGTGGTCGTATGTGGTGGGGATTGTTTGTCAACAATTGTGGTACTCTAGAGGTGATTTGGTATGTTGCACATTGAATACTGATATGCTCTGAGTCATTAGAATGAAAATGAGTGTGGTGTACTTCATTAACACTGTCATTGATCAGTATATTAGTAGCACTGGTTAGGTGGGTGGTGGGGATGGTGGCAGGCTGCCATTGTTCACTGGGTATGGTCACTGTTGATGTAGCACAGTTAATTAAGGGAGTGGCAGGCTTTATCTCACCACATTCACTGATAACATCATACTTGATTTATGATTTGGTGTGTTCATCTGTTTGGTGAGAGGTAATGATGCCCTGGTTTGGTGGTTGTTGAAACACTGGGAACAATGTCCTCCGTTTGAGAACCACAGTTGTACTGGTTATATCATTTGAGAATTGGCAAGAACACCAAATAGATGTGCAAACTGTCTGTAATGATGGCAGGTGATGAAGCGCCATTGTGGGGCGTATTCTTCACATCATGAAGTTTACATCCCACAGTGATCGGCAGCATGCCGGCATGAGTATAACTCAGCATCTCACGGTGCGGTTTAAATAAAATAATGGGGTCACCATTGTAGGTAGTGAGTGTGCATGCTAATTATGGTGATAAATAATCACTCACACTCCCGTCGCTTGCTATGAATACCTCTATTCTCGCAGCTTATACACAAAGTGTGTAGCATAGAGCGCGTACTACTGAGAAATTATTTGGCATAGATACAGTTGTTCTTTCTGTGGTAGGCAGTAATATTACTGGAGGGTAGAGCCAGTGGTTCTACGTCCCCACACAGTCTTGATATTCACTGTCAGACTGTGATGTTGTTGTACTCAAAGTAGAAGTAGAAGTAGTAGTAGTATTAGTTTTGTTGCCTTTGTTGCAATTGTTGAAGTAGACTGCCAGAGAATTATTCTCCTTTTGGATGGATGGATGGTCCTCGAACTTGCAATCTGCCCAGTTGTGTAAGCAGCATGTCCCTTTGCTTTCAATCTGAACGTGATATATCCTTCTGTGTTTACTGGACAGCCAGTCACTATTTTCTTTTGTAATATTTTCTTTTGCAATGTCAAAACTTCATTCAGTTGATCACATTTCCCTCATTTTACATGTTCCTTTAAGGTTTTTAGTACCTTATCCAATTTTCCTTCTAAAACATCAATAAATATGCTCAGGAAATTGAATTTCTTTAGCCACAACAATGACACTTTCTTCACAATATCCTTTACACTTTCATTCAATTTTTTTCATGGGTGCTTCAAGAAATATATAATGACCAACAATTTTTATTTGTAAGTTTTCAAGTGATTGTTGTTCTAGTGGAGCAATTCTTCTTTTCTATGTAATTTTTCAATCATACTACATTATCTCATGATTTTACAAATTTTATTTTTGGAGGTGACCTATTGAAAGAACTGAACACAATTAAGCCCTTTTTGATTATTTTCGAGGGGGGGTTCTTTGATTTGTTACATAAGAAATTAAATATTTTACAAAATATCATAACACTAACATAGACACTCTGCAAGTCACTGCATGGTGTATGGCGGAGGGTTCCATATATCACTACTACTTGCTTTCCTATTCCACTCGTAAATGAAGCAAGAGAAAAATGACTGTCTCTATGCCTCTATAAAAGTACTAATTTCTCTTATCTTGTCTATGCAGTCCTTATACTAATTGTGCATTAGCGGTAGTAGAATCATTTGCAGCCAGCCGCAAATGACTGTTCTCTAAATTTTCTCAATAGTGTTTCAGAAACAGATCACCATCTTCCAGCCACGTATTCCAATTTGAGCTCACAAAGCATCCCTATAACACTCCTGTGTTGATCGAACCTACTGGTAGCAAATCTAGCAGCACACCTCTGAATTTCTTCGATTTTTCTTTTAATCTGACCTAATGGGAATCCCAAATTCTCAAGAAGTACTCAAGAATGTGTTGCACAAGTGTTCTATATGTGATCTAGTTTGTAGATGAGCTACACTTTCCTAAAGCTCCCCCAATCAACTAATGTCAGCCAGTTTCCTTCCTTTCTGACATATTTACTCACTCATTCCATCTCATGTCACTTTGAGGTATTACACCTAGAAATTTAATTGTCATGGCAGTGTCAAGCAGGACAATGCTAGTACTGTATTTGAAAATCACATGATTGTTTTTCCCACTCATCTACGATCACTTAAATTTTAACACACTTAGAGCAAGTAGAAATTGTGTCTAAGTCATCCTCTATCCTTCCACGGCCACCCAATAATGATACTTTTCTGTATAATATACTTTTGTCAGTACACAGTCACAGACTGCTGTTCATCCCATGTGTCAAATCATTTTTGTAAACAGATAATAAGAAAACAGTGGTTAACAACCCTGTTTGGGGTTGTTCAGTTTTGGGTGCAAGTCTTTCTGTTTGATGTCACTTCAAGAACTTGGGCATGAAATAAGATCACATGAAATGATAAGGACAAGACTGACACCCAGTCTCCAAGTGAATGAAATCTCTGATCCTGCCTGGATTCAAACCAAGACACCCCCTCCAGTCTAGAGGCAGCAATGCTAACCACTTTGTCAACACTTTGAAACTCATATATTGGAGAAATATTTTAAAACAATTACTGCTTGCTGTTAAAAATATACAATGTATCTTACATAACAACTTACAATTCAGTGTTTTCCTTCACTTCACTTTCTTTTGTCACATGAACATGAAACTGAAAGTTCCCATTGTAGGCAGTAATTAATTAATAATGTGAATTTTCTGAAGGCATTTCTTCTTCCATTCTTACATTTCTTAAGGAAGGTAAATGTTTCCAGCTAAGGTTACTATGCACACAATAAAATGAATTATGAATCATGGAGCAGTTACCTGACATAAGCATTTAGGCACCCAAGAATACCAACTATGTAAAGAAAATGTTTTATCTTCTTCCAGTTGAAATTAAAAACTGCAAACCCACAGCATCATTGCTTTTGAACAGCTATGCTGCATAAATAAATGACAACCACACTCACAATAGTGATTCGCTGGTTGGATTAAAAGAGGGGGAAAGGGACCAAACTACAAGGTCATCAGTCCCTTGTTCCAAATAAAACAATGCCACAAGTGTGAGAACAAAACAAACAAACCTGACAACTCAAAATGGAATGAAAAGAAAAAGCACAAGAATGATGAAGGGCAAAAAATATGTAAATGGACAAAAGGGGACAAGAGAACCACTGAAATGCAAGAAATGAGATGAAGATATTAAAACAACAAAGCAGATTACCATGGCTAGCTCACTGTGAGAATAAAAAGGAGAAGCTAGCCACTCTGCAACACATTAAATCCTGCACCCTAGAAGCACTAGGGTGGAGGACACAGAGCGACAAAGGACATGAGCAAAAACTTATTAAAACCCACTCTCACGAATAAAAGATAAAACTAAATCAGGCAATAAGGTGCTGTCAGATAAAATTAATGGCAACGAGTCCGGTAACCCAAGATTTCATTTCTGGGCAGTCAAAGTGGGAGAGTGCATCAGAATAAGGGCCACTGTCAACCGGGCACTGCACCGACATTCAGGCGGGTCTTCACGGCACAGGAGTTAACCGTGGGTTGCCCAAGTGTGGCCAATGCGGAACTGGCGGAGGACAACTGTTTCCCTGCGAGAGGCCTGCATGGAAGACTTCCACACATTCGTAGTATCCTTAATGACACGTAGTTTGTTGTGTGCACTGTTATGCCATTCCATCTCCCAAGGCTGAAAAACTCTACGGAGTATGTCAGAACACAGGTCAGGTTCAGAGATGCCCTTCTCCAGAAGTGGTTTCTGCATAGCCTGTTTGGCCAGCCTGTTGGCAAGTTCATTGACTGGGATGTCAACGTGTCCTGGGGTCCACACAAACACCACTGAACAATGGGACTCTGGTCCAGGGCATAGATGGACTCATGGATGGACACCACAGAAGTATGGCAAGGATAGCACTGGTCAATAGCTTGTAGACTGCTCAAGAAGTCAGAACACAGAAGAAATGATTCCCCAGGGTATTAACGGAGATACTGAAGTGCATGAGAGATGGCCACCAGGTCTGCAGTGAATACACTGCAGCCATCGGGCAAGGAAAGCTGTTCAAAATGGCCTCTGTGGATGTATGCAAAGCCAACATGACCATCAGCCATCGAGCCATTGGTGTAAACCACTTCGTCCGCAGCTCGTGGTCGTGCAGTAACATTCTCGCTTCCCACGCCCGGGTTCCCGGGTTCGATTCCCAGCGGGGTCAGGGATTTTCTCTGCCTTGTGATGACTGTGTATTGTGTGACGTCCTTAGGTTAGTTAGGTTTAAGTAGTTCTAAGTTCTAGGGGACTGATGACCATAGATGTTAAGTCCCATAGTGCTCAGAGCCATTTGAACCATTTTTTGTAAACCACTTCAGAGCCCTGTAACCCATCAAGAATCGAGAGGAAGTGACAGCGAAGAGAGGCGGGGTTAATGGGGTCCTTAGGGTCATATGAAAGGTCCAGACGAATCTGCAGCCTAGGTGTACACCATGGAGGTGTATGCGAATGGACTTGGATGGGAGGTGGTGAAGGGAAGAACTCCAGTTCAGACAGAACGGGTTGCACACAAACCGCAATCGTTAGCCCTGATCTGGGCCACCGATGCAGGAGATTAACTACCATGGGTGGAAAAAAGGAGATGATAATTTGGATGCTCAGGAGAACTATGAATGTGTGCAACATAACTGGCAAGCAGTTGTGCATGTCAGATCTGCAATGGAGGGCCTCTGGCCTCCACCAGGACACTGGTCACTAGACTTGTCACTAGGCAAATGCCACAGTGGTGCACTGGGTCGAGTACACACAAGGCTGAGGCCGCTGCTGAACCATAAACCAGACTCACATAGTCAAGGCGGGATTGAACAAGGGCTTTGTAGAGCTGCAGCAGTGTTGAGCGATCTGCACCCCAGTTGGTGTTGCTCAGGCAGTGGAAGGCATTGAGGTACTGCCAGCACTTTCGCTTAAGCTGACGAAGGTGAGGTAGCCAAGTCAATCAGGCATTGAAAACCAGTCCTAAGAATCGATATGTCTCCACTACAGTGAGTTGATCGTCATGAAGGTAAAGTTCTGGTTCCGGATGAACAGTACGACACCAACAGAAATGCATGACACACGACTTAGCGGCCGAAAACTGAAAGTCGTGGGTGAGAGCCCGTGACGGCGCCTTGTGGATGGCTCCTTGTAGGCGCAGCTCAGCAAGGCCAGTACTGATGGAGCAGTATGAAATGCAGAAGTCGTCTGCATACAGAGAGGGTGAGACGGATGGCCCTACAGCTGCTGCTAGACCGTCAATGGCCACTAAAAATAGTGATACACTCAATACCCCATTCTCCTGGATATGAGGGGAACTATGGGAGGCAGCAACTTGGACACGGAAAATATGGAGCGACAGGAAATTCTGGATAAAAATTGGGAGCAGGCTTCGGAGACCACACATTTACAATGTGGCAATTATATGATGTCACCAGGTGGTGTCATACGCTTTGCATAGATAGAAAAAATGGCAACAAGGTGTTGGCATCTGGAAAAGGCTGTTCGGATGACAGACTTGAGGGACACAAGATTATCAGTGGTAGAGCGACCCTGGCGGAAGCTGCCCTGATGTGGAGCCAGTAGGCCACGTGACTCCAGGACTCAACCCAACCGCCAACACACCATACATTCCAGCAGCTTACAAAGAACACTGGTGAGGCTGATGGGCTGATAGCTATCCACATCAAGTGGGTTTTTACCGGGTTTGAGCACCGCAATGATGGTGCTCTCTCACCATTGTGATGGAAAGACACCATCGCACCAGATCCGGTTGAAGATGTGAGGAGATGGTGTTTGTAGTCAGACGAGAGATGTTTAATCATCTGTGTGTGGATCCGATCCTGTCCAGCAGCTGTGTCGGGGCAAATGTGCAAGTGTGCTGAGGAGCTCCCTCACCGTAAATGGGGCATTATAGGGTTCACTGTGGTGTGTAGTGAACAAGAGGACTTTCCTTTCCATCCACCGTTTGAGGGTGCAAAAGGCTGGGGGAGGGGGGGGGGGAGGTAGTTCTCTGATGCAGAAGCTCGAGCATAGTGCTCAGCAAAGTGCTTGGCAGTCGCGTTTCTGTTGGTACATAGCACGCTATTGATGGTAATGCCAGGGACACCTGGTACCCAAAAAGATGTCTGATCTTTGTCCAGACTTGGGAAGGTGATGTATGGCACCCAAAGGTCGACACATACCTCTCCCCACACTCCTGTTTCTGTCATTTTATAAGCTGGCGTCACGGGCACGAGGCCACTTAAAGGCTATCAGATGCTCTATTGAAGGGTGCCGCTTTGTTGCTGTAGAGCTCGTCGACGCTCTGTAATTGCCTCAGCAACTTCCGGTGACCACCAAGGGACTGTCTTTCGCTGGGGGCACCCTAAAGAGCAAGCGATCACATTTTCTGCCGCAGAAACGATTGTGGTAGTCACCTGCTCAACCATCACATCGATGTTACCATGTGGTGGAGTCAACGGGGACATCAAAGGTGAACCACCTTGTTTAAAGCCCATCTGGGCAGACGTCCATGGGCCTGATGCTGGGGCAGTGACAGGAAGATTGGGAAGTGGTCACTACCACACAGGTCGTCATGTGCTCTCCAGTGGATAGATGGGAGAAGTCCTGGGCTGCAAATTGATAAATCAGTGGCCAAGTAACTACGTTGAGCCACACTGAAATGTGTGGCAGCCCCAGTATTTCAGAGGCAGAGACCGAACTGACACAGTAAAGTTTCGAAATCTCTGCCTTGGTCCAGTAAGCACGGTGTCACCCCACAAAGGGTTATGCCATTAAAATCTCCCAAAAGTAGGAAAGGTAGGAGATGAGGTACTGGCAGAAGTAAAGCTGTGAGTACCGAGCGTGAGTTGTGCTTCGGTAGCTCAGATGGTAGAGAACTTGCCCGCGAAAGGCAAAGGTTTTGAGTTCGAGTCTCGGTCGGGCACAAAGTTTTAATCTGCCAGGAAGTTTCAAGGTTTATGGAGTTGATCAGTCAGTGCAGCTAATACATTCAGGGGTGCTGAACCATCTGGAGGAAGATATACATTGCAGACAGTTATCTTCTGCATCGTCCGTATCCTGACAGCCACAGCTTCAAGAGCGGTTTTGAAGAGGCTCAGTTTCACTACAAACTGAGTTTAGGACGTAAACGCAAACTCCATCTGACACTCGATTATAGTCACTGTGGTTCCTGTAAATCCCTTATAGCCATGGAGATCAGGGGTCTGCATTGTCGGGAACCAGGTTTCCTGAGCCAGCCGGAGTGGCCAAGTGGTTCTGGGCACTTCAGTCTGGAACCGGGCAACTGCTACAGCCGCAGGTTCAAATCCTGCCTCGGGCATGGATGTGTATGATGTCCTTAGGTTAGTTAGGTTTAGGTAGTTCTAAGTTCTAGGGGACTGATGACTTCAGAAGTTAAGTCCCACAGTGCTCGGAGCCATTTGAACCGTTTGAACTAGGTTTCCTGGAGGGCAATACAGAAAATGGGTATAAAGCTTAACAGTTGCCATAGCTCAGCCAGGAGGTGGAAAAAATCGCCACAATTCCACTGGAGGATGACATCATCATGAGACTGGGAAGGCATGGAACATTCAATGCGGATTTTTACGCCTCAGGGTCACCTGCTGTCACCAACTTTTTGCCTGATACGTCTATATCTGTCTGTAGTAGCTTACCCACACTCCTATTTTCTTATTCATTATTAAACCTACTCCTGCATTACCCCTATTTGATTTTGTATTTATAACCCTGTATTCACATGGCCAGAAGTCTTGTTCCTCCTGCCACCGAAATTCACTAATTCCCACTATATCTAACTTTAACCTATCCATTTCCCTTTTTAAATTTTCTAACCTACCTGCCCGATTAAGGGATCTGACATTCCACGCTCTGATCCGTAGAATGCCAGTTTTCTTTCTCCTGATAACGACGTCCTCTTGAGTAGTCCCTGCCCGGAGATCCGAATGGGGGACTATTTTACCTCCAGAATATTTTATCCAAGAGGACGACATCATCATTTAACCATACAGTAAAGCTGCAAGCCCTCGGGAAAAATTACGGCTGTAGTTTCCCCTTGCTTTCAGCCATTCGCAGTACCACAACAGCAAGGCCTTTTTGGTTAATGTTACAAGGCCAGATCAGTCAATCATCCAGACTGTTGCCCCTGCAACTACTGAAAAGGCTGCTGCCCCTCTTCAGGAACCATACGTATGTCTGGCCTCTCAACAGATACCCCTCCGTTGTGGTTGCACCTACAGTACAGCTATCTGTATCGTTGAGGCACGCAAGCCTCCCCACCAACGGCAAGGTCCATGGTTCATGGGAGGCCAAGATAGACACGAAGCCCACGCCTACTACAGTAGTAAAAATTTATATGCCAACTAGCTCTGCAGAGACGAAGAAATTGAAGAAATGTATGATGAGATAAAAAAAAAATTATTCAGGTAGTGAAGGGAGACGAAAATTTAATAGTCATGGGTGACTGGAACTCGACAGTAGGAAAAGGGAGAGAAGGAAACATAGTAGGTGAATATGGATTGGGGCTAAGAAATGAAAGAGGAAGCCGTCTGTTAGAATTTTGCACAGAGCATAACTTAATCACTTGGTTCAAGAATCATAAAAGAAGGTTGTATACATGGAAGAATCCTGGAGATACTAAAAGGTATCAGATAGATCATATAATTGTAAGACAGAGATTTAGGAACCAGGTTTTAAATTGTAGGACATTTCCAGGGGCACATGCGGACTCTGACCACAATCTATTGGTTATGAACTGTAGATTAAAACTGAAGAAATTGCAAAAAGGTGGGAATTTAAGGAGATGGGACCTGGATAAACTGAAAGAACCAGAGATTGTACAGAGTTTCAGGGAGAGCATAAGGGAACAATTGACAGGAATGGGGGAAAGAAAAACAGTAGAAGACAAATGGGTAGCTCTGAGGGATGAAGTAGTGAAGGCAGCAGAGGATCAAGTAGGTAAAAAGACGAGGGCTAGTAGAAATCCTTGGGTAACAGAAGAAATATTGAATTTAATTGATGAAAGGAGAAAATATAAAAATGCAGTAAATGAAGCAGGCAAAAAGGAATACAAACGTATCCAAAATGAGATCGACAGGAAGTGCAAAATGGCTAAGCAGGGATGGCTAGAGGACAAATGTAAGGATGTAGAGGCTTATCTCACTAGGGGCAAGATAGATACAGCCTACAGGAAAATTAGAGAGACCTTTGGAGAAAAGAGAGCCACTTACATGAATATCAAGAGCTCAGATGGAAACCCAGTTCTAAGCAAAGAGGTGAAAGCAGAAAGGTGGAAGGAGTATATAGAGGGTCTATACAAGGGCGATGTACTTGAGGGAAATATTATGGAAATGGAAGAGGATGTAGATGAAGATGAAATGGGAGATATGATACTGTGTGAAGAGTTTGACAGAGCACTGAAAGACCTGAGTTGAACAAAGGCCCCGGGAATAGACAACATTCCATTAGAACTACTGACAGCCTTGGTCCTGACAAAACTCTACCATCTGGTGTGCACAATGTACGAGACAGGCGAAATACCCTCAGACTTAAAGAAGAATATAATAATTCCAATCCCAAAGAAAGCAGGTGTTGACAGATGTGAAAATTACCGAACTATTAGTTTAATAAGTCACAGCTGCAAAATACTAACATGAATTATTTACAGACAAATGGAAAAACTGGTAGAAGCCGACCTCGGGGAAGATCAGTTTGGATTCCGTAGAAATGTTGGAACACGTGAGGCAATACTGACCTTACGACCTATCTTAGAAGAAACATTAAGGAAAGGCAAACCTACGTTTCTAGAATTTGTAGACTTAGAGAAAGCTTTTGACAATGTTGACTGGAATACTCTCTTTCAAATTCTGGAGGTGGCAGGGGTAAAATACAGCAATCAAAAGGCTATTTACAATTTGTACAGAAACCAGATGGCAGTTATAAGAGTCGAGGGGCATGAAAGGGAAGTATTGGTTGGGAAGGGAGTAAGACATGGTTGTAGCCTCTCCCCGATGTTATTCAATCTCTATATTGAGCAAGCAGTAAAGGAAACAAAAGAAAAATTTGGAGTAGGTATTAAAATCCATGGAGAAGAAATTAAAACTTTGAGGTTCGCTGATGACATTGTAATTCTGTCAGAGACAGCAAAGGACTTGGAAGAGCAGTTGAATGGAATGGACAGTGTCTTGAAGGGATGATATAAGATGAACATCAACAAAAGCAAAACAAGGATAATGGAATGTAGTCGAATTAAGTCGGGTGATACTGAGGGAATTAGATTAGGAAATGAGACACTTAAAGTAGTAAAGGAGTTTTGCTATTTGGGGCGCAAAATAACTGATGATGGTCGAAGTAGAAAGGATATAAAATGTAGACTGGCAATGGCAAGGAAAGCGTTTCTGAAGAAGAGAAATTTGTTAACATCGAGTATAGATTTAAGTGTCAGGAAGTCGTTTCTGAAAGTATTTGTATGGAGTGTAGCCGTGTATGGAAGTGAAACATGGACAATAAATAGTTTGGACAAGAAGAGAATAGAAGCTTTCGAAATGTGGTGCTACAGAAGAATGTTGAAGATTAGGTGGTTAGATCACGTAACTAATGAGGAGGTATTGAATAGAATTGGGGAGAAGAGAAGTTTGTGGCACAACTTGACTAGAAGAAGGGATCGGTTGGTAGGACATGTCCTGAGGCATCAAGGGATCACAAATTTAGCATTGGAGGGCAGTGTGGAGGGTAAAAATCGTAGAGGGAGACCAAGAGATGAATACACTAAGCAGATTCAGTAGGATGTAGGTTGCAGTAGGTACTGGGAGATGAAGGAGCTTGCACAGGATAGATTAGCATGGAGAGCTTCATCAAACCAGTCTCAGGACTGAAGACCACAACAACAACAACAACAACAACAACAATGTCTATATCCATTGTGTCTGCGGGTCTGGCGAGATCCAGGTCCTCAGCAGATGCCAGAATCTCCACGCCATACTCAGACGCAGAGCTTGTAGGTACTGGTGGTGAGGGTGCCACTGCAAGTTCCTTGTTCTTGGCGGTCTTCTTTTTCGATTTCTTGCACTTTTCCTTGAGTTTCTCTGGCTGGGAGGACTTCACTGAATCAGTCTCTGGGACCGAGGATGAGCATGAAGCACTATGACCAGCTGCTTTTGGGCTCTTCAGCTACTGGTGGGGGTCATCTTTTGCACTAACAGAAACCTGGGAAGGGAGTGACCCAAGGGACCCCATCGTAGCGAGAGGAGCCGAAGAAGCCGTACGCATCTCTGGCTCAGAAGTGGGGACTGAAATCGCCAATGGTTGGGGGTGGGGGTGTGTGTTGCTCCTGAAGTAGGTATAATAACAACTGTTCTTGTAGGGACGGCGTATGAGGAGGTAATAGCCATAAGATGTAGATGCTCAAATTTCCTCTTAGGCTCAGTGTAGGTCTGTCAGTCCAAGGTCTTATATTCCATGAGTTTCCTCTCTTTCTGTAAAATCCTGCAGTCTGGCAAGCAAGATGAATAATACTCTCTGTAGTTGACACAAATGGGAGGCAGGGCACATGGATTATTGGGATGCGATGGACATCCACAGTCTCAACAGGTGGGGCTGGAAGTACAGGAGGAAGACATATGGCTGAACTTCAAGAACTTAAAGCACCGCATCGGGTGATGAATATATGACTTGACATCACAGTGGTAGACCATCACTTTGAACTTCTCAGGCAATGTATCACCCCCAGAGGCCAAGATGAAGGCACTGGTGGCAACCTGGTTATCACTTGGACTCCGATGGATGCACTGAATGAAATTAACACCTCACCACTCTAACTCGGTGTGAAGCTCATCATCAGATTGCAAAAGAAGGTCCCTGTGGAATATAATACCCTGGACCATATTCAAGCTCTTATGAGGCATGATGGCAACAGAAACATTCCCCAACTTGCTACAAGCGACTAATGCCCATGAATGAGCAGAGGATGCTGTTTTTATCAAAACTGACCCAGAGTGCATTTTGGACAAGCCCTCCACCTCCCCAAACTTGTCCTCCAAATGCTCCACAAAAAACTGAGGCTTTATGGACATGTAACATTCCCCGTCAACTCTCATACATATGAGGTACCAGGGTGAATAAGCTTCACTGACATCCTTAGCCTGGTGTTCCTCCCATGTTGTGGCTAGGGAGGGGAACAACTTGGGGTCATATTTCTTAACACTGAAGTTAGACTTTGCCTGCTTAGAGACTGCTGGTAGTGGACCACCAACAAGAGATAACGTACTACACTTCATGGTGAGTCATCTGCCCTGATGGCACCCACTTCAACAAGAGGCCCTCCTGCAGGTGCCACCCACCCGCAGCAGAGGCCACCTGGCAGGGTGGCCATTGCCGGAAATCTTGATGCCCCAGGGTGACGAGCATCTACTCCTTGGCAGAAGTGGGGAGTTAACAGTGCAGGCATCATAAGAGTGATCCCTGTGTTGTCAGGGGGCTACAATCAACAGGGCACATGGTGACCCCACCACAACGGACTGCCTACTGTGCTGGATATGAGGTGCAAAGAAGTCCATGGACATCGTTGGCACAGAAAGAGACACATCATAGTGCATGATGGAAAATGCATCCAGGAAGGTGTCCTCACCCAAGAGATGGGACTGCAATGTGATGATGTGAAAGTGGGCTAAGGATCTCAATGCATGATGGACATGATGCACCATGTAAGGTGCCCTTCCCCAATTGGCTCGCTCTTTGGGAAAATTTTGAAAAATGGAGGTCAAACTCTACAGGGGACCATGACATAAAGGCCGAAATGTGTGAGACTCCTTTTAGCCACCTATTATGACAGGCAGGACAACCTCAGGCCTATTTGGGCCCCGAGATCCACAGTGGGACACAATAGTGACAGAGGCTTTATAAAAGCAAGTTATTCTTCTCATCGAGCACCCTACAGCACCCATTTTATTAATAAGTAATTATGTAGTGGTTAATGACTTCAATCAGGTGTGATTTCTTCAGTGGAGTCACAATTCTTCCCTTGTTGGTTAGCTGTTTCTAAACAGCTGATTCTGAAGCATGTGTACCAGGCACACCCAGACATGGGGTGGGGTGGGGGGGAGGGGGATCTTGGTGTCTGCCCCATGTGATGATATGATGATTTCAGGGGGCACCAAATTCATATTCTTGCAGAAGAAAACTTTGTTTCATAAAATGCCTAGCATTCAGCACACATTGGTCTTTTGATTACTCATATGCTTTTGAAACACATCCCAGTTTGTTTTTGAACATTTTAGAACACATTCTAAGTTGATTTATGAAAGAATCATACATTCATTTTTGAATGCATGTATAGTGTACATGATGTCTCTGGCAGTGGAATCTCCATTGCATCTAGAAATAGATACTTTCCCGCAGACAAAAGGGGTCCATCCTAAGCAAACTGAGCCAAATAAACTCGAACGGGTGAATGCCAATCGCTGTTTATTTATGTGGCTGAGTGTGTGTGTGAATGATGAGCATTGTTGTAATTATTAGCGAAATCCATAGATTCAGACTACCAGAGTGGAAGTAAATGACTAACACAAATAACAGGTAAGAAAGATTACATATTATCTTGTTGGTGTACCCAAGAAAATGAAATTTTGACAGAAATTTTTTCCCAGAATCATACACTAGTAAGGGGCAGTTGTACAGTCCCCAGTTATCAGCTACTTAAGTTGTTTTCTTGGAACAGCAAATAAATAAAGGCAGGATAATCAAACCAGTGATTCTGACAGGATTAGTGAAGTTAAACAGAGAATACGTTATGACAATGGCAGGATAAGTTACAAAATTAGAGATGACAAGATTGTTTGTTAGAATGAGGAAGAAGAATAAATGGGATCACAACACAAATTATATGGAAGAATATAAATTTACATAAAAATTTTGCACTACTAATTTTTGATTTCATGCTTGAGAAACTGGAGTACATGAATAAAATGTGGAACTATTTCCTAACATAAAATTTTTCCTTGTAGTAGGCCTAATAGGCATTTGATATTAGTAATTCATGAATTATATTTTGTCGAGGTACATGCAAACGTCCATTTGTGCCAAAACAATCTCGCTTATTTAGTGTGTGTCACAACTGATGAAATATTAGAAACACCTATTTCATTTGATGTAGCAGACAGTGACAAAATAGTAGTCTCGGGTACTATTAATATTAACAGCTTTTTCAGTACTAGACGAGGACATTTTGATATTTCATGTAGCAAAATGTTTGACCAACTCTGATGAGGCAATAGATTCTTTCGCAGAAAGAAAATCATGCCACGTAAAACTGTAGCAAGATTAGCGAGAAAAGAATGCTGGGACCTAAGGATTGTAGAAATATGTACTGTCTTTCTTGTCTCTTGTCTTTACTGGTTTTGTGTTTCCTATAGTTAATTTTATGACACACGAAAGAGAAAGTTACTAGCTAATAGGTAATAAAGAGTGCAGGAGACGCATCACAGGACATTTTAATTACCATCACCCTAAATATAGGTTTGATGGCTTCCATTACAAAACATACAGTTTGAATTCCACAGAGCGAAGTACAGTGACATGTAATAGAATAATGCTGTGTGAAGAGGCATGGCTCAGCACTTTGACGTGCTTAAGACCAAATGACATGTCTTAAATTTCCTCCAACATATATATATGTTTTATATACCAAACTATTCAGAAAGATGTGTGCTACAAAATGAACATATTTTTGAAGAACTGATTTTTTTACTTCCTATCCCAAACGATGGGGAGGGGGGAGGGGTGAAGGGGAAGGGGAAGAGTGCCACTATAGAGTTTTCACCCACGTTCAGAAATATCATAGCTCTGGTGGTGGTACCAGGTCCAATCTCTAAACTGACTTTGAGCCTGGGAGTTAATGCATACAACATTTGAAGCATTATGGAAAGTCTTGTGATTGTTGTCATGCTGCAGTATGAAATAGTTGCAGTGAACTGCACATCCACTTTGTTCTTGGTGTTCTCCATCAAGATGATGTTGAGTTCTACAACATTAAGTTCCTCTAATGTTAATGGATGTTCTGGACCATTAATACGCCGTATGAGAATTTCACTTTGCAATCAGATCAGTATCCAAGTAATAAAACTCATCAGCCTAGGAATCAACAAGTTTTATTGTTATTTTTTCACTATGGGTGAAAGATTAATACTCGTAAGTGGAGTAGTAACTCTGTATGCTATCCATGATGATGACATGTACTTACTAACATAATAGGTGAAGTAATCTCTACCACTTACCGATGTCTGTTGAAAAACCAGTTACGACTATGACTGAAACTATGCAATAAAATAATATTAATGAACAGCATTGTAAAACACTTTAATTAACAATGATTCTCAAACATCTTTGTTGCTAGCCACAACTCATAATTAACATTCAAAATTACCAGAATATGAAATTAACATTGAAATTCAAGAAACACATAATTTACAAAATTTCATAATACAAAAACTATTTCCCTTTTTGAAATTTATATCCCATTTGAAAGCTCAGGTGACAAGAGAATCCAGAAAACATCCACTTTCCCTCAAATTTGGTGGACTGAGGATTATTTGAAATAAGAAAAATTACATTGCATTGTAAATAACATCTATTCAAAGTACAGCTGATTAGTCTCAGTGTCAACACCAAAATTCCAGTTATAATTAATACTGTTAAATAAATCACACCACTAAAAAAAGTCACAGCTTTAAGGAAAATAAGTTTAAATTATGATATTGATAAGCTAGCACCAAATTTCACCCTCTGTTCAAATTACATGCATTCATCATTTCCATGTCCAGTTAGCATTTCCAAAAAATATCAGCTGCTATAGCTTTGTCATTTCCATCATAAACATCTTGTATTGTGATCGGGTTGTCCAGGAGAGGCATACAAGTAGGTGGCTTGGATCATCTTTAGCCCCCCAGTCACAGACTGTCTGTGTATATTGTCTGCGCTTGCTGGAAGGATTCCCCATTTCTTCAGGTTGGTCTTGCACCAGGGCTACCCACTCTTAGGTGGTTGAGGGACCTCCTTACAGGATATTGTAGGTTTTGTGCCAGGAGCTAGTTCTTCTTTTGGTTATACATCTACGGGCAGTGAGCTCTTCCATGTTACAAGATGAGTCGCATCTGGTGCTCCCTCCAGTGGCGCAGTCCTAGCAAGGAAGCTCTTGCGGGATTTAAGGTGAGATCTTGCTGCCTGATGACCATACATAGGATGTTGGTGGTCATTCTCCTGCTTTGTTCTCTCATTGTCTGCAGCAGTGGTCCTCCAGATGTTGGGTGAGGCTGTTTCAACAGTCGGATACAATTTCTGCACTGGTGTCAGCTTTCTGCATCCTGAGATGATCCTTGCAGTATTGTTGACTGAAATATCAACTTGCTTAGCATGAACTGAAGCATTGCATACAGGAGCAGCGTACTCTGTGGCTGATACAAAAAGTGCAAGTGCAGAAGTCATTAGGAGGTGTGGGTTGGTTCCTCAGCTGTTTCCAATCAGTTTCTTGAGTATCCCATTGTGAACAATGACTTTCTGTTTCATGTTTAGTCATTGCTGTCTGTACTACTAACATGTACTATTAACAAACAAAACTGTAAAACCATTACCATATTTAAGTGCTAGAATTACAACATTTAATTGATGTAAAATAACCTTTAATACCTGTTCTAATTATAACACCAGTACTGGCTTTTGATAAACATTTATGTATTGAAGTAATACTGTAAGAAATTATATGACTATGGAAATTTTCCAAAGACCTCAAATTTTTCTGAGGTAAACGTAACCTGGAATGTGTACATGCTGGTGGTTAGATGTATGTCAAAGTTACTCTGTAAATTTAACTAATGCATGACACCAGTGGAAGTGATGTACTGTACATAATGGGTAACTAATTACCTACCAGTGAAAAAATCAAGATGTCTAATAGCATAATGGTATTTTCTTGATATAAGAGACACCAAAGACCATTAATACACAAAAGCCACATGGAACTCTTTTTGAGTCTGGGAAACACAATGCAACTTGAAGAATATAGGGTAACAAAAGATTGAAATTTTGTACTTGTAGCCACCCAGCCATCTTGAAGCATTAGATTTTGTTGTGTGAACCTGATGATCTGAGAGAGCATTTACAAATCCCAGACAACAAAGCCAAATGTAGCTTACACACAATTATCTTCATCACTTTCAGTTATTTGCCATCCTTCACATTTTATATAGAGCTCTGGATTTATGTTTTCAAGTCTGTCCATACTATAAGGCATAGTGAATAACAAAACATAGACTGCAGTATATCATTTTCACTGTATGTGGAGCACATCCAAACTTTGGTACTTAGTTACAAGCAAACAGGCCACCTCAAGCTGCTGGCAGGTTTTTATCAAGTACACAAACTTCATTTCTAGTCTCTACTGACTACTTTTACTCCTTGATTAATCTGAAGTTTTTGATATGTTTTGTATAAAGGGATCTCAAAAAATAAGTTACACATTATTGTGCAGGGCAACTAATTTTTATTGAGTACTGCAGTATACTTCAGTGCATGACACTATTTTTCAACAAAATCACCAAGTCTCTGTAAACATCGGTTGGGAAGTTCTACTTATTGTTGAATCCCTCAATGTTAGAAATGTGCTTCTTGGTCATGAAGCCATTCGAGAACCATTGTGTGAACACCCTCATTATTGGAAAATCTCTTTCACACAGATGTCCTTTCAGCTTGCCAAAATGATTGCCTTTGGTGTATGTCAGTGGCCTTCTTTCCTGATTATGTCAAACATTTCTGTGCAGCCTTGGTCTCAATTGCTGGCACCATTTCACTATGGCTGAATGTGACACTGCATTTGATCCATTTATCTGCAAAATTTCATGGTGAATCTGTGTGCAATTTAGATCTTTTGCCCACAAGAATCATACAGTCCCATATAATTACATGCTGTAGTCTATTTCCAGTTGCTGCACAATGTTAGTCACACACTGATGTGTCTGCTACCCATATTGCAGCAAAACTGTCTGCAGGGAACTAGAAATATGTACTCTCTTATGACAATGCCCAGCCATTGTTTTGCAATGGTCTGCACATGGGACAGTATGTGTAACTTATTTTTTACTTATTTTCTGAAGTCCTTACATATGATATAAGATGGTTGCATGCACATTGAAAGAGAAAGAATAACAAAATGATTAACAGGAAATGTACTTCATACTTTAAACTTTTATTGTTAAAGAAATTCTGTGATAACATGTATGGAAAACAAAAACCTTGGAATTTCACAACTTTAACATTTTATATTATCCAGAACACCTTCCAAAGCCCTTGCCAGTATTCTTTCAGCTTTTTCTTTAATTTCTTCATGAAATAGTTCAATAATCCAAGTTGTTACTTTAGATACAAAAAAACTTAATCTGCCAAGACCTGTTACATGCATTTTGAGGCCACTGAATGTTGTAATTTTGATATCAGAGAGTTTTATTTTGCATCTTGAACCACTAATATCAACAGTTAAAATCATTTCAATGGAGTTATTTACAACTTGAGCTTCAATTTTCCCTGTAGGACCTACTTCCATAAACTTAAACTTGTAGTCGTCATAATCAATGATCATTTCCTTTAAACCAACACTAATAAGCACAGTAAGAACATTTCCTCCTCGTGATACATAGATTTGATCTGTGCGGTATAAGGAAGACAATGAGTGGAACCAACCCTTTCTGGCACTGAATTCTCCTTTAACTTTCAAAGGACCAACCTGTTCATGAAATGTTTCATTGATGTCAGGTATTTTTATTTTACTATTTCCCTCTCTTTTAATCTCCTGATTAAGCATATCTATTGCAAAATCTACAAGTGTTTCTAGTGATGATTCCTCGAATAATTTCAATTTGTTTGTATCACCATACAGTATCGAATTTGAGATTTTAGAAGAAAAATCATCCATTTTCTTCCTTTGATACATTTTTTCCTTATCTATGTATAATAAGTCTCTATTATGTTTTGTGCCATAACTGTTTTGGGCTTTATTTGTCTGAATTGTTGGAATGTTAGACCAAGACTCATGGTTTCCCAAAACTGTCAATTCTGCTTGTGTTTGTTTATTACTTGTCTCCATTTGCAGATGTACACAATTGCTTGCATGCTTAAAATTTACTGTATCCTTTATTTCTGGGTATGTATGGCTTTGGAAATGCCATTTATGAACAAAATCATTAGCACCACAATGGAAGCATAACAGAAACAGTAACAAAGTCTGGTACAGCAGTTTGCACATCCTTCCATGCATCTGAAACAAACACAAAGGTTGTGTATAAGATATCAATTACAAGGTAGACCATGTGTGTATTGATATCAAATGAAGCTTGAGAAGTGTGAACCTTATAAATCACTAGAATTTAGACAAAAGTCACAATTTTAGCTATTATTAACCATTATAACAATTTATACTGTACACAAGAAGATTGGCTGCTGCATATTCAGTTCCTTTTTCTTTTGAGTGAGAATGAGGCTACTGCATTAAAGCAAGAGAGGCAGGCAATGTTTTCAGCAATTGGATCATTTAACATAATACTGAGTCCAAAATGCCAAAAATTGCAAAGGATCTGGTCATATTATGGTCAAATGAATCATGCTGAGTTTTTCATTGTATGATCAGAAAATAATGAGTAAAATGTAGGAAACACATTTTTACCACCTTTTCAACAGACCAGAAGAACCACAAAGCCAACACTGAACCACCTGACTCAGCTGCTATTGCAAGTAAACGATGGGACTTATCCATTTCCACCTATCTTCTGATGACTTTCTGGGAATTTTTAAATCTTCAGTCTTACACCACACGTTTCTTTCCTATATCCTCCCACTCCTTGTAACCTTCCATAATTATTGGCAGTTGTCACATTTATAAAGGTATGCAATTCCTCTCCCAGTATGGTGATATTGTCAAAGTCTCTGTAAACCTCATCTAGAAGCAGATCTCTCAAACTTATCCTCAGATCTCTTTGAGTTCCCTTACACCTTCTATTTAGTAACAAAGGAGGGTCACTTTCATCTCTCATACATTATTATCCATGAACAGAACAACTAAATTATATTCTGAACCAGGTCTTTACATACGTTCAAAAATCTGGAAATTAGAAAAATCTTATCCAAATATTTCTCATTCATTTTAAAGTGGCATTCCTCTGATCAACTTATCTCCACAATATTCATAATCATCCTTTTGTCATTGATACTATCACCCGGATGCCCCATGAATCATAACTGTGTGTAAGAATCAGGTGCAAGAGCTATCCCATACAGCTGCCTACCGCCACCTAATCCACCGTGTCACTGGTGTTTCCTACAAATTGATGGTAGGGACATCTTTCGATGAATTCTCCATTAACTTTCAAAGGACCAACCTGTTCATGAAATGTTTCATTGATATATCTTTTTTGGAACCAATGCACAGGAGCACCGCAAAAAGATTAGGAGAACCTGTAGATCTTTGAATCAAAAATCATAAGAAAGACCTTCAGACAAATCTGTGAAGAGAACACCTAGAGACATAGAAAGAAACAGGAACTGTGTGATCTGGTGAAGCAACGGAACATTGTGCAGAAAATGAAAGTATGGAGCATAAGCCTGGCAGATCACATTGCCAGGAGGCCAGACATGTGCCAGTCCAAAGTTGAGCTTATGGGGAAACCTGATGGAAATTGTCCAGCTGGACAACCAAGGAAGTGATGGGAGGATGACCTGCAGAAGGACCTTGAGCAGCTGAGTGTCTGTGAGAACTGGATCCTAAGTAGACAAGATTATCCTCTTTGCAGGAACACTGTAAGGTTGGCGTATGATCACTGTTATGTATGTGTGATGGTACTGACAAAAAATATAGTTGATTATATGTGCGCTAGAAGATTGGACAGAAATTTTGCAGTGCATGTATTCTTTGCAGTTATAACAGCAATTTGTAGTCTCTCAAGCCACATATTTATGTAATTTAGAGGGGAAAACAGTACATAAATTATGCTAATTTATTTGGGCATTCATTAGCATTTTTCATTTCAAGTTTGACATCTGTTATAAACTTGTTAGAAGCTCCATTGTAAGAAAAGAGAAGGTTAATCAAGAGATATGAAAGAGTAAACAATCTTGGTAGCAAAACTGGATTCTTTTTATTTATCTTCCATTGAATGACAAATAAAATAAAGTATTCAGTTTTACAACTAAGATGGAGGCAAAATAAAATGAAAAGTCCAGTTTTGCATCCAGGGCTGTTTGTTCTTTCATATTGTTACCACTGGTTGCTTTATCAGACCACCATGGATTGGAAGTAGTTCTTTAATCAAGACAGACAGGTACACAGGACACATGACACTATCATAACACTAAGCTAAGATGAAATATATCATGGACAAAAATGAGCATATAACTAAAAAAAATCACTTCTGATTAAAAAATTTTAGTACAAAATCAAGAAAGGAGACTTAGAACAGATCTGGTCAGAGGACAGTTTTTTTTTAATTTTTTTTTAACAAATACGTTGCTAGAACAAGGAAGACCAAAAACTACTTTTGTGTCATAAATAGGAAACTACAATCTCTGACAGTGATAGAATGTCAGGTAAGGTAATAACAAAAGACAAAAATGTTTCTAGGAGGAAAACCATGACACTAAATGTCAGAGATCTGTAGCAGATAGTTTTAATATCTACCTTTTAGAAGTGTATGGAGTAATTTTTTATTGGTCCAGCAAACACAATGATAAAGTAGTACATTTATGTAATATCTTGAAGACATAATGAGGTTGAACTCTCTCCCCATTCCCCTATGAAGTGAAGTGAGAAAATTGTCAACTCATTAAAAAATAAAAATTCGCATGGAAGTAATAATATTTCCAGCAGAATACCAGAAGGAGCCGATTCAACAAGTGTAAAACTTACACCACTTGGGAATACACTGGAAATGGTGACTTACTGGCCAGTCATTCCATTACATAAGCACAAGGTAGCAAACAAGTGAGAAAGAAAGGTGGGGGTAGAGAGAGAGAGAGGGGGGGGGGGGGGTGAGAAGAAGATGAAGGACTTGTAATATATAATGTTCTCTGTTTTATATATGAAACATCAGTAATTCAAAAGAGTGGCTCATTTGTAATGGCCAGAGCGGTCAGGCCTCACCAGAATTTTGTAGTTTTATTCTGCATCTTTTTTCAGTATTATATTGAACAGTTTGAGTATGACATGATTGTAGTGTAGTACAGATGACAAGAGACCAGAGGTAATGAGGAACAGTTTCCCCTGCTCTGTTGCAGAAATATACTATGTTACTCATATTACTCTGAGCTGCCCGTAGTGGGGTCATGTCTTCCACTACTTCTCTCTCATCCTTTCCCTCAGCCCATCATCCCATAGTGAGGGATATGTTTCCTTTTCCCCACTCCATTCAGCTGAGGGCCAGCACCTCAACATCCTTACTCCCTCCACACCCCTGAGTCAGTAAACTGCAGTTGTAGTAACATAACCAAACCATTTCCCTTGCTCCACCTTGCCCATTGGCATGGCATAGCTTGGGGCCACATCGGGTCGGCCCAGCGGATGGACAGGCTCATGCATACTCCTCTTTCCCACACCCCATCAAACCCTGCTGCATCTATACACAGTGTCATGGCCAGCCAGCTTGGATGTTTAACCCAAATTTTCACTGACATCACTGTATGCATGTTTCTAGGCCAGTGAGAAATGTTGTTAACAGCAGAAGTAGCCATCTCTGAGTAGTGTTCCTTATTCTGGAGGCTGAAACTGAAGTATTCTTACAGTGATTTCAAAATTAATGAAGTAAATTGTTTGGTAAAAAAATTAATTTATTAAATATGAAAGAAGCTATAAATCAAGCTGTCACATGCACACCAACCAAAAAGTTTGTTAATGTTTCAACCTGATGGAAGGAAGAACACAGCTTTCTGCAATACATGGTTCTGCAAAAAGTAGCTGTTAACAGTGAGTGCAGAGAAAGAAAAGTTATTTTGGCAGTGAAGGATTGTGAGCAATGTTTTTCTGTTAGGATTTAAAGCATTTAAGTGAATATTTTAAGACATGTGAGTAAAGTGAAGTGCATTTAGAAAATGCTTGTAAATGCAAAACATTTGACACCATTAACATTGCTCCTCAGACTGATGAAGCATGTGAAATGTCAGTTCAGAAACATTATGAGTTAAGTATAGAGGACAGACACGTATTACATGAAGCAGCAGAGTGCTTAACATTAGTTAGCACTAAAGATTCAGCTAACTGTGGCAATTTCTTAGATTTCTTGTCTCTTCAAGTAAATCTTGCCAACGTTTTAGATGGCAACTTTGATAGCTCTAGTACTTCCATCTCTAAATATATTCACAATTTATACAAAATGAACTTTTAGACTGTATGAAGAACTGATTAAAGACATCAATGCTGCCAATTTTATTTCTGTTCAGGCAGATGAAACAACACATTGTGTGCAAAAATCATTTGGTCATTATACTGCAGTACATTAAGGGGGGACGTTGATGAAATTGACCAAAAATGTCAATTTTCAATTTATTTTTTATTTGTTAGTACAACTCATGGATAATAAGTTCCCAAAGTTTGATTGTTGAAATTGCATCCGAAGTGCCTGAAAATTAATTAAAAGCATGATGACGCCTGCTTGCCATGCCCATGTTTTGAAGCAGCGCTTCAGTACCAGCTCAGTGAACAGCGATTCTGTGTATTACTTTCAACCAAACATGTGTGGGTACATCTAGAAGGCCGTGATACATACTCTTTGATTTTATAGATCATCTTTGACTCCGTTCTGTATCTCATAAACAATAACAAACTAGCTGTATTGTTTATGACGAAGAAATTCTTTTTTGGCCTTGTGATAATGACGGAGAATTATACAAGTGTTCAATTCTTTCTATGTTCAGTTATGCACGATCGCAAAGAGTGTGTAAAAAACTGGATAAACTGCATTTGAATAAGTTAGTGAATGGAAGACATGAGAAACAATGACAAACCAGCAATGAGGCTACATCTGAAGTAAGACCATCTGCTGAAAATGTGAACTTGTCTCCTAGCAACTCCAAGCGAAAAATTGGTGGGATGAATTGTGCATACTACAGTGATGAATCTTGGTACACTGGATTTAGATTAATTGACCTTGAATTATTGATGCAGCAGTGAAATTTTCTTGTCTTTGTAAGACGTGTGGTAGTGATAACATTCAGATTATAGATGATGGGAAGGGAGTAGGCTTGGCAGCCAGTCTGCATATTGTGTGCAAAAAATGCAATGCTGATAGCTCATTCAAAACTTCTAAATGTAAAAACTGATACTATGAAGCTAATATTAGGTTTACCTATGGATTGAGGTGCATTGGAGTTGGGAGAGAAGGAGGAAATTTATTGTGTGGAATAAGGAATATGCCAGCATCATGTCTGAGATTTACACAAATAAACTGTGTACTGGAAAACAATTTCTGACTTTGTTCAAGAAATTAAAAATACTAACAATAACTTCATTGTACATTTTCAAAATTTGGATTTTTGTATATAATAATCAGAATAATTTTGAAAAGTTCCATTTTAAGTGTAGCTATGGTACTCATCACAAGGAAAACTTCAAATTTCCTTTCATATCACTAAAAGCTTTATGCTCAGACACCACTGTACATGGGGCTACAAATATATAACAAATTAAAAGGAAGCAACATATTAACAATGCACCCTGTTTTGCTGGAATACTCCTAAATATTTTAATAGGGAAATGTTACTATACCATTGAAGAATTCATGGAAGACTATGAACAACAGAAATGTATAGCTAATATTGCAGTGTTGTCTTTGTACAATAAAGGAAACTGGTAAACCTTTAACTTATAGTAAATATCGTAGTGTTGTATTTATTTGCATTACTCTTAAAATAATGTAAAAAGAATTCCTGTAAATCATTATACATTATATTTCTGCTAAACCTGATGTGTCCCCTGTACAACAGATCATATGATTTGTACAATGTACGTAATGAGACTAATAAATCACATTTTACATTCCATATTTTATGCACTGAAGGACAGCCCACTGAAGTAATTACTTTTTTCTAAGGCTCTTGGCTACTTAAAGTCCACCGCCATAGGCAGTGCTCAGTATGTCTGGTTACAATGTGAAGGACCCAGATTCAGTTCCTGATATTACCACATGTGTGTTTCATTCATGACAGGGATCATGTAATGGAGTCCATTCAGACTTGTGATGCCAACTGAGGGGTTACTTCAATGAGAAGTAGTAGCTCTAAGGTCTAGAAAGCTGGCAACAGCCAGGAGAGTTGTTTGCTCATCTCAGGCCCCTCCAGACTACGTCCAAATGGCATCATTGGCAAACGATGACCTGACTGTCAGTCAGCCCTGATTGGGTCATATGTTCCAGAGTGTGGAGCTTGGTTTTTTGTTTGTCTTGACTATCTAAATTCCTGTTAGAGATTAATAATAAAGAACAGGAATTCTTCGCCTCTTGCTCAAGAGAAGAAACACAATATCATCATATACACTTTTCAACCAACCTATAGCTGCCATCTCATTAGTGTGGGAAGAATTCAGGAAGGGTATTGTTAACATCAGTTTCACTAATCCTTTGCTACTCTTGGTACACTCCAATGAGTTTTCAATAGTTATTTTTCTCTGGGAGACAAATTTGATTGTATCTGCTATTAGTGCAAACACTACTGTTGAATGAAATGAAAAGTTGAGAACAGCAGAAATAATGTATTCATGTCTTGGGAAGCTTGCTGTACTCTGTATCAAGGGGAAGTAAGTGAGAAAGGATAGATGTGTGTTAATCATTGGCCTCTCAAACATACAGGGAATAATAATATGTCTTAGAGAAATGTCAGCAAGGGATGTGAAGGATCACATTATATATTCTGTGTGTGCACCAGAAAGTCTCATTCAACATATTGTGAAGTGCTTGTGTTTAGACATGAGATGAGGTCTATCCAGACCACTTTGCTTTATCTTTCCCTCTGGTTTAAGAAATCTGATATCCTGTCTGTGCAGAATAGTACTCAGTAACTATCAGCAACTAATAAAATACTGCATGTTGACAAAGTCAGTGTATGTATGCTTTATACAATGTGTTATAATTTAACTTAAGAAATTAAGGGCGTCACTCACATAGATTCTAACCTTTGTACTAAATGGAGTAGTAAAAAACATTAAGTAACTGATCACATATTTAGAGATAAACAGGTGCAACTGAACCATTAAAAGCTGGATATACGATGTAGTAAGGTTTTCAGATGTTGACAGTATTGCAAGTATTTGTTACCAAAGATTGACAACAGCAATATTTTGTAAAGCTGTATTTCCTAGTGCACATGCTTGACCCTTTATAGCCTCCTCCTTGTGATGAAAAGGTTACAACACCACCTGAACCTATTTCTTTCCCTAATGAACCTTATTATGAACATTGCTTACTGCAACATCTTCCCTTTCATCACCAGGCATTCCAGAATCTGAATTATCTTCACATGCATCCATGCATAAGTCTTTCTCACACTTGTCAACATCACTTGCATCATTTAACCATTATCATATTACAGAACTGAAACCTTATTGTGAGGCATGTCACTCAGAGGGCATGTCCTAATAATAAAGCTTCAATTCTCACTCAGTAACAGCTGGGGATAAACTAACCTCAACAATGTTCAAGGACATTAGAGCATATGGCAGTTGTAACTACACACAACTGCAAAACAAGGTGCGAACATACAACTTTAGAATTATTAACCAGTAAGGGAGACCTAACCTCACAAGTTAAGGGCTAAATAGGCTGTTTGAGGGAACAGGGTACTACGAGCTGCAGATTGTGGCACACTATGAAACAAATGATGTTTGCTGTCTAGTTTTCAAGGTCATACTTCATTTGTACAAGTGGCAGGCAGAGAATGTTGCTCATCAAGCTTCAACAAAGTTCAAGATCTGCACCATTGTCTCCAAAATTAAGGGGGCCTTGGGTCTTGAGCTGAAGAGATGGCTGAAGCAGAAACTTTGAAGTTTCTCTGACAAGTTATATCATGACTCCCTGTACTTGTGGCATTAGGCAGAGAGCTGTAGTGTTCCATTAAATAGGTCAAGGGTGCACTAACCTGAGGGGCTGCTCTCTAGGTAGCTGCCTGTGTGTGGAGCACACATTATGTTTGCATTTACTGTTGTTGTTACAGAGTTTGGCCAATTCTAGACTGCTTGGAACCACAAACTATGATGCAGTATTTTTCTTATTATCTTTGCAGAACTCTATAATGCATTGGCTGCTTGTCTACCTCTGCTCATTTTGACATCACTCATATAGGTTGTGGTTTTTGTTGTTGGATATGAAAATTTTGCTATACTGATTTGTAGCCTAATATTTTCTTTGCCTTGTATGGTTTCTTCTGGGTGTTGAGTCTTCTCAAATCACTTCCTGTATCTTCCAGCCATCTCCATGAGTTTCTTGATTAGCCTGCTGTAATTCATTCTGTGAATGGAACTGTGAAGCTTTAATCTCCTCTTTCTTATTGTGTCTGTGATGGTTTCTATGTGTGTGTATGAATCTAATTTCTCCTCTTCATCCAGCTGTTATCTTTGTTCTTTTGTAGTACTAAAATTATTTGCATATTTTCCTTTCTTTCTTTTCCATTTCCTCTTGTTCATCTCATTTATTCAGCATAAGTCTGCCCCCAGTAGCTGAATGGTCAGTGTGACTGATTGTCAATCCTCTGGGCCTGGGTTCAGTTCCCAGCTGGGCCGGGGAATTTTGTCCACCCAGGGACTGGGTGTTGTGCTGTCATCATCATCTTATCATCCTCATCAACTGCAGGTTACCAAAGTGCGTCAAATTGAAAGACCGGCACCCAGCAAACGGTCTGCCCAATGGGTGGCCCTAGCCATATGATTAAATAAAATTAAATAAATAAATTCAGTGTAAGGCAGTCAGATCTATGCAGTGCTTATGATTTAATTTTTGTTGCAATGGAGTATAAATGATCTTTTATTTTATTGGTTTTGGTTTTGTTCTTATGCTAAATCCATTTTCTTTAGTTTTTTCTTAACATGTGGTGTCATCTAAGCCACTTTATTGTATAGGCTATATTCTCCCAAATACTTAAACTTGTCAATTCATTTGATATTTTCTCTGTTGTGCTTATGTTTAATGTATTCCATTGTCTCAAGCAATATTTGTAATCTGGTTTTAGTTGCAATTTTTTACGTGTTTCTGTCAGTATATTTGCATCTGATTTGTTCTTAGAAATTATTTAACATGATCAGTAGAAGTGAGACATTTCACTTCAAGCCTTCCCCTTCCTTGTCCCAGATGAATTTCTTTGATGTTTATCTCTTGTAGGTCTTTGCCTTAGTTCCTCCTAAGAGAATGGATGAGAACTCATCACCCTCCTGAATTCCTGTGTTAATTCTGAAAAGTTCACATACTTTTCCTAGAAATTTATCTGTTGAAACTGTGTCTGCCACTGTCTGTTCAACTAACTGTCTGGTGGTTTTGCCAATGCTTGCTTCTTTCAGTAGTAGGAATACTGTCCATCTATGAGATCATAGGCTTTTTTTAAATCAATGAAAGTGACAACTGTGTTGAGGTTCCACATTTTTCTGATCATGAGGATTGTTTTCTAGTTAAAAATTTGCTCTGCCACAATCTTGGTACTCACAATGTGTGTATTCTGCTTGGGCTTCTATATTACTCTGTACTACTTAGAATATAATTTTGTCAGTAACTGGACATAGAGATACGCCTGGCTAATTGTTGGTTTCTTTCCTACTTCTCTTCTTTTACAGTGGATGGATTATGGCTTGTTTCCAATCGTCTGGTGTTCTTCCTTAGTCCCAGAATTCTTTAATAACCTCATAAATGGTTTCAGGTACCTACTTCTTTCTAAGTTTCCACATCTCAGCTAATATCCCATCTCCATATCACACTGTATTGTTTTTCAGATGGCCAATGTATTGTTCAATTTGATGCAATTGCAATGGTGCTAAAGATGGGCTTTCTTTTTGAGATTGTCTGAAAATTAGTCATCACATCAGTTCCTCACAGTTTAGGAGATTCTTAAAGTACACACATCAAAAAAAGTTTTGCATCACTCTGGTTCCCAGAACTCCTGAAGATAGACATTGACTGTGGATATTGTATCACAGACACAGTCCCTTTGATTGTTCAGAGATGTCACTAACCCCACCCAACTTGGAGTGAACCAAAGCAATGTTGTTTGGACATGGAGGAGATACTATAACGGTACAGCCTTCGCCAGGACTCATATGAAATGTCCGATATCACCTTTTTTTTTATATGCATCCGGATAGTTATCGGACAATTCAGTGCTTCCTAAGGCCTTGTACGTGTGTCTTTATATATATCATTCTGTCCCGTCTGATAAAAAACTTGATATTCATTGTGAAAGCACTTGGAATGTTCTAGAAGGACGTGCATTGTCATAATTATTGATGGATTGTTGTCACTGATAAAATTATGTACATTTTCTAAACTACGTAACTAATCAAGAAATTGAAGCGATAAGTCCTTAGCAATATATAACTAGAGACTGCAGAGATGTTAGCATGAAAAATCAATGCTTCTAATCAACAAAATTGTAATCTAATAATAATCCATTAACAGAAGACCTTACTATCTTGAGAAACAGCTTAAAAGCTATTATCAAGCTATTATTTTCATTTGTTATTTATTTTTATGTCTTCCACTGCAATTAATATACTTTGTAATTTCATTTCTAATTAACTCTCCAATTGTTTACATCTCACAGTTTTTCAATTTCCAGAATTTGAGGCCTTATTTGTGCATTTTATGTATGTAATCGGATAAATTATGAGCTCTGTAATAATAAAAGATAAATTATTGTAATTAAAATTCAGAATGATTTTCTTATGGAAAACTAAAGATATTACTATAAAAGATTGTCATTCAATATTGTATTTTTATCTTATTCGGCTGTATCATCAGTTTCATTACAATTTGTAAATTTTAATTGTAACATCAAAATTGTACAAAATTAATAATGCTTTATTTTGAAAGTTATTGTTAAAATTCTATATAAAGCAATGCAGCGATGCTGTGACACGTCTGTTTTGAAGTTACTTTTGGAAGTCAAAGAGATCAGTGAAGTCCGCGCGTGTTTTGTTTACATGACGAGTGTGCAGTTTGAATGTCAATTATTGTGAATAAATTTTGTGAAGCATGAAAATTTCGCATTAATTCATCAATGGACTAGGCAGAAGAAACTTAAGTTAAGTAACATTCACATGAATTGTTACAATGCAGAGAGACAGGAACTGTCCATGACATGCCTTGCTCACGGGCTACTACTGCAGTGGATGACCGCTAACCACAGATTATGGCTCAGAGGAACCCTGATAGCAATGCCACCATGTTGAATAATGCTTTTTGTGCAGCCACAGGATGTCATGTTATGACTCAAACAGTACGCGACACGCTGTATGATGCAAAACTTCACTCCCAATGTCCATGGCGATGTGCATCTTTGGAACCACGACACAGTGCAGTGCAGTACAGATGGTCCCATCAACATGCCTAATGGACTGCTGATAATTGGCATCACGTTTTCTTTACTGATGAGTGTCGCATATGCCTTCAACCAGACAATCATCAGAGATATGTTTGGAGGCAACCTGCTCAGGCTGAACACCTTAAACACGTGGTCCAGTGAGTGCAGCAAGCTGAAGGTTCCTTGTTGTTTTGGGTGGCATTATGACATATGCCGATGGTGGTCTTGGAAGGCGCCATAATGGCTGTATGATATGTGAATGCCATCCTCAGACCGATAGTGCAACCATATCGGCAGCATATAGGAGAGGCATTTGTCTCCATGGACGACAATTCGCACCCCCATCGTGCACATCTTGTGAATGACTTGCTTCATAATAATGACATCACTCGACTAGAGTGGCCAGCATGTTCTACAGCCATGAACCCTATCGAACATGTCTAGGATAGATTTAAAAGGGCTGTTTGTAGTTGACATTGCCCAAGAACCACTGTGAGGGATCTATGCCAAATCACCACTGAGGAGTGGGACAGTCTGGACCAACAGTGCCTTGATGAACTTGTGGATAGTATGCCACAATGAATACACACATGCATCAATGCAAGAGGATGTGCTATTGGGTATTAGAGGTACCAGTGTGTACAGCAATCTGGACCACCACCTCTGAAGGTCTCGCTGTATGGTGGTCCGACAAACAATGTATGGTTTTCATGAGCAATAAAGAGGGCAGAAATGATGTCTATGTTGATCTATATTCCAATTTTCTGTACAGGTTCCAGAACTCTCTGAACCGAGGTAATGCAAAACTTTTGATGTGTTTTTTTGTTAGTGACTTGCAGTTATCTTTGTTGTTTGTAATCAGTTTGCTTACTGAATCTCTGAAGTGAAGGCTCACTGTCATGCATCCTATTATTTACTATCTGAAAACATTGTACATATTCATAGGGTTGCTCTGTCTGAAATGTATATCTATTTCTTCTAATCACTTCCCTCATATTTCTGTTTCTCTCCTCTAGTAATGTTTGACGTCTGTCTGCTGATCTCAGTGGACATGTTCCAGTCTCTCTCCTTTTGGAAGCTGTTATTCTACACTCCATTGCTTCATCACATACCTTGTTCCACCTTTTATGATTTTGTTCTCTTGGTTGTCATTCTAGTTCTTCCACCCTTTCGAACATTGCTTCTCTGGTCTCATCCCAATGTCCTATCTTCTTCACTGTGTTTTTAACAAATTTGTCCCTGTTGCCAGAAATTATGTGCCAGTACTATGGACTTTTCTAATTGTGGGGTTTGGTCTTTTATGTTGAAATTTTCCTTTATTTCTGTTAAAAATGATTGAGTTTATGACTTGCGATCTTCTGACCAGTCCATTCATAATTTCTCTATGGTTTAGTTTGGTTATTTATGTGTGACGTAACATGAGCCTAATGTGTATTACAAGAAAACAAAATTTTGTTTCTCCTTGGTAATTTTCTGAAACAGGTTGATAGTTTTAAGTTGAATTGTCTGCAGAAGTTCGTAAGCCCTTCTCTGTTCTTGCAGATGTAAATTTCATGCTACTGCCTTGTATTTCTCTTCTCTGCTGATCTGTATGTGGACATCTACGAGTAATTTTATGTGATGCTTCAGTGTTTTTGATGTGTCATTTTCTAATTTTTCCCGATATTGTTTGACTTTCTGGATATTTCCAATTGTCCTTGTTTGCAGGTGTGCATGCATTTATGAAGGCATAGCTGTTAATTGCTGATCTGAATGAGAGAAGTTGTATTCACTCTGATGAAGGTGTAAAATACATTATGGATTCTGTTAGATTCTGTTTGTCCATGAAAGATGTTCCAAGCACAGTGACTTTCTATTTATTTTTTATGCCCAGTTTCCCTTTATGAATCCTGTAGCTCTCTCATTTAGATGCATTCTCATCCTCATATTTGGTTTTCTGAAGTGCTATTATGAGTATACTGTATATGTTTAACACATTCATCGATTGTTTAAATTTCCCAGTATTAAGTAAAGTGTTGATGTTCAATGTGCCTAACAAATGTATTTTTCTTAGAACTTTTGCAAGAAGTTGTGTCACTGTTTCCAGTGATGAAGGGTTGATAACAACTTGGAGTACTTTTCTCTTTTCTGTCTGGTGTTACTTTCAAACCTGGGCTGAACATAAATTAGGAAGGGGTGTTAACTGCTTCATGGGAAGTCACCTGTGATCAAACTGCCAGATGGGTTTTAGCAGGCCACCTAATATGGGAACAGGTGCCTTTCATAGCCAACCACTTTGGTAACATAGGCCATTGATTTTTGCAGCCACTATCCATGTGTAAGGAGATGATTAATGCATAGCTGCTTCTTGCAAATCACTTATAAAGTGCTTTGGTGATTCCATCCATTTCCACATAATGATAGCTGTAAGAATTTGAAGTGTAAGACACAAAGAAGTGCCCCTCAAGTGCAGTGATTATAGTTCTAGTGATCAGCTGCTAAACTGTCTGCAACAAAATTTCAGAGTTTCAAATAGTCCTAAAAAGTAGTGGAGTTCATACACTGCTGAGCCAAAACTTTATGACACCTGCTTAATAGCTTGTTTGTTCATCTTTGGAATGAAATACATAACTGATTCTGTGTATCAAGGATCCAACCATTTGTTGGTAGGTTTGTGGAGGTATGTGGTATTAGATGTCTATGACCAGGTCATGCAATTCACATAAATAATGGGCTGCTGATTTGCATATGCAGTATTGGCACACAACAGTGATACAGATGGGTTCTATAGGATTTACATCAGGTTAATTTGGGTGCCAAGATGTTAACATGAGTTCATTACAATACTCCTTAAACCACTGTAGCATAGTTCTGGCTCTAAAAAATGAACAGTTGTAATTCTGAAAAATGGCATTGCTGTCATGGAAGACATCTAGCTTGTAGGGATAAAGGTGGTTCGTAGCTGTCAGCATGTTTCTGATTACTACCACAGTCCCATGTGAGTATAGAAGAATGTCTCCCATACCAAAATGCTGCTTGCATCAGCCTGTGTCCATTGTGCACTGGATGTTTCAAGCTGCTGTTCACCTTGATGATGGCATTTGCAGAGATTACCATTGACATAGTGTAGCAAAAATGTTATTCACACCAAGAGCTGAAATATTTCCATTGACCAACTGTCAAATCCCAATGGTTCCATGCCCACTGCAATCATAAGTAGTGATATCATCAGGACAACATGGGGTGCTTATGGATGGTCTGCCACAGAGCTACATGTTCAACAACGTATGACGAACAGTGTGCTCTGAAACACTTGTGCATGCACCAGCATTGTGCTCTTTTGGCAGAGATGCCACAGATCACCATACTTTACAGAGCAAACAAACCTCTAAACCCCATGTTCTGTGAAAAGCCATGGCTGTCCTCCTAGCGCTTTCCATAGATTCTCATGAAAGTAACAGGCGAGCATTCAACCAGCTTCTGTGTTTTTGAGATAATCGTTCATAGGTTCTGTGTAATAATAATCCGTCCTTTGTCAAAGTTGCTTATGTCAATGAATATCCCTATTTGTAGCCCATATCATCGCTAGTGTGATCCCCTGTCTGTGGCTGCTCTGCTTACACACCTTTATTACGACATCACATGCCCACGTCGCCAGGTGGCATCCAGTGTCATGGTGGGCATCGCTCAGAATGTTTTGGCTTATCTGTGTATAATGTTAGGAAAGAAATCTTTATAAAACCTAAATTTGACAGCAGTGATATTTTTTGGTAAATCTAAGTGTGTATTAAAAGGATAGGTCAATTGGGAAATGGAAGTGGAATGTTTGTTGCAATAGTACAAGAAACAAATCCATTGTGAGACAGGGATAGAAGCTGCTTGTTAGATTGTTTGGCTAAGATTCAGTTTTGAGGGTGAGGATAAACTTATAATTTTGTCCATCTGCTGACCACCAAACTCATCCTCAGATGTAATCATAAACTTTAGAGAAACCTCCAACTTCTTGTACATGTCCCCAAATCATACCATCATTTTTGGAGAAGACTTTCATCATCCAAAAATCAGTTGGGATGATTACGGTTTTGTAAGTGGAGAGGATGTCAAGATATTCTGCAAAATAGTACTAAATGCTTTCTCTGAAAACTACATGGAACAAATACTTCAGAAGGCCACTTATAATGGAAGTATATTGGATCTAATGACAACAAACAACTGGGTTTAGAGGTTTTCTATATTTCAGCTGGTATTGAAGGGCATGTGACAGTTGTAACAGCAATGATTGCACAAATATAAAGAGAAACTAAAACAAGCAGAAAGATTTACATTTTGAGCAAGTTCATAAAGCAGGTAGCCATGTTATATCTTCAAGAGGAACTCAGAACGTTTACCTCTGAGCAGGACCACATAAAAGAACTATGGATCAAGTTCAAACAAATGGTTGAGCAACCACTGGGCTGATATGTACCTAGCAGAACAGTTTCTGATGGTATACTTTCATGGTATACATTCACAGTAGAAAAACTTCTAAAGGAACACTAACTTCTGCATAATAGGCATCAAACAAAAATCTTATCAAAAGATCTTACATAAAACTCAAATAAAATTCTGCTCCTATGCAAAGGCTGACAGTAGGACCAAAGTTAGTGACCAGACACTCACAGATGACACATGAATTGAAATTGAGAGCAGGAAAACAAAATCAGAAATGAATACCTCAATTTTCAAATATTTAGTTACAAAAGAAGATACAGCGGTAGCCCCACTTTAAACCTCACACATTGTAATGATGAGTGATATAAATATAATTGTCAATGGCACTGAGAAACAGCAAAATCACTAAAATTAAACAAGGCTCCAGAGGTTGAAAAAGTGATCCACAAAACTACATTCATCCATCTGTTGACATCCATCTGTTGTAGAATCCTAGAACAGATTCTGAGTTCAAATGTAACGTAACAGAATGACCTACACAATACCAGCCAGCATGGATTCAAAAGATATTTATCATAGGAAACTCAAGTTATGTTTATCCTGCATGAAATCATGGAAGCCATGAGCCAAGGCAGCCAAGTGGGTGGTTCCCAAAAACCAGTTTACATAATACTACTTTGCTGTCAATGTCATGAAAAGGATAGACTGCTACTCACCATATAGTAGAGATGCTGAGTCGCAGCTAGGCACAACAAAAAGACTCCTAAACAAGTTAGCTTTTGGCCAAAATTCCTTCTTCTGAATTATAAAACGTACACATATGCATTCACATGAATACAGCTCATAACCACATGACCTCTGTCTCTGGCAGCCAAAGCCACGCTGGTCTGTAGTGATGTACTGGGAACAGGAGTCATTATTTGTCATTTTAGGTGCATAGTTTCTTTGAAATGTGCCACTGTGATCAAGTAGGTATCAAGATACTAATAACAGCTGAACAGCTCTATATTGCAGTTGAGGATGTAGCAGCTTTCTTTAAAAAAGTAACAACTTTCTTTATTATTTACTTGATTAAGTTTTATTGGCATAACTGTGGATAGTATGAAGCATGATAGTGGTAGTTTATTGTCAGTATGGTACACAGGTTAGGTTTCTATGATTTGCAAGTCTTATTAATGAATACCTTTAACCAGTCAACATCACAGAAGGTTCTCATTCTTTATATGATATACAGAACATGGTGAATGTGTAAGTGAATGCATGAACAAATGAATCAGACTTGCCCCAGGGAACTCTTCCTGTTCTTGTTGTCTGTTAATGACCTGTAAGGCTATATTAACGATGAACATATACTACTAAAATTATTTAGGAGAAACAGTAAAAAAACTGTGATGCTCACTCAGTGGAAAACATTGGTCTACTTCAACATCTGTTTCATACCATCATATGGAAAACATCTGGTGGTATGCAAGATCATTTATAGAAATTCAGTTAAATACATATGAAGCTTTCTTTGTTAAAGAAGCCAATTGATGTGGTGACCTTTCTGCACAATTATTGCAATTTTAGCCCCAAAAGTTAAATGTGTTTATGATACATGTCACAACTTACCCGTGATGATAAAACATGCAATTACAGAAACAATGTTTAAAATGTGAAAAATAGATCTTGATGCTACTTTGGTGCTCCAGCAGTGGTGTCAAAAATCAACATTTTATGTACTCAGACTGAACAGCTACAAAGGCACAATTAAGCTATGGCTCAGGATGATCTACCAAAAATTTTAAATTTTAAGAAGAACAAAAGTAGGAACTGCCTTTAATATGGCTAACTAGGTAATCTATCAAACAAGTGTCAAACTGTAACGGAGTGAGTCATTGGTCAAATGAGATTCCTAGTCTTAATAAAACAAATTGTTGTGCAATGCTGTTAGTTTATGAAAAGTGTATAGAAAGTTCAAGAACCGATAAAAACACAAAAATCTAAAAAAGTGAAAGGAAAGTTTTTAATGATAACTATAATTTGTTTTTAGATATAAAGTAGACTGTGATGAAAAATACATTGATAGTAGTGCATAACATCATGTTACAATCAATGTAATTGAAGTATTTGGCATGGATAAAATTGATGTGATATTTAAGAGACAGAGATAGACAGTATAATATTTTGAAGATATTTGATTTATTTCAGTTGGAATTCACAACTTATTTTCTGCCTAGAAATTTAGGCAAAATGGAATCAAGAAAATAGTTGAAAATGATAGTTAAGTGTGAGTATTGTTTAAGAATAAAGCTGGAACTGATGTTGCTGTCCAATGATGAAAATGAGCTTGATTATTTATCTGTGAAAGCTGTTCATCAAGCAAAGGCCTGTGTTGTTGATGAAACTGATGGCATACTACAAAGAAGCAGGAAAATGTAATGATATATCTTGAACAGAATGACCTCCTTAGTGCCAACCAGCACAGATTCCCAAAACATTGAACACATGAAGCCCGCATCTCGTGGTCGTGCGGTAGCATTCTCGCTTCCCACGCCCGGGTTCCCGGGTTTGATTCCCGGCGGGGTCAGGGATTTTCTCTGCCTCGTGATGGCTGGGTGTTGTGTGTTGTCCTTAGGTTAGTTAGGTTTAAGTAGTTCTAAGTTCTAGGGGACTGATGACCATAGATGTTAAGTCCCATAGTGCTCAGAGCCATTTGAACCATTTTTTTTAACACATGAAACCCAACTCACACTTTTCTCACATAAAATACTGAAAGCTTTGGATCAAGGCAGTATTTATTGATTTCTGAAAACACATTTGACTCAGTACCACATCTTTGCTTATTGTCAAAAGTATGATTTTATGGGGCATCATGTGAGATTTGTGACTGGATTGAGGTCTTTTTGGTAGGGAGGATGCAGCATGTTCTCTTGGATGAAGTGTGTTGGGACCCTTGCTGTTCATGTTATATGTTAATTACCTTGCAGACTATATGAAAAGTAACCTCAACTTTTTGCAGATGATGCAGTTATCTGTAATGAAGTACAATCTGAAAGAAGCTGCATAAATATTCAGTCAGATCTTGATAATACTTCAAGTGGTGCAAACATCAGCAACTTGCTTTAAATGTTCAGAAATGTAAAACTGTGCACTTCACAAAATGAAAAAATGAAGTGTTCTATGACTATAACGTCAATGAGGCAATGCTGGAATTGGCCAAATCTTGCAGATATCTGGGTGTAACTCTTTATAGGGATATGAAATGGGATGCTCACACAGTCCAGTCATGGGTTAAGCAGCTAGCAGACTTTGGTTTATTGATAGAATACTGAGGAAATGCAATCAGACAACAAAGGAGACTGCTTAAAAATCACTCATGTGACTGGTTCTAGAATACTGCTCAATTGTGTTGCACCCGTTACAAATAGGACTAACAGCAGATACAATTACATAAGGCACTGAATCATTTTTCTGGAAGGGCTGTTGATACATCAGACACAGAAGAAAAAAATGAGTTTGCCGATAATGGCTATGAAATTATTAGTTTTGAATGTATTAGTCAATAGGATTTCATCAACCTATATGTGTCCAATACCTGTTTTAATAACCACTTGAGTGACACTAAAGAACAGTATGAGAACAATGTGATAGTAATGAATGAAGGCAAAGGAACCCACAAATTATTTGAGTGATAAAGCTTGAAGAAGTCATTACATTGCAGTGAACATTCAGCACATAAACCAATAATGGAGCTTCAACATAAGGCTACAAGGAATTATACAGGAGTGAGATAGTTTGAAAACTCTGAAAACCGAATAAAGCTGTGGAAAAAGAAGTAAATTTTCTGAAGAAAAATCAAATCTTGAATAGTTAAAACCAGTAAAATAAACAAGTTGTTTCAAAATTGGTGGGATTTTGCTACAAAATTGAAAGTTTATGATGAAGTACTTTTATCAGCTGTTGAAAGAAGTTACAGTCTTCAGTTTATAATTTCAGATTAGGTAATCAAAGTACTAGCAGATTTATTAATGGATCAGGATCATAAACACATAGAGACAGTTTCAATATATTCATCAACTCATAAAGGAGAAGGAGATTAGTATGAGAAGAATACCGACTGACAGATAGAGAACTAACATTCTTGCAAATTGGTTATCCTTAAGTTACAGTCAATGAAGGAACTTATGATGGGGTGCATTGTCATGTTGATACAAACAGTCATGGTCTCTGAAGTGTCTCTACTGTGTGTACTACACAATGCTCAAAAATGTGTAGATATCCCTTCACAGTTAGCATTTTTGGAGGTATAATAATGGGACCACACCATCATCACGAAAACATTCCCATGCTTCCTCCAAGCTTCACTGTTGGCACTACATATGATGGTAACTAGCATTTTCGAAACATTCACCAAATCCAACAACTAACATTTTTGAAATATTCACCAAATCCAAATGCTTCCATTGGATTACCATGGGATATAGCATTGTTCATCACTCCAAATCATTTGTTTCCATTCATCCTCTGTCCACTGCAAGTATCACTTAGCATTGACTACAGAAACATGAGAGTTATGAGGAGCTGTTCGACAGTTGTACCCCATTCTTTTTAAGTCTTTACGCACAGTCACTATGCAAGCTGAGCTGCTGGTAGCCCCCTTGAACTCACCTGTGATCCCTTCCACTGATTTCAGTGGAATTTTTTACAGCCACCCTCCACAGTACTTCCTGTCCGTTAGTAAATGAGGCCTGCCTTGTCTTTTTTTTAGCTGTCATTGTTGCTTTATGTCTTCACTTCACAATCACATCACCAAGGGTCGACTTGGACAGCTTTAGAAGGGATGAAGTGTGCCTAATGGATTTGTTACTGAATGGTTAGTCCACGTTCCAAGTCACTGAGCTCAACTAACAACACTATATACTCTGCCTCTCTTTATGCTGGCAGGTTGGTATCTCGGTATCAGTTCCAAATTAAGTAGTGGTGTCCAGATACTTTTTATTAGTTTGAAAGTATAAATAAAAGGTCCGTAATCCTGATTCCCAGAGGGGGAGGAAGGTAGCAGTTGACCCCTCTTGCCCTCCTCCTCCCTTGTGGATGGCTAAATCTACATCTACATTTGTACTCGGCAACCACTTTGAAGGGATTATCACGTAATCAGCTGCAGTATATCATATCACAAGCATGGAATTAACTTGCACATTTTGGTTTTGTATAGTGGGAAAAGTGTAATGTTAACCTATGTGCTTAAAAGCAGGGAACTGAGGAACAGAAAGAAAAGTGTGGTTATTAGCATTCTTTTAAACATGTATTAACATCCTATCTCATGTCCTAGCTACCATTAAGGTAGGCCTACTGCCTTCTAAATTTGCTGTCCTTGCAGATTCTGGAGAACATTCCCTTATTTCTTGTGTTACCAGTCCACTTAAATTTCAGCGTACTTCTATAATGAAATGAAAAATTCTGACATAAGCTGCAGTTGGGCATTGAAATGAACCAGTGCCGACAAGTGAAAATTCATGGCAGAACGGGACTCAAACGTGGATTTCCCACTTTACCCAAGGTTGACAGGGGGCACTACGTACGTAGTGTGCGACAAGTTGAGAATCTGAATAGGGCAGTAAATGTGCTTGGATACTCGAAGCAGCTAATGTGAGCGCTCTCGTAAAGTAGAAAATCCAGGTTCGAGACCCCATCTGGCACGCATGTTCAATTGTCACCACTGAATCCACTTCAGTGCCCAATTGCAGCCCACGTCAGGAGTTAGTTCAGTTCATCAAGTGTATGTACAGCTGCAGGTTCCAGAATGCTGCACGTTCTCAAAGATGCAATATTCCTTCAGACATGCATCCCAAGGAACAGGCACTGCAGTGAGTACAGTCGTTATGAAATACATGAAATGTGTTCACAGTTGCGAATACTAACAACCATCAGCTGTATAAGGGAATGACGTGAATGAAAATTTGTGCTGGTGTGGGACTCGAAGCCGGATTTCCCACTTCACGCAAGCCGTCGCTTTGGCTACGTATCCATGCACGGCCAGATCCAACCTTCCCTATGTCGTCGTTCCTGCATCATAACCGGTACTCTCACACAAATTATGTAATTCCCGGACATGGGAGGGCATTTTAATTGAATACCGCTGCATGGAATCGGAAGATAAATAGGATATGACAGTGCCCGCGTTGTTAGGAAAGCGATGCAATGTCCCTTCGGACAAGCATACACCTCCGAATAAACATTGCTCGCTCTTAACAACACAGGAACTAGAGTATCGTTTTTATCCGCCGATACCGGACAGCGATTTTCAATTAAAACGCCCTCTCCTGTACGGGAATTACATGTGTGTACGAGAACAAGTTGTGTTGCAGGAACGACGACATATGCAATTCTGAATGCTGTCGTGCGTCGTGCATGGATGGCAAAAGTGGTTAAGGCGACTGCTCGCGCAAAGCGGAAAATCTGCGTTCGAGGCATTCCCTCGCACAGGTGATGTTGCGAATACATTTATACTTCCGTAACACCAAATCTCAAACGCTTCGTTTCACTTTTTTCCGGCTTCCCAAAGCTCTTTCACTTAACAGACCAATATTTTTCATTTTAGGGCTTCCCTCTATGCCACTGACAAAAACCGCAAGCGATGCGCAATCAGTACAGTAATCTCACAAGAATTCTAGGCTATCGACGGTACTCTATTGCCTAATTTGTTTGTACAGCCGGAATTCGTCCTAAATTCAGCAACCGAAAGTCCATTTATCGTCATGCATGCAGTAACGAACTTAAAAATATTTCCTAATGGACCCATAGCGTGCAAAAATGAATCTAGAAACAATTTTTAGTTACAGTAATTGGAAAGTAGCTTTCAGGCTTTAGTCGGAATCAAAGACACGCACGGTCATTGTTTTCCAAGTGGTTGTACGATTCGTAACAAATAATATGCGTTATTGTAATTATTCGGAATAGCGCGAATTGCAAGCGTATGTGAGTTCCGAAATTTGTCGTAGTCTGCCAGGTAGGATATGAGAGAAGATGTAAACGTTCTTACTCGAACCGAAGCCGAAGCAGAGCTGTTCGGTAAATTATGGGTAGTCATGGAAAGCTAGTTGTAGCCTCAATCACAGCAAAGGCAGTACAGCATGACGTGACAAGACTAAGTTTTATACAAACACAAGAATCTTGATAGGCTGTATTTTGCGCTCTGTTCCTTGAGGTACCGGTACAGTACAAGCAAAGGAAACATTAAGCACTTCCACATCAGGTGGCAAGTGGTTGAGACGGAGGAATCTAATTCTCGAGGGATGAATGAAGTTAAAATCCTCGTCTTGTTATTCTGATTTATGTTTTCCTTTGGTTCCTTAAATCACTTGAGGCGAATGATGGTATGGTTTCTCAAACAGGATTGCGAACGATTTCCTTCACCGTACTGTACTTGAGCAGCCTGAGCAATAAAGACCTCGATGTCGACAGGACGTGAAATACTACATATTTTCTATTGCGAGCTACTTAACTGTGTTTAGAAACGTCCTGACGGTAAGGTACAGAAACGAATCATCCTTCAGAAGGACACACATCAGCATAACTATTCCCGACTCCAAGTATTGTGCTGCATTTTACCACAAAAAATTTCAGAATGCAGTCTCACTTTGTTAAGACGTGCAATATAACAACTACAACGCACCAGAAGTTGGTTAATTTCACGAGATTCAATTATGAAAAACAAGAACAGCTGAACAATTGCAAATTAACTAAATGTCAGAATGAAGGTAAGGCGATTATAATATTATAGGTTGGCTGTCTGGTACCGTGTGAAAGTTTAGCGGCCCCATTCCCGTCAGTTTTTACTTCCACGCCACCAGTAGCAATCTTAGGATACCCAGAGATATTACAAAATTCTTTTAAAAGCTGTATTTTTACGTCACACACCATGAGAAGGAGTTAAAAATCACCGACCTCAGGTGCATTTGAGCGTATGAATATGCATAGAAGACGACGACGCATTAACCACTCATTCGCCGGCGCTGAGAATAATCACACAATTCCTAATTCGCTTACATCCGCCCCCCCCCTCCCCCCTCTATGGTGCTCCGGCAGGGACCACCAAAACAATACTAGACCAATTAAGTGCGCACGGTGTCATTTAGGGAGTCATACTATCCGCGCTCCATACGTGCCTGGAACGGGAAGAATCCCTAATATGTGGGACAATGCCCCCTGCCGTGCACTTCACAACGGTTTTCAGACTATCTAGGTAAGCTTATGAGAACTAAGAACCGGTATCAGTTGTTGAAATAGACAATCTACGCCACCTACTTTTAATTAGTGCATAGCAGCTCTAAAACGTACCTTGTAGTTTTCGTTGGCCTATAGGAAACTTAACCTTATGGGGCTCCAACATCGCTGCTGCTTGGAGACCATAACAGTAATGCTTTTATTAAGTACTGATCTAAATATAAAAGAACTGGCAATGTAAGCGCTCAGAGAAAACAGTTATTTAAGAATTTTGGATTTCAGCCTGAAATTTAGCTGTCTACTAAATTTCCATGCTCTAGGCTGCTGTTTAGTTCGCCCGTATGCTTAAAGTCGTCCCTGATTTAAACCATAAGCCATTAACAAGATGCGACAAGCGTATTCTTTGGGAAGGATTCAGTCAGTGTGTGATGCCCACGTTAAAAACAATACGTAATACGAATTCTTGACACTCCTAGCAACATCACAAGAGTACGTCGTTAGTGAAAGCTTACCTGTGCGTCTTCCACAGCGGCCTTCAACAGAACGTGTGATGACAGCTATGATGGTGGCACGCCTGCTGCTCACGTTGAACCTTGAGTTTTCCTCCTCTTATCTCCATCCCTTGCGGTTCCCCCCACTGTCTAGCTTGCTGGATGACAGGCGTACAACACATTAAGGAGATTTTTTTACCAAGACATAAACAACTATAGAAACGAGAATTAAAGTGTACATGTGCAACCGACTGGATAAACAATGGTACATTTAAATCTAAAACAGAAGATGAGAGCAGTTATAATCGATGGGCATAAAAAAAAATGCTAAAGGCGCTAAATACGGAATACGCTGAGGATGTTTTGAGACTACAATCAATATTTCCAATACGTTACATTGGTGGCCAATAAAACAGTAAAGGTGCGTGTCCACAAGCAATTAACGTCTACATGCATTTGCTGAGATTTTTACGTCGACCAAAAACTTCTGCACGTTTACTTCTGCAAATCGCTTGGACAAGTTAATTTCGGCAATCTGCTGCAAGTACTTGCATAAGTGTTTCCACTAGAGACGCATCGTGTGGCGGTCAAATGGATGTTTACATTGTCGTGATAAAAACCAGAGCAGTCGCCATCATAGCTGGCTTATTTATTAAAGATAAGTCGTGGCGAAAATCAAAAAGTTATGTAAGAAAAATGTTTGGGCGAAGAAGTCGATGTAGAAGTGTGCATGTTTATCAGGAAACACTACTGTATGAATTAAAATCAGGACTTCGCCCAGATTAAAAACTTTATGAGAATGTCGAAAATCTCTTGTATGTTATAAAATAAAATATGCGAAACCAGGGTACAAAAATGTTACAGTCTGTGTCTCCAAGAGTTCGCCTTTTAATTACTCTTCGATTTTTGCATAAACATTATTTATCACAAACATAACGCATTTATGTTTACGCTGAGATTAAAAATCATTTAAATTTAAAGACATCTCTACTACTGTTCTGCGTGAAACAAAGTAATCGCTTAATTTTTTTGCATTTCCGTTTATGGATTGCCATAGTATATTTGTTTCGGTTCATCAGTCTTTATGCCTTCTTTTCGGCACTACCCTGGTCGTACCGGTATTGAACACACAAAACTTCTGCAAGTTTGAAAAAACTTCCGTCAACTGGCAATTTCAGCAGGTTTTTGCAGCAAAGGGCAAGAAACCGTTTCCACTTACTTGCGGAAGCTGCTTTTGCAAGTGGATGAAGCTTGCGGAAGTCGAGTTGTTGAGGGTGTTTGCATGTCAAATAACGTGGAGTAGCTTCTGCAAGCGACTTGCAGAAGTTTACCTGCTATTGGAGACACGCCTTAAGGCCAGAAAGGACAACAAACAACGAAATTTTAATTGTACGTATACGGTGTAGTAGAAAAACCATATGATCAAATTTGTAGGCGGTATAGGGCCCGTACAGAGCACGAAATTTACTACACGGAGCTGCCTCTTCTGACAGCGACACTGGCGGGACATTTAGACATCTAGTTGATTTGAGTTAGGACGACAGATGCCTGTACATCACTGCGTGCTTCTCCAAGTCTTCGCCAGAGTTCTTCATTCATAGTGGATGGTGAGAGGTGCTGTGACAGCGACGGTAAACCATAACCAGATGCATTTAATGGGTGAGAGACGTGGAAAACATACTGACCGGGTCAGCTGTCCAACACCGTCTGTACTGAGATAGGTTCAGACAGCATGGGCAACATGCGGTCGTACGCTATCTTTTTGGAAAAAATGGCTCTGAGCACTATGGGACTCAACTGCTGTGGTCATAAGTCCCCTAGAACTTAGAACTACTTAAACCTAACTAACCTAAGGACAGCACACAACACCCAGCCATCACGAGGCAGAGAAAATCCCTGACCCCGCCGGGAATCGAACCCGGGAACCCGGGCGTGGGAAGCGGGAACGCTACCGCACGACCACGAGATGCGGGCTATCTTTTTGGAAAGTAACGTCGTGGAGACTGGATAGGGCGCAGCCACCGGCCTTTACACGTCCGAAATGTAATGGCCTCTGCCAAAATAAATGGCTGTATGAACCAGCGGCGAGTAGTTAGCCTCCCTCGAAAATCCACTGCCGTTCTACCTAACAACTTTCACGATGCCGAGGGGTGTTTTGCTGCATTACGGAAAACTCTACGCAGAAGTGATGATCTAAGACATGATTACGACAACTTGATGTCAGAACACATTAAAAATGACCAAGTACATCTACATTTACATCTACATTTATACTCCGCAAGCCACCCAACGGTGTGTGACGGAGGGCACTTTACGTGCCACTGTCATTACCTCCCTTTCCTGTTCCAGTCGCGTATGGTTCGCGGGAAGAACGACTGTCTGAAAGCCTCCGTGCGCGCTCTAATCTCTCTAATTTTTACATTCGTGATCTCCCCGGGAGGTATAAGTAGGGGGAAGCAATATATTCGATACCTCATCCAGAAACGAACCCTCTCGAAACCTGGCGAGCAAGCTACACCGCGATGCAGAGCGCCTCTCTTGCAGAGTCTGCCACTTGAGTTTGTTAAACATCTCCGTAATGCGGAGTTAATTCCTCCAGAAAAATCTGCAAATTCATTTTATTTGTCTCATCAAGTGGTCAAAGAGAGAGAGAAAGGAGAACACAAAATGTGGAATGACGTTAGATGGTTGCTCTCACTAACAAACTGTACCCTCTCCTAATGCACTTAAGAAATCGGGCCAAACTGAAGTGATTGAAGTGCTTATGAGGTTCCGTCTGCGATGCCTCGTCATTGCCGACATTGTTCAAGCTTTTCTGCAGCTCCCTCTACATCCCGAAGATAACGATCTTACTAGATTCTTCTAGTGCAAGACCAACAATAACAAGATTGAGGATCACAATTAAGTAAGACAACGGGCAGGTCGTAATTTCTAAGTTCTGTTGCAAGCGATATACACGGCGCGAGTGTCATGGCGCGAGGTATCGATTTTGTTTACAGCGTTGCTGACAACACGTTTTCTAACGCCAATAGTGTTCCTGAGATGAGTGGAGCCAACGCAGTGTCGATGTGCTCTACTCTTACCTGGCGGGAGTTAATTTCGAGATTGTGTACGGTGGAAAGTGGTTTAGACTTCGCTATTTTAGGAACTGCGTGGGTTCTCATGGGGAGACATGTGTCAAACTAGGCGAAAGATATAGCGAGAATGAACCCCGAGAACGGAAAAACAGGTTTGCTCCCGTCTGCGTACACAAAACGCGGAATTGTCGATGACAACGCTGTACACAAAATGGATATCTGTTGTCATGACAGCCATGCACTCGATCGCTGTTCTTGTCAGTGTTTAAACAAAATCTATATCTCGCACCATGACGGTCGCGTGTTCGATATGTGTCGGTAGCAAGAGATCTTGAAAATTACCGGATAATTTGTCGATTCTCACGTCTTCCTTTTGGCCTTGATGCAGCCCGTTTCTGCTTTCAACAACCATATGTGAACTAGCAATCAGTTCCAGTTCACTCCACCAACTGTGTTATTGGACGGGAACATGTACATGGATGACTTTGATGCAGGTACTAAATCGGAAAGTAGCATACTATCGTTGTATTACGAGTTGTCTTCGCTAATGACGAAAATAAAACTGAAATTGTCGGAGTGGGCAACTAATTCGCAACAATTATCCACAATTTAAAATGTGGAAGGAAGGTAGATCAAAACAAAAGTCACGATTCTAGGAATGTCATGGAACTCTGAAGAAGACATTCTGAATGAGTCAGCAACGGGTCATTGGAAAATGTTCAGAGACAACTGCAACAAAAATAGTTACTGCGACCAACAACCGGTCTTTATGATCCTCTGGAATTAGTAACTCCGGTATCCACTGTAGTAAAAATTCTGTTTGAAGACACTTTGCTGCTCGGACTAGATTGAGACGAACCCATGCCTCGCAATCTATTGGTTAGATCGGTGGTCGTCAGACGTCTTTGCTCAAGAGCCAGTATTGACGTGGGCCGCAAACTGACCGATCTTATTAATTGGCAACCCACATAAATTAGTATGTTATAACCCCAATGCACAAGCTATATTAAGATCGCGGTAAGGTTGCCGCCGAACCCCCAATTAGTGATCGTTAACAGTATCAACCATTCGGAACACTTAGTGTCGACTGTTCTCTTAGATTGCTGCTGTCCTCAGCAACCCCAAAGGTGTAATACTCTAATTGCTTGACGAAATGTTTTAGTGTTGTCTGTGTAAGCGGATGACTGATTAATAACTGTAATTTTACTTATATTTAAATGCATTATGCAATGTTAGACTTCATCACAAAAGCCTACTAAATGTTTTGAATATCATTTTTCGGCCACTCATTAGGTTGCTCCTGTATTAAGCAGCTTTAATGTAATTTGATATTCCTTGATATAAATATGTAGGCCTATCGCATTTGACCGTCTCTATAAGGCGCATTCACGAATGCATGTTACTTTCGTTCGAAATTTTTACAGTAGCAGTACGAATCACTTATGCCTGCCGAGTCGTCAATACTGGATGATAAACACTGAAACATTCCCTCTTCCACATCTTTTAACTACGCAGTGGCCACTCTATACTTACCCCTCTACCCCTGAGGTAAGCACCCAACTCTGCCGAGCTCACGGCCGAAATTTCCATCACTTGAAATCAAGCACATCTTAAAATACTAGTGTAAATATTTCTGTGGGTTACTGAGCAAAAAAACTACATTGTTAAGAAGCTCATAACGTTAGTTGCTAGGTGTATATCATAAAAAAGTTACGAACCACTCCTTATGTTTGACATGACCCCGAGGGCGTTAGCTGGTATAGGTACAGGGGAAAACATCTGACAACGCCCGAATGCCAATACTTTGAATACCAACTTTACTATATTGACATTAAAATAGTAAGTGAACATTCGTTATCATGAACAGCAAGATCCTCAATATAATTTCTTAATGAAAATTCCTGAAGTATGATTTTAACAGATCAAAGAACAGCTCTCAGAATCAATTTACTACGCTTAAAACTCAAATCTCTTTTTAAGCAAAGGAAAAAAATACAATTTGCATAATGCAAGGTTAAATAAAAGATTCTAACGCCACATGGTAGTAGCAAAATTTTCCTAAATATCACCTGTGATCACTAAAGGTAATAAAATATTGATCACAAAATTTTAATTAAAACAACAACTTAAATGCAATAAAAAATGTGTGTGAAATCGTATGGGACTTAACTGCGAAGGTCATCGGTCCGTAAGCTTACACACTACTTAACCTAAATTATTCTAAGGACAAACACACACACCCATGCCCGTGGGAGGACTCGAACCTCCGCCGGGACCACCCTCACAGTCCACGACTGCAGCGCCTTAGACCGCTCGGCTAATCCTGCGCGGCTAAATGCAATAAAATCTGACTACTATCAATGTACATCAAACCCCGTAGCCTATACGATGCGCACCGTATCACAAAATATTTTTCTTCCTTTTGAACACTTTACATCCTAAACCTCACTACATGTTTCAAATACTACCCACAACGAATTATGACAACTAATTTAGCATAGGTGTCATAATTAACCAGGTACGTAAATTTTTTCCTTTCAAAATGAATAAAAAACAGACAAATCAACTCTTAATCTCAATGGTTATATCCGTTAAAAATATACAGGGTGTTTATAAATGAATATCGAGGTTTTAACGCTTTATTATATTTATTACATTAAACTTACAGTTATAAATGATATGTCAAATGTAAGAGCAACTCAAACAGTTGTGTTTGGCACCAGTGCGCCAACTCACAGGCATAGCGAAGTACGCGACTGATTGAACTTCACTGTACCCAAGCGCTGGACAGGCCGCAAGGGGGTCAATGACAGGACTTGCTTTGCATGGTCTCCACGTTCTCCCGACCTGACGCCATGCAATTTTTTCCTTTGGGGCTTCATCAAGGATCGTGTGTACGTGCCTCCGCTACCAGCATACCTCCCTGAATTAAGAAACTGGATTGAAGCAGCTGTTGCTACAATCACTGAAGACACACTTACCAACGTTTGGCAAGAACTCGGCTATAGACTTGATGTGTGCCGTGTGACAAATGGTGCTCACATTGAACATTTATAAGGTTCTTGGTAAAACTGTTTGAGTTGCTCTTTCATTTGACATATCATTTATAACTGTAAGTTTAATATAATAAATATTAATTTATAAACACCCTGTACAGTACATATCTTTTGACTTCGTCGTGGTCATGCGCTGTTGTGTACAAAGCTCTCCTTCAGGATCACATGCGTCGCGGGAAAGATTTTCCACGATGTACAAAACGTTAACAGGGCGCAGCCAACTTACACAAATTGCGTACTGGGATTATACGTCGATGTGGAAGCGGCTCGCAAATCTTAAAATGGACGAGGGAGTAGATGCGGTACTAGTAAACACTTCGACTATACTTCACCGCACCAGACATCAGCACGTTCAAATGGCGCTGAGCACTATGGGACTTAACTACTGTGGTCATCAGTCCCCTAGAACTTAGAACTACTTAAACCTAACTAACCTAAGGACATGACACACATCCATGCCCGAGGCAGGATTGAACCTGCGACCGTAGTGGTCACGCGGTTCCAGACTGTAGCGCCTATAACCGCACGGCCACTCCGGCCGGCACATCAGCACGATTGGGTAGATAGGACAACTGTTGCAAGGCAATCCCAGCAAATTTTAATTTCATTGAGAGAGGGGGGACAGTGTGACCAAAGAAGGATCCTTCCGATAACGAGTAATTATCAGCGCTGTAACGGCTGTCATTATCTCGGCTCAGATCACTATACTACACTGAAGCGCCAAAGGAACTGGTATAGGCATCCGTATTCAAATACAGAGATATGTGCACAGGCAGAATACGGTGCTGTGGTCGGCAACGCCTTAATCTGTGACAACCCGGCGGCCGGTGCGGCAGGCCGGTTGCCGGTGCGTCACAGCCGCACTCTTGTGTGACCGCCGCCATGCAATAACGAGCGATTCAACAGTGCGGCCTGCCGGCTACGGATCAAGGCCACAGGCCGGACGGCCAGGTCGCATTCTGTCTGGCCAGGCCTATAGATCGGTTACTGCTGCTACAATGGCAGGTTATCAAGATTTAAGTAAGTTTGAACGTGATGTTATAGTCGGCGCACGAGCGGTGGGACACAACATCTCCGAGGTAACGTACCGTGAATATCAGGAATCCAGTAATAAAACATCAAATCTCCGACATCGCTGTGACTGGAAAAAAATCCTGCAAGGGACTAACGACGACTGAAGAGAATCGTTCAACGTGACAGAGTGCAAACCTTCCGTAAATTGCTACAGATTTCTTTGCTGGACCATTAGACCATCAACAAGTGTCAGCGTCTGAACTGTTCAACGAAAAATCATCGGTATGGGCTTTCGGAGCCGAAGGCCCACTTTTGTGCCCTTGATGACTTCACGCATCGCCTGAGCCTGTCAACACCGACACTGAATTGTTGATGACTGGAAAGATGTTGCATGGTCGGACGAGTCTCGTTTCAAATTGTATCGAGCGGATGGATGTGTACTGGTATGGAGACAACCTCATAAATCGACAGACCCTTCATGTCAGTAAGGGCAAACTCTGTGGAGGCTCTGTAATGGTGTGGGGCGTGTGCATTTGGAGTGATATGGGACCCCTGATACGTCTAGATACGACTCTGACAGGTGACACGTACGTAAGCATCCTGTCTGATCACCTGCATCTGTTCGTGTCCATTTTGCATTGCGACGGACTTGGGCAATTTCAGTAGTACAATGAGACATCTCACAAGTCCAGGATTGCTACAGAGTGGCTCCGGGAACACTCTTCTGAGTTTCAGCACTTCCGCTGGCCACCAAACTCCCAAGACATGAACATTATTGAGCATATCTGGGATGCCAAGGGACGTGCTTTTCAGAAGAGATCTCCACAGCCCCGTACTCTTGCGGAAAATGGACGGCCCTGCGGGATTCATGGTGTCAGTTCGCTCTAGCGCTACTTCAGATATTAGTCGAGTCCATGTTACGTCGTGTTGCGGCGCTTCTGGGTGCTCGCGGGGGTCCATACGATATTAGACAGGCGTACCAGTTTCTTTGGCTCTTCAGTGTAGATTAAAGCATTAATTTTACTGGACGAACCACTGAATATGAGTTCCAATTGCGCTTTAATTTTACACTAAACACTGTCACTAACAAAACTCGGTCAGGTAAACGGCGTTCGCTTCTAGCTGTTGACTCAGGCAGCGTCTGGCGGGAGGAGACAGTCGGCGAGCGGGTAGGTCAGCCCTTTAACTGGCCCAGCTCTTGGCGGGTGCACTGACCACGCCCCCACTGACCAGTAGCAGCAACCTTCTGTCGGTGCCTCTGAAACACCAGTCCAGTGCTTCAACTCAAAGTTCGCTACTAGCCCGCGACCTTGAGAGGCTTGCGCTAGCTGCCAGCTGTCGCCGCTTTGTAATAAGTCGTCCGGTTAATAGCTTAAACACGCCGGAGACTTGGCGTTTTCGGCGTTCTCTGAGGGAGTAGCAGGCCACAGACAAGCTACGGTGGCCCATTTGTAAAACGTCCTCCCGTAGTCTTCATGCATCACAGTTTAACTTCTTATAACTAGCACAAAATACACATACGACATTAATCTTTTCTTGTCTACAAATACTATTTAATCAGATCTGTGGTCTCTGTGATGCTGCTTCAACTTTCGAGCGCCTAGCACTCGTACAGTACGTTAAGTTTCTAGTTCCCACCAGAGCAGTGGAAGTTATAGATCTAGCGTTATTTGATCGGTCTGCCCACCGAGCGACGTGGCGCAGTGGTAAGCACACTGGACTCACATTCAGGAGAGCGACAGTTCAAACCTGCGTCCGGCCATCCTGATTTAGGTTTTCCGTGATTTCACTAAATCACTCAAAAAAAAAAAAACAAAAAACAAAAAAAAAATGGTTCAAATGTCTCTGAGCACTATGGGACTTAACTTCTGAGGTCATCAGTCCCCTAGAACTTAGAACTATTTAAACCTACCTAACCTAAGGACATCACACACATCCATGCCCGAGGCAGGATTCGAACCTGCGATCATAGCGGTCGCGCGGTTCCAGACTGTAGCGCCTAGAACTGCTTGGCTACCGCGGCCGGCTAAATCACTCCAGGCAAATGCAAGGGGTGGTTCCTTTGAAGGGGCACGACCGATTTCCTTCCCCATCCTCCCCTAATCCGATGGGACCGATGACCTTGCTGTTTGGTCCCCTCCCCCCAAACCAACCAATCAATCGGTCTGCCCCAGAAGCCATCCCTAACGGCAAAGCCACTGGTACTAACTGAAGTGCGCCTGCCCTGAGGCAGTCGACAAATGCGGCAGCACTACCTAAAGTCCGTCTCACACAGAGTAAGATACGCTTCAATCTTACTTGCCGACCCACGCAACGGCTCCCTTTAGCGCTCTGTCGTCCGCTGGTCAGCTGCCCTGCACGAAGTTGTGCATGTTTCCTGTGGTAGGTCCAGTGTTACTTTTCTTGTGGGGCCTAGTCAGGTTCCCTGCATGCTGCCTGCGCTGGCCAATCAGGAATTAATTTGCCAACTGACGTCACAGTCTACAGGGTGGGAACTCTTGAGACAACGCCAGTCAACCCTCGAGACCAGATAGAACGTCACGCATTCGCCGGCCGACCTGCGATCTTTCTCATTTGATTGTAAAGAAACTATTCAGTAAAAAGTTTGATTCTCACACCTTATAGCTTCATTCGTCCGTTTCATGACGAACTGCCTGCCATTATGTTAAAGGTCACATTTACTGGGATATTTTAGGATTAAATTCACCGTGACGAGAATACCCTGCTCTGTTTGAATCTCGCCAGTTCTGATGCACTTCAAGTCTGTCGTTACGATTATATCGTCTGTCGTCATGTCGGTAGATTCCATAGTTTCTTTCTTGTCCGTCACGTGGTGGAGAATTTCTCCCTGAATCGTAACTGCGCGCTGGACCGTTGCGTCTAAAGTTATTCTGTCTCCCTTGATAATAATTAGTTTGGTTCCCATATTGTCTGTTTCTCTGATTGTCTCTGTGATAGTCATTACTGCGGAGAGGTGATCTTTCCCTGTAATTATTACTACTCTGCCAACGGTTGTCATACAGGTGGTGTCTGTTTCGGTCACGATTTACATTGAAAGAATAACCTTGTCGTATATTATTTCTGTCATCGCGGAATTGTGACGGATGTGATCTGTAATTGTTTTGCTCCTGTTTTTGCGTTCCGCAATTGTCAGTGTCAATTTCCAGTTCTTGTAACAGTCCCTGAAAAGCTTCAATGTCGTCTTTGCAACGTCCTGCTAAAATAATATGTCTCAAATGTTCAGGCAGTTTGATTAAGTAAATGCAGATGAGTTCTGAGGGGCTGTATGGGTTTGACAGGTACTGATTCTTGTGCAACATGTCTTCAAAATATTTCACAAGACTGGAAAATTCAGATTGTTCGAAATGTTTCATCATTATGATGCTATGCTTTACTCGGTCTTGTGTAGCTTGATACCAATATGCTGAGAGGAAGGCATGATAAAATTCTCCTTCACTGTGACAATCGTGAATGACCGATCGCATTCTTACAGCTGGTTCATTCTCCAAGTAGCCACACATAAATTCTAACCTGTGCTCCAATGACCAGTTGGGAGGAAAACAATGAGAAAATTGATGAAGCCATGCTTGTGGATGAATGTCGTTGCCAGAATTCTTAAATGTTTTGAATTTACGTGTAGTAATGAACAGCTTATAGTCGAAATCATCGTGTCGGCGAGTCGCACATCGCTCATTGTTACTTCGTTTCGGCGGTTCCATCTCAAAATCCAATGCGCCTTGACAATTTCTTTCATAATTTCCGAAGTGTCCTGTGTTATTATTTTGTGGTTGTTCCGTATTTCTATGTCCCTCTTCCCGTACTGGAGCGCGAGTGTCCTCTAAAATATGTAATTCTTGTATTACCTGCGCCAACTGATCTTGTACTTCCTGGATTTCTCTTTTGTACTGTGTATTGATTTGATTTTGATTTTGTTTGAATTTTCTAATTTGTCATAATTCCTATAACACTGGTGTATATGTTTATTTCTATTCTGTTGTAAAGTCTGTACTACAAATGTTATCTGTATTGTTATGTTCTTTAATGATGTATTTTGTACCTTTGTAATTGTATTCTTATGTTATAAAATTGTAATTGATACCAGTTCATCATATTATTAACTTGTTAGTTACATTTCACTGCACACTTTTCTGTTGGTCATAGTATATGGACAATGTGTGAGAAGTAGGGACTGTTAGTGTTTGCACATGTGTTGATAATTCAGCAAGGGACTGGATAACAGCATTGCTGGTTCTAAGGACAATTCCAAAAACTTTGTGAGTGCACAAGTGGTGGTTATGGACTTGCTATATTAACTGCAAGACTCTTCAATGGTGATTGTGCACCCGCACAGTCACAACAGATAGCTGCTGGCCATCTCTACAAGGACTACAGTGGGTCTACACCTTTGATGACCCACCAATACCATTATTTCTACAAGGACTACAGTGGGTCTGCATCTTTGATGATCCACCAATACCATTATTTCTACAAGACTGCAGTCGGTCTGCACCTCTGGTGGCCCACCAATACCATACTCTCTACCAAGACTACAGTGGGTCTGCTCTGTGATGACCTACCTACCAATCTTCTTCAAAACGTCGAATGACTCTGCTGTGGGTTTGCTCTGTTGTGGCCCATTACCTGTCAGCATGTCAAGAGTCAGCACTGTCTTTCAGTTGGAAGGACAACACTACTTCTTCAAGACTGCATGGAAATCCACTACTTCCATGTGCATTGTCTTTTACTGCTCAGACTTTGAAAAAAAAAAAAAAACTCTGAAATTTTACTGTGATGAACAATCTGGACTTTCTTTATGGACTGTGAGAAAATTTTAGCTATTGACCAACATTGTATAAATAAGTGTGTGCATTTGATATCTTTGTTATTGTAATTATCAAAAATTTTTTTAAAAATCATTATTGGCCACTGCCCAAAACACTTTGTAAAATTTTTTGTGGGGAGCATGGGGGCTATGTAAGTAGGCTTTTTATGTTTTCTTTATGTAAGTAGGCTGTTTAGGTTCTTATATTGGTAACGCCGCCGCCACGTAGCGCTCTCTGTATGAAAATCACTGGCTGTGCTGTGTGCAGTCTGTGGCTAGTTTGCATTGTTGTCTGCCATTGTAGTGTTGGGCAGCGGCAGCTGGATGTGAACAGCGCGTAGCGTTGCGCAGGTGAGCCGCCAGCAGTGATGGATGTAGGGAGAGAGATGGCGGAGTTTTGAAATTTGTAATACTGGATGGCATGAACTGTTATGTATATTATGATTATTAAGGTAAATACATTGTTTGTTCTCTATTAAAATCTTTCATTTGCTAACTATGCCTATTAGTAGTTAGTGCCTTCTGTAGTTTGAATCTTTTATTTAGCTGGCAGTAGTGGCGCTCGCTGTATTGCAGTAGTTCGAGTAACGAAGATTTTTGGTGAGGTAAGTGATTTGTGAAAGGTACAGGTTAATGTTAGTCAGGGCCATTCTTTTGTAGGGATTTTCGAAAGTCAGATTGCGTTGCGCTAAAAATATTGTGTGTTAGTTTAAGCTCAGCCTTGTATAATTTTTTCTAAGGGGACGTTTCAAGGTTTGCAGTGAATAGTAGAGGTTGCTATGAACTTTTGTTTGGGGCATGTTACGTCATATCGTAGCATGTGAAATGTAGCTAACATATTGAATTTTTTTTTAAACTTTGAAGGATACTGCTGTTTATTACCAATCTCAAGAAAACAGATCGTATGTAAACCACTTCGTCCGGAGCTCGCGCGCAAGCGAAAAAGCTGGAATGAAATATTCACAAAATTTCTCATATCTCATAAATGGTTTCAGATACAGAAGCAAGATTTTGGCAAATGTCAGTATCCAAAGAGAAGAATATTTCGCCATATAATTAATGTGTGAAACTTCCATATCTATCACAATATTTAGCGACTACAGATGTTTTCATTGAAATGATCTAATAACTAAGCGCCATTGACAGCTGGTGAAACGAGAATTACAGTGGGTTTGGAAAACTATATGTGAAGAAATCAGTTTGTTTTCATTGCAAAAACGGGCTTTTCTATAAACTATTGGTATGTCTTTAAATCAGTTGCTGTTTTATGATTCTGTCGCAGTTTCAACTGAATTAGAATGTCAGTAAGATGAATATTTATAAACTCAGTTGTACTTTGGCGAAAGAAACCGATTAATATGGCAACAAGGAGTCCTACATACTACTCAAAACTCGTCATTGATAACGTTTCTCTGAGGAAAAAAAAAAAGGTGATGATTAGTCTGAGGAAAATAAATCGCCACTTCGGTTGAAATTTCGGTGAAATCCTGTATTCCGTGTATTTTTAATAACGACTGATTTGGACTGAAACTATTCCTCAATAATCTAAGAACCATGGAAACAGTTAACAGCACGTAGCATCTCATTTTTTTCCTACTCCTATGGTGAATGAGGAATTTTACTTATTACCACAAACGTCTTTTGTGAAAGATATTGGTAATCTGTTTACACCTTGATAGACAGTTGACTGGAGTTTGCCAATCTAAATGTTTTCGTATCTCTCAGCTCACATATGTTGTTCTGAAACCACAGCAATTCTCATATTGCATCATTACATTTTTTAAAATCTGTAGACGCCTGAATATCGCGTTGCATATGGAAGTTTCGAGTATTAATCATAAGATGAAATACTCTACTCTGTTTATACTATCATTTGTCAGAATCTTGTTAAGATATCTGAAACCGTTTACGAGATGGTTCAAATGGCTCTGAGCACTATGGGACCTAACTGCTGAGGTCATCAGTCCCCTAGAACTACTAAAACCTAAATAACCTAAGGACATCACACACATCCATGCCCGAGGCAGGATTCGAACCTGCGACCGTAGCGGTCGCGCGTTTCCAGACTGTAGCGCCTAGAACCGCTCGTCCACTACGGCCGGCGTTTACGAGATAGGAGGAATCATACACCATGTGCAGTGGCGGCTCGTGAGTATCATTCTAGGTGTTCACCAATTTTTAGATTCAAGATGAATTTGAGAGCGTGAAATTAATATCATCTGCTGTATAATAGTTATGCTTGTGAACAAATTTATACAACTACATCTTCGGCCAATAACAATAATACTCGTAGTAATAATAATAATCATAAGATGCTTTACTTCTATGACAATATAAAGAATTACTTTTGTGGAATTTTGTTGTTCTGTACATAATGAAGTACAGTTTATAGCAAGAACGAAATAATGTGTAAGCTTTCGCTACTCACGACTTCGGATTTTTGTGTAAGTGGCAATTTTCGTGCTTTTTTTATTTTTTCGGACCAATGCACAAGATCCCTAATGCCTGTAGAACCATAAGAGCCTAAAGCAAACTGTTGTCGATGCCATATTTAAATAAATATATGAGAAACTGACACTGCTTTTCGTGAATGTTCGCACTTGTGTATACAATGTGGCCCTACATCACCGATAAAACTGACTCGCCATAAGATCAACAGATGTGCGAAGCAAGAATAAATGCTAGTTTCACAATCAACGATGATGTGCTTTAGGCCCATATGGTTCTCAGCGTCTCAATTGAGTCACTGTATGATAAATTCCAAAACGTAATATACAATAATTCTTTCACAAACCCAAAAAATAAGTTTTTCTATCAGTATAACTATAACATATACTGCTGTCCGATCTAATTTTACCTTGTAATAGGTGAATTGGCATATCTGAGGAATGTGCTACCGCCTCACGGGGTTTATGCCAAGTGAATGGGGATAGTAATTTGCTGCACTGTGCTGCCACCTAGTGGCGTTGTTGTAAACTTGCAGTTGAGTGGTAGGGACTAGCTGTGCATGCTGTGAACCGTGCACATTGTTGATCAAATCTGTGTGTATTTGATCTGTAAGGCAATTACGTCACGCCAGTTGCGCATGCGCGAAATCTCCTTAAAACGTGCACAACTGAGGATGTGCTCGCTGCCATGATGGCATTGGCAAGTTTCACAGAGACTAGAGGAGTAGCAAAGCAGCACAGTGGGTCGTGTATTTCAAATAACGCATCTGTGTCACGTTTAACAGTATTCAAAGAAAAGTAACCAATAAATACGCAAGGTGTCAAAAGTTAGGGTGTTAAAGTGGCCTGCACTTTAACATAGCGGCCGCCGCTGACAGTGTGGGGCGAGAGGTTCAGCGTGGCAGAGAACCATCACCCTCACCTGATAGCCGGCAGCCCTGCGCGCCATCTAGCAAACTTGCGGAGAACCCTGCTCCGTGTGAGACGGACAGTTTGTGATAATGCGCGCTCGAAGCGACCTCGTAACTTTCTCCTCCCCTGCGCTTCGTGGGAAAACAGCTGTCTCTTCCCAGGCAGGCACTGGATTTATCAGCCATTGTAGACTAATTTTAACTCGAATTCCACGTATTGCACGGTGCCTTGTTTATAATCCTTGTTCCAAACTCTCCCGATTTTTTTTCCAAAGAAAATTCCGCACTGGCTGTATCAATGATTTTTATTAAATCTGCGACCGGTTTCGCACCACTTATCGGTGCATCCTCAGGCAATCTGTACAAAAAATAATATAATAAGAGCTCATATAAACTATTTGATCCCCCAGTTCTGAGGTATAAACTGAACTTTTAAACAACCAGTTTTTTGAATGAGACAATAAAGTACTCACATACGCTATTTATAACATGGTAACGTAGAACATTGCTCTGTAGCCACTCCCCACCACTCACATCCAATATACCGTCATCTAGAGAAAGCGGTAGTTAAAATTTAAAAATCTTCTTTAAAATTTCTTAAATGATGGGAGCGGCAGTGACCTAGAAAATAAAAATAAAATGCGATGCTGATAAAACTCCCCTAAACACGAACGACGAAGAGCACAAACATTAGCATGAACAAACAGTGGAATTAGGGCCATGTGAACAAATCTGAACTTAGCGTGCAAGTTGAGGGGAGCCACGCGGCAGCGGACACGGCCTGACTGACTGGCCGAAACACGGAAAGCCCTCAGGCAGTGGCGCGAGGATCGCCAGAGGCCGGATGACGCGTGCAAGGTGTGAAGAGTGGGGGGTGCTGAACATTTGATAAACAATTCCTTACGCCTATGTTTTAACAAGTCTAATACCATACTAGGTGGCCAATATGAAACATGACAGTTAGTTAAAACCATAAGAATAATAAATGTGGTGGTTGGTTCTGAGTGCATAAGGCCCGGAGTACGCATAAAAATATATAGGACGGAACCTACGAACAAGTAAGCTGTAGGGGTAAGGCTACCTGTGTAAGTAATCAAAATTTTCTAGAAGACTCTTGTGCCTCATATCGGTCTGGGCATTAAGTGAGGAGCGAGGGGATTACTTCAGAACTCTGAAGATTTCAACCTCTTCCAAAACATTAAGGGTGTTGCCCTTATTTTCAAAGTGTAACACCCACATGTTGTTCTGGATACCGGTGATATGGTGACCCGTTTCCCGCAAATGCGCACCTACGGCCGATTTTGAGCCAGGGTCACTGATGTGCTCCTTAAAACGGGTCTCAAAACTTCTTCCTGTCTGGCCTATGTACTTCGCATCACAATCGTCACAGGCGATGCTATATACCCAAGACGACTGGAAACTATTCCATGTTGCAGCCTCCTTGTGCCTGAACTTCTGTCCATTGATTTTAGGAATATAAAAAGCCGGATTTATTCCCTTAGAACTTAAGCATTTGCCGATTCTGCTTGAAATGTTACCATAAAAAGGTTGTTGTTGTTGTTGTCCTGGGACTGGTTTGATGCAGCTCTTAATGCTACTCTATCCTGTGCAAGCTTCTTCATCTCCCAGTACTTACTGCAACCTGCATCCTTCTGAATCTGCTTAATGTATTCATCTCTTGGTCTCCCTCTACGATTTTTACTCTCCACGCTGCCCTCCAATGCTAAATTTGTGATTCCTTTGATGCCTCAGAACATGTCCTCCCAACCGGTCCCTTCTTCTTGTCAAGTTGTGCCATAAACTCCTCTTCTCCCCAATTCTATTCAATACCTCCTCATTAGTTACATGATCTACCCATCTAATCTTCAGCATTCTTCTGTAGCACCACATTTCGAAAGCTTCTATTCTCTTCTTGTCCAAACTATTTATCGTCCACGTTTCACTTCCATACATGGTTACACTCCACACAAATACTCTCAGAAACCACTTCTTGACACTTAAATCTGTACTCGATGTCAACAAATTTCTCTTCTTCAAAAACGCTTTCCTTGCCATTGCCAGTCTACATTTTATATCCTCTCTACTTCGACCATCATCAGTTATTTTGCTCCCCAAATAGCAAAACTCCTTTACTACTTTTAAGTGTCTCATTTCCTAATCTAACTCCCTCAGCATCTCCAGACTTAATTCGACTACATTCCATTATCCTCGTTTTGCTTTTTTTGATGTTAATCTTATATCCTCCCTTCAAGAGACTGTCCATTCCGTTCAACTGCTCTTCCAAGTCCTTTGCTGTCTCTGACAGAATTACAATGTCATCGGCGAACCTCAAAGTTTTTATTTCTTCTCCCTGGATTTTAATACCTTCTCCAAATTTTTCTTTTGTTTCCTTTACTGCTTGCTCAATATACAGATTGAATAATATCGGGGAGAGGCCACAACCCTGTCTCACTCCCTTCCCAACCACTGCTTCCCTTTCATGCCCCTCGACTCTTATAACTGCCATCTGGTTTCTGTACAAATTGTAAATAGCCTTTCGCTCCCTGTATTTTACCCCTGCCACCTTAGAATTTGAAAGAGAGTATTCTAGTCAACATCGTTAAAAGCTTTCTCTAAGTCTACAAATGCTAGAAACGTAGGTTTGCCTTTCCTTAATTTTTCTTCTAAGATAAGTCGTAAGGTCAGTATTGCCTCACTGCTGGGGTGAGCGGCTGAAACTCTCGACCGGGACGAACAGAAAGTATAGTGGCTGTGAAACCTGGTGGGTCCTGTCACGGTTGCCACATCTATAGCCTTTGGGTGTTGATGGATGTAATTATAGAAGATTAACAAAGAAGCACAGACTAACATTGTTTACTAGAGCAAATTACTCCCCTACCGATCTTTTGCGCAAGGCGTCGGACTTCGTTGCTTATGGCAGGTGTTTCATCGCCTACTAACTAACTGATTTAGAGCGGGAAAGCTGCAGACAATGAATGTCGGAGAAGGAACTAACTATGGATCAACCTTACGACAACAGTGATAGAGATCGGACAAAACAGCTTACCACGCTACCCTGTCGATCTGCAGCGCCAATATCTTGAAGCGCAGACGTAGCAGTAGCACAGTCGCAACCACTGTAATTGCGATGTGCTTAGTAACTCTAAACATTAGGAGTGGTTCGCGGACGACCAACTTAGGCTGTTCGCAAGGTAGGGGGAAGTACTAGCCATTAAATGGCGGTAACTGCCAAACAATGAACCTCGCATGTTGACACCTCTAGAAACTGCAACACAATGGGTTGGAGAGCTGCTCATCAGGTTATTTACAGAAATTTCTTCACGTAATATGTACGACGGAGAAGACAATAGAAAACAAAATTCAACAGGATTTCAAATTGTTATGGGTGATCATCTTAAATACCCAGATTTGTATCAGGTATATTTCAGTACATGAGGAAGCCTCAGCGAAGAGAACTGAGTATGTACTAGGGACTGCAGCCTAATTGTATTGTTTCCCAAGTGGAGATTGACATCATAATCATTCAGCAGAGCTAGGTCTGAATGTCTTCTCACAAAGTTCTTCGAAAGTCGAAAGCCGTATACATCCCACGACTTTACCTGTGTTGTTGAGCCCTTTGGAATCACCAGTCGTGGAGCAAATATGACTTTCGATGTTGGGAGGTACTTTGTGAGACGATTTCAGACCTAGTTTTGCTGAATGAAAAACTTTCCTGTCCTCAGGTACATGCTCTAAACGGTTCTTACTCACTGACCGCAGCAAGAATCTAACCAAATACAGAAATTTCTCAGTCACTAGGGAAGAAAACATCTTTCAAATAACTTTTAACCTGGTCATACGTTTGTTTACCAGTGTTTGTAGCTGTCACAAGGACATTTGGGGCCTCAGAAAGAGAGTCTCGAATTCTCGGTCCAAACTCACTATTAGTTTGTTTTAAAACTATAAAAACGCGGGTGACCAGTGTGAAAGAAACAGTCTTGAGTATCGTACATGAGGACAAGAAACATCTGGTTATCCCAAAGGGCTCGATGGCAGTCGTGGAGCAAATACGACTTTCGATGTTGGGAAGTACTTTGTGAGACGATTTCAGATCCAGTTCTGCTGAATGATTATGATGTCAAGCTCTACCTGACAAACAATGCAGTCAAACTGCAGGACTGGTACATAATCGATTCTGCTCGCCAAGGCTTACCATTGTACTGAAATACACCTAATACTAATCAGGTTATTTAGAGGATCACTCGCGACAATTTGAAATCCTGCTGAATTTTGTTTTATATTTTCTTCTCCATCGTGTATATTATGTGAAGAAATTTGGTTCATCTTAAATACATGATCTAAAACGTTATGTTTTAAGCATATCTTATCACTATTATAATTATTTCCAATTACAATAATGAATTAATTCTTATTTTCAACTAACGAAATAGACATATGTGAACGGTAAACAAAAAACCAGGGATGTATGTAGGGTGACCAGACGTCCGGATTAATCCGGACATGTCCTCCTTTTTAGCGCTTTGTCTGGGGTCCGGGCGGATTTTTACAGTGTCCGGCTTTTTCGGAAAGTTGAGCGTAATACAGTTAAATTTACAATTCGTCCCGTTCTATTGCTGTTTTCTTAAATACTTCAACTATTGGCTCAGCCTTCCTGATAAACACGCACGAAGGCGATGTTAGTAGGTGACACCAGGGTCGTCGATGTTATCGTTGATCGACCTGTAAGCGAATGCAAATATCGATTATTTCAAATTTTCGTTTCGTATCTTCGCTCGGCTTCCTGTAGTGCACGTGTGATTTATGAGTGTAATTTTTAACCGAGTGAGCTACGAAAAATATTTGGCTATGTCTAAACGAAAGTGTACATTTTTTGATGTCCTTTCCTGAAAATATCCGGCTTTCAAGAAAGGGAGAAATGAATTTGAAGCGGAATGTAAGATATGTGGAGCTAGAACGTACGTCTCAGTGGCCAATAAAGGTAAGAAATAACTTGACAGATTAACTGTCATGGTTTTATTTCATTGTTTCATAGTCATTCAATTTATTTGTATTCGGAAGGTTAAAGTGCAGTTTACATGTCGTCAGCTTCTGCTTGAATTGTAGATGTTGGTAGCGGTGCGTCGAATGAAGGGAGGTGAATGGTCTTACGTTTTTCGGTTTGTAAACAATTCCGTGTTGTTGACATAACAAAACAATTGGTGCCACACTGTCACCACAACAAATGTTTTTAATTTTTTTATATTACTTAGTTAACCATCACCTGACCATCAGTAACAATTAACTACTAGTTTTACCGGTAATTCCCGGCAGTCACGTGACTTGTCCAAAGTTGATGAGTGGTATCCTCATCTGCAGTTGACCCGTTTGATGTGTCCTCTTTTTCCTTCCTTTGTCCTCCTTTTTAAACAATTGCATCTGGTCACCCTAGATGTATGTTAGTTGAAAGCTTATTTAACTTATCTTCTAAGAAAAGTTTTCAAAATTAATTAATGATGATGTAGTATTTTGCTAAATTTCAGATTATTACAAAAGGTGTTTATACAGTTTTCAACAACATCAATTACATATCAACTTTACATTAAAAATTTTTTTTTACATATCATCGTTTCGAAGATATTCTCTCTAAACCTAAAATGCCAAGCTGGTTTCCGGAGTGTGTTGAAACCCTTACAAGTGAAAAAAAGTATTGTACCATTTTTTCCTCTCTACACACCCGCCAAGTTTATTTAAGATAATTTGTTGACACGTGGGGTCCGCCCGATAGCTGAATGGTCAGCGTGACGGACTGCCGTCCTAAGGGGCCCGGTTTCGATTCCCGATTGGGTCGGGGATTTTATCCACTGAGGGACTGGGTGTTGTGTTGACTTCATCATCATTTCATCCCCATCCGGCGTGCAGATCGCCCAATGTGGTGTCGAATGTCTTATTGACCTGCACCAAGGGGCCTCCCGGCCAATGACGCCAAACGCTCATTTCCATTTCCATTGACACTTCTGAACGTTACCTTGTAATATAATCCTTCTGGATACTGTGACCAAAACATTCCTACGTAATTACCTTCCCTGGAAAACTGCACGCAACAGCATTGGCCAACAGACAGAAACACTACCAGCTAATAGCGTGAAACCTTACAAGCTGTTTGAAGTTTCTGGAGATGATTTCGCGGCACCCCTGTTCTCAAAATTAGGCATCACGATAACTTTTACATCATCCTAATCACCTGTGCTGAAACTACAGCGATACATATGGAACGAACAATCAACTCGACAAAGGACCGCTTCTTATTAGCCATCCAAAGGTGTGTTGCTCGGCGTGGTATTCCACATAGTGTGTGTAGGGACAAGGCCCAATCTTTCCTTGCAGCTAAACGAGAGGTGTAACAGAAATATGGGCCGCCATTTCAGCTAACAAGACACGCCAATTCGTTGTGCGCGGCGTGTCACATCAAAGTTCATAGCACCACGCACGAGTGGCTTAGTGGGAAAGATCGTGGGAGTGAATGTTTGGATCAAGCCTCCGCAAGTGTAGTGTAACGTACCACTCTGTTAAAGTGATCTGCTGCACAGAGTATTTAGGACCTGTGACGATCGTCGACTGCTAAAGAAAATTTATTTAATGTACACTGCGCAACAAAATTAGGAGCTTACTTTTTCTAAAACCCTTAATTGCCTCCCAGAGCGTCGCCTAAGATTCAATTTTGGCTCAGATGTGCCTATAACATTCCCCTGTAATGGTGCAAAAGTGTGGCTACCACTACAAGCCTACCCTCCATCTAACGCATTACATTACTCAGCGAAACTGCCACGGAGACACCCACGAAACATTTTACAGGGTTCTGGGCCGCTTCAGGATGAGCGAGGCGGGCCTATGAACTATGCTTATGAGCATACAATCAATCCTCACATAAACTGAGAACGAAGTGCTTACACCATCTACACTCCTGGAAATTGAAATAAGAACGCCGTAAATTCATTGTCCCAGGAAGGGGAAACTTTATTGACACATTCCTGGGGTCAGATACATCACATGATCACACTGACAGAACCACAGGCACATAGACACAGGCAACAGAGCATGCACAATGTCGGCACTAGTACAGTGTATATCCACCTTTCGCAGCAATGCAGGCTGCTATTCTCCCATGGAGACGATCGTAGAGATGCTGGATGTAGCCCTGTGGAACGGCTTGCCATGCCATTTCCACCTGGCGCCTCAGTTGGACCAGCGTTCGTGCTGGACGTGCAGACCGCGTGAGACGACGCTTCATCCAGTCCCAAACATGTTCAATGGGGGACAGATCCGGAGATCTTGCTGGCCAGGGTAGTTGACTTACACCTTCTAGAGCACGTTGGGTGGCACGGGATACATGCGGACGTGCATTGTCCTGTTGGAACAGCAAGTTCCCTTGCCGGTCTAGGAATGGTAGAACGATGGGTTCGATGACGGTTTGGATGTACCGTGCACTATTCAGTGTCCCATTGACGATCACCAGTGGTGTACGGCCAGTGTAGGAGATCGCTCCCCACACCATGATGCCGGGTGTTGGCCCTGTGTGCCTCGGTCGTATGCAGTCCTGATTGTGGCGCTCACCTGCACGGCGCCAAACACGCATACGACCATCATTGGCACCAAGGCAGAAGCGACTCTCATCGCTGAAGACGACACGTCTCCATTCGTCCCTCCATTCACGCCTGTCGCGACACCACTGGAGGCGGGCTGCACGATGTTGGGGCGTGAGCGGAAGACGGTCTAACGGTGTGCGGGACCGTAGCCCAGCTTCATGGAGACGGTTGCGAATGGTCCTCGCCGATACCCCAGGAGCAACAGTGTCCCTAATTTGCTGGGAAGTGGCGGTGCGGTCCCCTACGGCACTGCGTAGGATCCTACGGTCTTGGCGTGCATCCGTGCGTCGCTGCGGTCCGGTCCCAGGTCGACGGGCACGTGCACCTTCCGCCGACCACTGGCGACAACATCGATGTACTGTGGAGACCTCACGCCCCACGTGTTGAGCAATTCGGCGGTACGTCCACCCGGCCTCCCGCATGCCCACTATACGCCCTCGCTCAAAGTCCGTCAACTGCACATACGGTTCACGTCCACGCTGTCGCGGCATGCTACCAGTGTTAAAGACTGCGATGGAGCTCCGTATGCCACGGCAAACTGGCTGACACTGACGGCGGCGGTGCACAAATGCTGCGCAGCTAGCGCCATTCGACGGCCAACACCGCGGTTCCTGGTGTGTCCGCTGTGCCGTGCGTGTGATCATTGCTTGTACAGCCCTCTCGCAGTGTCCGGAGAAAGTATGGTGGGTCTGACACACCGGTGTCAATGTGTTCTTTTTTCCATTTCCAGGAGTGTATTTTTCTCGTGGAAGGGAGACTTGAAACCACCTACGCACGCGCCCTATGTCACCAAAAACAACAGATCTGGTAAGGCAATTTAAGCTGCTGCAGAAGATATTCGACAACTTTTGGAAATGATGAGGCAAAGAGTATTTACTGCTCCTTCAGACCTTCCGGCGTGTTAGAACATTACCAAATCACTGAAGGTCCGGATCTGAGATATTGTACTTCTTCTAGAGGATGTACTTCCCCGCCACATGCGCAAGAGAGCAAGGGTGAAAGAACTACGGACAGGTCAAGATGGACTACCTCGAATTGTCGTCCTCGTTACCCCTGATGGAAGAGATGTTACCAGGTCAGTTCAGGTGATGGTCTCTGTGGAAGTCAACCAGCGGGGAGAGGAGGTGGAAGATCAACGACGTTGTACATCGTACTCCTGAGCATTTTATCTTTGTACATATCTTCGTACGCATAATATCGTGAATAATGTCGTAATTACGTAAACAAATTCTCTGTTAATGTGATCGGCACGTACTTCCTTACTTTCTCACATCAACGACAACAAACATCTTGCATTCATCCACTTTTAAAGGGAGCTTAACTTCGTTACACCTAGAGGAATTTTTATTTCAATGTTTCTGCATTCCCATACAATCGTCCAACGACGTTACATTCCTGTAGATAACAATATTACCTGCGAAGAATCTGGTACTGCTGTTGAACCGATTCTCCACAAGTTACCTTGAGGTGAATGGTGGAGGAAACATCTGGTACCAATACGTTTTCGCCTTACCGTTCCATCCGCGAATGGCGTGTGGGAACAATGATTGTCGGTAAACTTCCGTATATATCTAATCTCTCGGTGTTTATTGTTGTGGTCATTACGCTGGAAGCTTTTGGGAGGAAGTAATATGTTGACCGACTGTTTCCGGAACGTACTCTCTCGATATTTCAATATTAAACCCCTCTGTGATGCAGAACGACTCGCTTATATGGTCCGCCATTGGAGTTTCTTGAGCATCTTGTAACCTCCCAACAGTTAAAAAATATAATTATTTAATTCACATTCAGCGTAACCTCCCAATAAAAAATGTGACTCATATGTAACCTCCCCCCCCCCCCCATTAACCATGGACCTTGCCGTTGGTGGGGAGGCTTGCGTGCTTCAACGATACAGATAGCCGTACTGTAGGTGCAACCACAACGGAGGGGTATCTGTTGAGAGGCCAGACAAACGTGTGGTTCCTGAAGAGAGGCAGCAGCCTTTTCAGTAGTTGCAGGGGCAACAGTCTGGATGACTGACTGATGTGGCCTTGTAACACTAACCAAAACGGCCTTGCTGTGCTGGTACTGTGAACGGCTGAAAGCAAGGGAAAACTACAGCCGTAATTTTTCCCGAGGGCTTGCAGCTTTACTGTATGGTTAAATGATGATGTCGTCCTCTTGAGTAAAATATTCCGGAGATAAAATAGTCCCCAATTCGGATCTCCGGGCAGGGACTACTCAAGAGGACGTCGTTATCAGGAGAAAGAAAAATGGCATTACACTGATCGGAGCGTGGAATGTCAGATCCCTTAATCGGGCAGGTAGGTTAGAAAATTTAAAAAGGGAAATGGATAGGTTAAAGTTAGATATAGTGGGAATTAGTGAAGTTCGGTGGCAGGAGGAACAAGACTTTTGGTATACAGGTTTATAAATACAAAATCAAATAGGGGTAAGGCAGGAGTAAATTTAATAATGAATAAAAAAAATAGGAGCGCGGGAAAGCTACTACAAACAGCATAGTGAACGTATTATAGTGGCCAAGATAGACACGAAGCCCACGCCCACTACAGTAGTACAAATTTGTATGCCAACTAGCTCTGAAGATGACGAAGCAAATGAAGAAATCTATAATGAGATAAAAGAAATTATTCAGGTAGTGAAAGGAGACAAAAATTTAATAGTCATGGGTGATTGGAATTCGAGAGTAGGAAAAGGGAGAGAAGGAAACGTAGTAGGTGAATATGGATTGGGGGTAACAAATGAAAGAGGAAGCCGTCTAGTAGAATTTTGCCTGGAGTATAACTTAATCATAGCTAACACTTGGTTCAAGAATCATAAAAGAAGGTTGTGTACATGGAAGAACCCTGGAGATACTAAAAGGTATCAGATAGATTATATGATGGTAAGACAGAGATTTAGGAACCAGGCTTTAAATTGTAAGACATTTCCAGGGGCAGATATGGACTCTGACCACAATCTATTGGTTATGAACTGTAGATTAAAACTGAAGAAATTGCAAAAAGGTGGGAATTTAAGGAGATGGGACCCGGATAAACTGACTAAACCAGAGGTTGTACCGAGTTTCAGGGAGAGCATCAGGGAACAATTGACAGGAATGGGGAAAAGAAATACAGTAGAAGAAGAATGGGTAGCTTTGAGGGATGAAGTAGTGAAGGCAGCAGAGGATCATATAGGTAAAAAGACGAGGGCTAGTAGAAATCCTTGGGTAACAGAAGAAATATTGAATTTAATTGATGAAAGAAGAAAATATTAAAATGCAGTAAATGAAGCAGGCAAAAAGGAATACAAACGTCTCAAAAATTAGATCGACGGGAAGTACAAAATGGCTAAGCAGGGATGGCTAGAGGACAAATGTAAGGATGTAGAGGCTTATCTCACTAGGGGTAAGATAGATACTGCCTACAGGAAAATTAAAGAGACCTTTGGAGAAAAGAGAGCCACTTGTATGAATATCAAGAGCTTTGATGGAAACCCAGTTCTAAGCAAAGAAGGGAAAGCAGAGAGTTGGAAGGAGTATATAGAGGGTCTATACAAGGGCGATGTACTTGACGACAATATTATGGAAATGGAAGAGGATGTAGATGAAGATGAAATGGGAGATACGATACTGCGTGAAGAGTTTGATAGAGCACTGAAAGACCTGAGTCGAAACAAGGCCCCGGGAGTAGACAACATTCCATTAGAACTACTGACGGCCTTGGGAGAGCCAGGTCTGAGAAAACTCTACCATCTGGTGAGCAAGATGTACGAGACAGGCGAAATACCCTCAGACTTCAAGAAGAATATAATAATTCCAATACCAAAGAAAGCAGTTGTTGACAGATGTGAAAATCAGCGAACTATCAGTTTAATAAGTCACAGCTGCAAAATACTAACGTGAATTATTTACTGACGAATGGTAAACTGGTAGAAGCCGACGTCGGGGAAGATCAGTTTGGATTCCGTAGAAATGTTGGAACACGTGAGGCAATACTGACCCTACGACTTATCTTAGATGAAAGATTATGGAAAGGAATACCTACGTTTCTAGCATTTGTAGACTTAGAGAAAGCTTTTAACAATGTTGATTGGAATACTCTCTTTCAAATTCTAAATGTGGCAGTGGAAAAATACAGGGAGCGAAAGGCTATTTACAAATTGTACAGAAACCAGATGGCAGTTATAAGAGTCGAGCAGCATGAAAGGGAAGAAGGAGCATGAAAGGGAAGCAGTGGTTGGGAAGGGAGTGAGACAAGGTTGTAGCCTGTCCACGATATTATTCAATCTGTATATTGAGCAAGCAGTAAAGGAAACATAAGAAAATTTTGGAGTAGGTATTAAAATCCAGGGAGAAGAAATAAAAACTTTGAGGTTCGCCGATGACATTGTAATTCTGTCAGAGACAGCAAAGGACTTGGAAGAGCAGTTGAACGGAATGGACAGTCTCTTGAAGGGAGGATATAAGATTAACATCAACAAAAGCAAAACGAGGATAATGGAATGTAGTCGAATTAAGTCGGGTGATGCTGATGGAATTAGATTAGGAAATGAGACACTTAAAGTAGTAAGGGAGTTTTGCTTTTTGGGGAGCAAAATAACTGATGATGGTCGAAGTAGAGAGGATATAATGTAGACTGGCAATGACAAGCAAAGCATTCCTGAAGAAGAGAAATTTGTTAACATCCAGTATTGATTTAAGTGTCAGGAAGTCGTTCTGAAAGTATTTGTATGGAGTGTAGCTATGTATGGAAGTGAAACATGGACAATAAATAGTTTGGACAAGAAGAGAATAGAAGCTTTCGAAATGGGGTGCTACAGAAGAATGTTGAAGATTAAGTGGGTAGATTACGTAACTAATGAGGAGGTATTGAATAGAAATGGGTAAAAGAGAAGTTTGTGGCACAACTTGACTAGAAGAAGGGATCGGTTGGTAGGACATGTCCTGCGGCATCAAGGGATCAGCAATTTAGCATTGGAGGGAAGAATCTCAGACCAAAGAGCAGTGCTGTATGCAGTAGGAACTGTGTGTCAGTAGGAGTAAGACGTAGCTACCAATCGTGTGTTTAGAGTTGGCTGGGCCCTTTGTGGGGAGCGATGGCGGTGCCTGAGCGCTGTAGTATAAGGTAAAAGCAGCCTCGTTCATATATACTATTGTTACATCAAGTCCCATGTCAATGTTTTAAAAAAATCTCATAATAATAATCTTTCTTATAAAAATTAACTTTTGACAATCATTCATCTTAATTTAAGGAATTTACTAATTTCTCCAATCCATGGTCATTATTGGTCATTATTGTAAAGAAAAATCAGTTCTTTCTTTTTATACATGACAAATCTATTGGCCAGCATTGCACTGGGCTGTGCCAGAAAAATCTCTTATAGGAGCATATATATATGCGTTATCCGGCGACCTTATTAAGGTAAGAATTTTCAATTTATTCAGTATGACCTTTCAGGGCCATGACGCAGCACTGCCGACGTGCAAAATTTACCAGTTTAAATTCACAGTTAATACTGAATGGTTATATTTTGTTGTTGTTGTTGTTGTTGTGGTCTTCAGTCCTGAGACTGGTTTGATGCAGCTCGCCATGCTACTCTATCTTGTGCAAGCTTCTTCATGTTCCAGTGCCTACTGCAGCCTACATCCTTCTGAATCTGCTTAGTGTATTCATCTCTTTGACACCCTCTACGATTTTTACCCTACACGCTGCCCTCCAATGCTAAATTGGTGATCCCTCGATGTCTCAGAACATGTCCTACCAACCGATCCCTTCTTCTAGTCAAGATGTGCCACATGCTCCTCTTCTCCCCAATTCTTCGATGTCTCAGAACATGTCCTACCAACCGATCCCTTCTTCTAGTCAAGATGTGCCACATGCACCTCTTCTCCCCAATTCTTTTCAATACCTCCTGATTAGTTACGTAATCTACCCACCTAATCTTCAGCATTCTTCTGTAGCACCCCATTTCGAAAGCTTCTATTCTCTTCTTGTCCAAACTATTTATCGTCCATGTTTCACTTCCATACATGGCTACACTCCATACAAATACTTTCAGAAACGAATTCCTGACACTTAAATCTATAATCGATGTTAACAAATTTTTCTTCCTCAGAAACGCTTTCCTTGCCATTGCTAGTCTACATTTTATATCCTCTCTACTTTGACCATCATCAGTTATTTTGCTCCCCAAATAGCAAAACTCCTTTACTACTTTAAGTGTCTCATTTCCTAATCTAATTCCATCAGCATCACCCGACTTAATTCGACTACATTCCATTGTCCTCGTTTTGCTTTTGTTGATGTTCATCTTATATCCTCCTGTCAAGACACTGTCCATTCCGTTCAACTGCTCTTCCAAGTCCTTTGCTGTCTCTGACAGAATTACAATGTCATCGGCGAACCTCAAAGTTTTTATTTCTTCTCCCTTGATTTTAATACCTACTCCAAATTTTTCTTTTGTTTCCTTCACTGCTTGCTCAGTATACAGATTGAATAACATCGGGGAGAGGCTACAACCCTGTCTCACTCCCTTCCCAACCACTGCTTTCCTTTCATGCCCCTCGGCTTTTATAACTGCCGTCTGGTTTCTGTACAAATTGTAAATAGCCTTTCGCTCCCTGTATTTTACCCCTGCCACCTTCAGAATTTGAAAGAGAGTATTCCAGTCTACATTGTCAAAAGCTTTCTCTAAGTCTACAAATGCTAGAAACGTAGGTTTGCCTTTCCTTAATATTTCTTCTAAGATAAGTCGTAGGGTCAGTATTGCCTCACGTGTTCCAGTATTTCTACGGAATTCAAACTGATCTTCCCCGACGTCGGCTTCTACCAGTTTTTCCATTCGTCTGTAAATAATTCACATTAGTATTTTGCAACTGTGTCTTATTAAACTGATAGTTCGGTAATTTTCATATCTGTCAACACCTGCTTTCCTAGGGATTGGGATTATTATATTCTTCTTGAAGTCTGAAGGTATTTCGCCTCTCATACATCTTGCTCACCAGATGGTAGAGTTGTGTCAGGACCGGCTCTCCCAAGGCTGTCAGTAGTTCTAATGGAATGTTGTCTACTCTGGGGGCCTTGTTTCGACCCAGGTCTTTCAGTTCTCTGTCAAACTCTTCACGCAGTATCGTATCTGCCATTTCATCTTCATCTACATCCTCTTCCATTTGCATAATATTGTCCTCAAGTACATCGACCTTGTATAGACCCTCTATATACTCCTTCCCTCTCTCTGCTTTCCCTTCTTTGCTTAGAACTGGGTTTCCATCAAAGCTCTTTATTTTCATGCAAGTGGCTCTCTTTTCTCCAAGGGTCTCTTTAATTTTCCTGTAGGCAGTATCTATCTTACCCCTAGTGAGATAAGCCTCTACATCCTTACATTTGTCCTCTAGCCATCCCTGCTTAGCCATTTTGTACTTCCCGTCGATCTAATTTTTGAGACGTTTGTATTCCTTTTTGCCTGCTTCACTTACTGCATTTTTATATTTTCTCCTTTCATTAATTAAATTCAATATTTCTCCTGTTACCCAAGGATTTCTACTAGCCCTCGTCGTTTTACCTATATGATCCTCTGCTGCCTTCACTACTTCATCCCTCAAAGCTACCCATTCTTCTTCTACTGTAATTCTTTCCCCCATCCCTGTCAATTGTTCCCTTATGCTCTCCCTGAAACTCGGTACAACCTCTGGTTCTTTTAGTTTATCCAGGTCCCATCTCCTTAAATTCCCACCTTTTTGCAATTTCTTCAGTTTTAATCTACAGTTCATAACAAATAGATTGTGGTCAGAGTCCATATCTGCCCCTGGAAATGTCTTACAATTTAAAGCCTGGTTCCTAAATCTCTGTCTTACCATTATATAATCTATCTGATACCTTTTAGTATCTCCAGGGTTCTTCCATGTATACAACCTTCTTTTATGATACTTGAACCAAGTGTTAGCTATGATTAAGTTATGCTCTGTGCAAAATTCTGCCAGGCGGCTTCCTCTTTCATTTCTTAGCTCCAGTCCATGTTCACCTACTATATTTCCTTCTCTCCATTTTCCTACTCTTGAATTCCAATCACTCATGACTATTAAATTTTCGTCTCCCTTCACTACCTGTATAATTTCTTTTATCTCATCATTCATTTCATCAATTTCTTCGTCATCTAGTTGGCATATAAACTTGTACTACTGTAGCAGGCGTGTGCTTCGTGTCTATCTTGGCCACAATAATGCGTTCACTATGTTGTTTGTAGTAGCCTACCCGCACTCCTATTTTTTTATTCATTACTAAACCTACTCCCGCATTACCCCTATTTGATTTTGTATTTATAACCCTGTATTCACCTGACCAAAAGTCTTGTTCCTCCTGCCACCGAACTTCACTAATTCCCATTATATCTAACTTTAACCTATCCATTTCCCTTTTTAAATTTTCTAACCTATCTGACCGATTTAGGGATCTGACATTCCACGCTCCGATCCGTAGAACGCCAGTTTTCTTTCTCCTGATAACAACGTCCTCTTGAGTTGTCCCAACCCGGAGATCCGAATGGGGGACTATTTTACCTCCGGAATATTTTACCCAAGAGGACGACATCATCATTTAACCATACAGTAAAGCTGCAAGCCCTCGGGAAAAATTACGGCTGTAGTTTTCCCTTGCTTTCAGCCGTTCGCAGTACCAGCACAGCAAGGCCGTTTTGGTTAGTGTTACAAGGCCACATCAGTCAGTCATCCAGACTGTTGCCCCTGCAACTACTGAAAAGGCTGCTGCCTCTCTTCAGGAACCACACGTTTGTCTGGCCTCTCAACAGATACCCCTCCGTTGTGGTTGCACCTACGGTTCGGCTATCTGTATCGTTGAGGCACGCAAGCCTCCCCACCAACGGCAAGGTCCATGGTTAATGGGGGAGGTGGATTCTCTTATAGCTTACATATCGAAGGCAGCGCGTGAGCAATCCATCGAAATTACATGTGCTCGAGTGCGCTAGCAACAAATTCCTTAGTCATGGACCTCTTACAATGTCCGTAACGCTCTCGCGCTGACCAAATGATCCCTTGACGAAACGGCCAATGCTTTGTTGGATTTTCTCTATCTCTTGTGTTAATCTAAGATGCTAACGGTCCTAAACTGACTAGCAATACTCTGGAATTGGTCTAACAAATCCTTCGAAAGCCATTCCTTTCGTGGATGAGTTACTTGTCCTTGAGGTTCTTCCACTTTGCTACACCTGGAATCTGCTTTCCCAACAATTTGTTTTATGTGTTGATTTCACTTTAGGTCTCTCCCTGTGGTGATTCCTAGTTGTTTTACGATAGTTACTATTTCCAGTGTAATCTAACCAGTAGAGTGATCGAACACTAGTAGGGTACTTCGCCTATTTGTGCGCAACAAGCTACATTTGTTTGCTTTATTGCCAATTATTGCACCGATAATTCATCCTCTGCGCGTCTTCGGAAAGCCCATACAGCCTCCCGCCGTTGCTACGATCTCATACACAAGAATAAAGCAAACTGTATTTCACAAACACGACCGGCCATGAATCTGCGTTGATGGAATGCGCTCTTTTCCAGGCACATAGGACTGTTCACTACACAAGAAATGCTCGATAAATTAGAAATTATTAAATATAAAATCTATCTGAATATAAAGCAATGAAAGATCGTGTCTTGTTCTGCCAACGTAAGGAACGAAATAAATCTAATGTCACCCTTTCTTTGCACGGCTGTGTTAGTAGCTTGCAGAGCAGAGATCACGTCGTTCCAAGCTGCGACTAGACTGATCTCCGAACTTGATACCCATACATCTTGATTCAAATCTGCCCTCCTTCAATGGCCGGCTGGCGATGGAATGCTGCTGGAATTAACCCCTAGTGACCAGAAAAGTTCGTTGACCCCGAATCGTGGCGCTCTGTTGTTTAGCTTGTAGAGTCTGCCTTTTACACCCTAGAACGATACTACTACTGTATTTTGTCAACTCGCAGAACATCGTTTGGGTAAGTCGTGATAGCAGTCTGCATCCTACGCCTACGATAATAAAATTTACAACCACACAAATCACTTAACACCTATTTCTTTCCCCACTACCTGGTCTATTTTGGACGACAGTTTCAGTTGCTTGCCATTTGCAACAGCTATGCGTCATTACTGTAGACCACATCGCACACACATTCTGGCCTCTAGTATTTGACCTCCACACGAGATATTGTACAGGCCTACTGAACCAGTCACAATATTCTGTTGATGCCTGACAGGTAAAAGAACAAAAAATTCGTGTCAGAGCGGTCCGAAAGCACAAATTTCCCTTGATAAAGAACGATGCTGTTACTCACGAGCCGGCCGGTGTGGCCGTGCGGTTCTAGGCGCTTCAGTCTGGAACCGCGTGACCGCTACGGTCGCAGGTTCGAATCCTGCCTTGGGCATGGATGTGTGTGATGTCCTTAGGTTAGTTACGTTTAAGTAGTACTAAGTTCTAGGGGACTGATGACCACAGATGTTAAGTCCCATAGTGCTCGGAGCCATTTGAACCATTTGTTACTCACGATATCAGACACTTTCTGTTTTCAATTATCGTCCGTCGTTTGACTGTTTTTCCCATCCTTAGCTAATCTTTTCATCTAAACGAAAAATCTACACTCGCTATACTATAAACTGCTTTGTTTTAGTCTTTGTTTGGCTCTACTATTTTTCCCTGCACTGGACCTTAACAGTTCTTTATTCCCGAACACCGTTGCAAATGACTCACTTAACAATCCTCCTTTCTGGCAAGAGTCTTCCTTAGACATCTTTCCTCATATATTCCTCTTAGTACTTCTTCATTTTGTACTTCACCTGTCACTTCATTTTTAACGTTCTTCGATAGCATCACACTTCAGATGCTTCCATCTCTTTTGCTGTGGTTATCCGATGACTTGCGTTTCAGAATGTTGTGTTACAAATCGGTCAGAAGATAGTACTTTTTTTTTTTTGCATTTCCTGCATATGCAGTTCCGCTATGGCGAGGTTAACAGATGTAACACAGTGTTTGACTGAAATGACGCGGCAGCTGGATACTTGACACGAAGCTGACGTAGGCGCGACAGTACGATTCTTGTGGGTAAAACGTCTAAATTGCACCCAAATTCACCACGAAATTATGGTGGTTTATGGACCAAATGCAGTGTCCCATCCAACCGTAGTGAAATGGTGCAACAATTTGATCAAGACCGCTTGGGCATATGTGATGTTGATGGGGAAGGAAGTCCATCGACATCTACCATAGAAGACATGGTTCAGGCAGTCGAGGAACTGATTCTCAGCATTCCCATACTGTCCAACGGTGAGGACTGACACACAGCGGTTCTAGAATAGCCCCATGACCAAGAAGCGGATTTCAGCTGTCGAAGAATTGAACGATTGGTAGAACGTCCCAATTTTGTGGAAAGGTAGCGTCATGTATCTGTGTCACTCTGACGTGTAGTGTAGCACTCAAGAAAAGTTATTTAACCTGCAGTAATAATGTGTAACTTTTTGAATTTCCCTCGTATCTCGTAATAATAGAGCTCTTTTATTGCAGAAAATATTCTTCGCCCGTTACAGTCTACAGTACATCCAACACCTGCTTTGCTTTGACCGCGCTGTTTAGTCTCGCCCGCTAGACTGTGGAATTCTTTTACTTCCTCCACTAATGCGGCGTTCCCAATTTTGACGTTAAGGAAGCTGTTATTCATGTTTTTCTGTTCCTCATCGCTTCCGACTTTGCATGCGTTATCATTAAGCCATTTTCCATGTTACGTATGCATTCCATCGCTTTCGCAGCGTCACCACCATTTTTTTCGGATTGAAAAAATTTAATGTAGGTTGTTTTAGTTAATGCTGTCGTCAGAAGTGACAATACGAAAAAAATATTTCCGCAGCTTCGTTTACCAACGCTAGGAGAGGTGGGACAATTGTGTCTCATTGCTATTATGACGTGGGACATATATGTTTCTGTAGTAATGAAATGAATGATCATCTGTGTATCATATTTTATACATATTTTCGTAAAATCGCTTGCTAGATGAAATAAATGCATGACAAAATATCGGTACAGTTCCCACATGTGTATATCATCTACCGTTCACCATTATGTGGGCACCTCTGTCTTTTCTCATCTTGTTTTACGTTAGTTAATACAAAGAGACGGTGATACTCCAGTAAGGCATCAATGTCAGCAATAACTTTTTTGTAGCCAACTACAAAAGAAAGCAGTGTGCCGAGAATCTTATGTTCCCTACCAGCGACTGTAACATGAAATATATAGAAGCACTGATTAATAGTTAGATGCACGTAATACAGTAAAAGAATAGAATAATAAATGCAGCTTACTTCTTTATGTACTTTGTGAAACTGTATACAGTTTTGATGTCTTTCATAACCGAATTAAGTCGGGGCGCAGCGTACGCCATACATTACTAATTTATTTCATAATACTGTGCGGGCTACACAAGTATCATCCGCATAGGAGAGGGTTTCAGCTCTGTTTCCATTTCTTCTGAAAATTTGGCCTTTTGGTCCTTGAAATTTCAGCCTGAAAGAAAGGGAAAATGTACCGACAGTAAGTTTTTACGAAGTCTCAGACGGTGTTCAGGAAAGATAGATTAGGCAGAATTGGTGCTGGAGTGTTTGTGTCTGTCAGTAGTGGTTTATCTTGTTGTGAAGTGGAAGTAGATACTCCGTGCGAATTGGTATGGGTGGAGGTTATACTTAACAGCCGAACTAAGTTAATAATTGGCTCCTTCCACCGACCCCCAGACTCCGACGATATAGTTGCTGAACAGTTCAGTGAAAATTTGAGTCTCGTAACAAATAAATACCCCACTCATACGGTTATAGTTGGTGGGTGCTTCAACCTTTCCTCTATATGTTGGCCAAAATACTTATTCAAAATCGGTGGTAGGCAGAAAACATCTTCCGAGATTGTCCTAAATGCTTTCTCCGAAAATTATTTCTAGCAGTTAATCCACGAACCCGAATTGTAAATGGTTCCGAAAACAAACTTGACCTCTTAGCCACAAACAATCAAGAGCTAATAGAGAGCATTATGACTGATTCAGGGATTAGTGATCACAAGGTCGTTGTAGCTAGGCTCAATACCGTTTCTTTCAAATCCACCAGAAACAAACGCAAAATAATTTTATTTAAAAAATCGGATGAAGTGTCACTAGAAGCCTTCCTAAGAGACAATCTCCATTCCTTCCGAACTGACTATGCAAATGTAGACGAGGTGTGGCTCAAATGCACATATATAGTAGCAACAGCAATTGAGAGATTCATACCTCATAAATTGGTAAGAGATGGAACTGATCCCCCATGGTACACAAAACAGGTCCGAACGCTATTGCTGAGGCAACGGAAAAAGCATGCGAAGTTCAGAAGAACGCGAAATCCCGAAGATTGGCTAAAATTTACAGACGCGCGAAATTTGGCACGGACTTCCATGCGAGATGCCTTTAATAGGTTCCACAACGAAACATTGTCTTGAAATTTGGTAGAAAATCCGAAGAAATTCTGGTCGTATGTAAAGTACACAAGCGGGAAGACGCAGTCAATACCTTCGCTGCGCAGTGCCGATGGTACTGTTACCGACGACTGTGCCGCTAAAGCGGAGTTATTGAACGCAGTTTTCCGAAATTCCTTCACTAGGGAAGACGAATGGAATATTCTAGAATTTGAAACACGAAGAGCTGCTAGCATGAGTTTCTTAGAAGTAGATACCTAAGGAGTTGCGAAGCAACTAAAATCGCTTGATACGGGCAAGTCTTCAGGTCCAGATTGGATATCGATTAGGTTCCTTTCATATTATGCTGATACAATAGCTCCCTGCTTAGCAATCATATACAACAGCTCGCTCACCGATAGATCTGTACCTACAGATTGGAAAATTGCGCAGGTCGCACCAGTGTTTAAGAAGGGTAGTAGGAGTAATCCATCGAACTACAGACCTATATCATTGACGTCGGTTTGCAGTAGGGTTTTGGAGCATATACTGTATTCAAACATTATGAATCACCTTGAAGGGAACGATCTACTGACACGTAATCAGCATGGTTTCAGAAAACATCGTTCTTGTGCAACGCAGCTAGCTCTTTATTCGCACGAAGTAATGGCCGCTATCGACAGGGGATCTCAAGTTGATTCCGTATTTCTAGATTTCCGGAAAGCTTTTCACACCGTTCCTCACAAGCGACTTCTAATCAAGCTGCGGGCCTATGTGGTATCGTCTCAGTTGTACGACTGGATTAGTGATTTCCTGTCAGGAAGGTCGCAGTTCGTAGTAATAGACGGCAAATCATCGAGTAAAACTGAAGTGATATCAGGTGTTCTCCAGGGAAGCGTCCTGGGACCTCCACTGTTCCTGATCTATATAAATGACTTGGGTGACAATCTGAGCAGTTCTCTTAGGTTGTTCGCAGATGATGCTGTAATTTACCGTCTAGGAAGGTCATCCGAAGACCAGTAACAATTGCAAAGCGATTTAGAAAAGATTGCTGTATGGTGTGGCAGGTGGCAGTTGACGCTAAATAACGAAAAGTGTGAGGTGATCCACATGAGTTCCAAAAGAAATCCGTTGGAATTCGATTACTCGATAAATAGTACAGTTCTCAAGGCTGTCAATTCAACTAAATACCTGGGTGTTAAAATTACGAACAACTTCAGTTGGAAAGACCACATAGATAATATTGTGGGGAAGGTGATCCAAAGGTTGCGTTTCATTGGCAGGACACTTAATAGATACAACAAGTCCACTAAAGAGACAGCTTACACTACACTCGTTCGTCCTCTGTTAGAATATTGCTGCGCGGTGTGGGATCCTTAACAGGTGGGATTGACGGAGGACATCGAAAGGGTGCAAAAAAGGGCAGCTCGTTTTGTATTATCACGTAATAGGGGAGAGAGTGTGGCAGATATGATACGCGAGTTGGGATGGAAGTCATTAAAGCAAAGACGTTTTTCGTCGCGGCGAGATCTATTTACGAAATTTCAGTCACCAACTTTCTCTCCCGAATGCGAAAATATTTTGTCGAGCCCAACCTACATAGGTAGGAATGATCATCAAAATAAAATAAGAGAAATACGAGCTCGAACAGAAAGGTTTAGGTGTTCGTTTTTCCCGCGTGCTGTTCGGGAGTGGAATGGTAGAGAGACAGTATGATTATGGTTCGATGAACCCTCTGCCATGCACTTAAATGTGAATTGCAGAGTAATAATGTAGATGTAGATGTGACAAGTTATGTGAGAGTCTTCATCTCTGTGGTTGTAGACAGGTACTTTTTCCGATGTCCTGCGGATCGTAATTCTGCCGCTTCAAGTGAAGGAAGGAGCAGAAGAGTTGTTTTTCCACGCGTCAAAACGATTTGTCCCGTCAAGAGCTGGACTGCAAGTCCGTTGCCGATTAGAGTGAGGAGATCACTGAATATTTGTCTTCTGGTGCCACAAAGACGTACTATAAGTGTGCAAAGATTTCGAAGTGATGCAAACATTGACAACCTGCTTATATTTTCAAAAATGTAGAATTGTGCTCTTCTCAAAACAAACAAGCGTAGCATCCTATGACTATAATTTCAGTGTGATACAGTTGAAATCTGTCAGCTTATACAAGTAACTGTGTGTAATAATTTGTATGGATATAAAATGGAACGGTCACAAGCGTAGCGTCCTATGACTATAACATCAGTGTGATACAGTTGAAATCTGTCAGTTCGTACAAGTAACTGTGTGTAATAATTTGTATGGACATAAAATGGAACGAGCACATAGGCTGAATCTGAGGTACAGGATCTTTCTTCAAACATCCTGAGATGAGTGGAAGCTGTTTTTGGTATTCCCATATTTTTGACCACCTCCTGTACTACTATACCTAGTAATCTCTGCAAACCACTTTGAACTGCAAGACGGAGGGTATATCCCACGGTACTAGCTAACTGAGCTTTACCCGTTCCATTCACACATGGAGTGCAGGAAGAATGACTGCTTAAGTGTCTCTGCGCGCTGTAATTAGTCTAATCTTGTCATCGCGATCCCTTTTGGAATGATATGGAGAGGCTTGTAATATACTTCTAGATTCAGCATCTGAAATTTGTTCAAAAATTTTATTCGTAGGTTTGTACGGTACAGTCTGCGTCTATGTTCAAGTGTCTGCCATTTCAGTACTTTCATAATCTTCATGACACTCCCCTAAGGGTCAAAAAAACCTATGACCAATCGTGCTGCCCTTCTTTTTATTCGTCCAACTTTACCTGTCAGTTCTATTTGGTGCGGTTCCCACATACTTTAGCAATATTCTAGGATGGGTCGCACAGGTATTTTGTAAGCAGTCTCCTTTGTAGACAGATATCCCATTCCGTAGTATTCTACCAATGAACCGCAGTCTGCCATCCAGTATTGTTTCTACAAAATAGTGACAAGTTCAGTGAAGGTGGACAGTGATCACACACCTTCTGTCCAAAGTAGACCACACTGACTCAATAATATACAGGCTGACTCACCTGCCTGTAAGTATGGATTTTATGTGTTGAATTCTGCCTTGACGTCAAACATGTGGGGTTTATGAAGTCTGTCTTCTCGGATCGCTAGACAACATTCAGATAAATCGTATTAATGAATTTTATTACGAAATGAACATTGACAATACTTAACTTTGACAATAACACAGAAATGTCGCAAGCAAACGGCGACATCATCATCATCATCATCATTTAAGACTGATTATGCCTTTCAGCGTTCAGTCTGGAGCATAGCCCCCCTTATACAGTTCCTCCATGATCCCCTATTCAGTGCTGACATTGGTGCCTCTTCTGATGTTAAACCTATTACTTCAAAATCATTCTTAACCGAATCCAGGCACCTTCTCCTCGGTCTGCCCCGACTCCTCCTACCCTCTACTGCTGAATCCATGAGTCTCTTGGGTAACCTTGCTTCTCCCATGCGTGTAACATGACCCCACCATCTAAGCCTGTTCGCCCTGACTGCTACATCTATAGAGTTCATTCCCAGTTTTTCTTTGATTTCTTCTTTGTGCACACCCTCCTGCCATTGTTCCCATCTACTAGTACCTGCAATCATCCTAGCTACTTTCATATCCGTAACCTCAACCTTGTTGATAAGGTAACCTGAATCCACCCAGCTTTCGCTCCCATACAACAAAGTTGGTCGAAAGATTGAACGGTGCACAGATAACTTAGTCTTGGTACTGACTTCCTTCTTGCAGAAGAGAGTAGATCGTAGCTGAGCGCTCACTGCATTAGCTTTGCTACATCTCGCTTCCAGTTCTTTCACTATGTTGCCATCCTGTGAGAATATGCATCCTAAGTACTTGAAACCGTCCACCTGTTCTAACTTTGTTCCTCCTATTTGGCACTCAATCCGTTTACATTTCTTTCCCACTGACATTACTTTCGTTTTGGAGATGCTAATCTTCATACCATAGTCCTTACATTTCTGATCTAGCTCTGAAATATTACTTTGCAAACTTTCAATCGAATCTGCCATCACAACTAAGTCATCCGCATATGCAATACTGCTTATTTTGTGTTCACATATCTTAATCTCACCCAGCCAGTCTACTGTTTTCAACATATGATCCATAAATAATATGAACAACAGTGGAGACAGGTTGCAGCCTTGTCTTACCCGTGAAACTACTCTGAACCATGAACTCAATTTACCGTCAACTCTAACTGCTGTCTGACTATCCATGTAAAGACCTTTAATTGCTTGCAAAAGTTTGCCTCCTATTCCATAATCTTGTAGAACAGACAATAACTTCCTTCTAGGAACCCGGTCATATGCCTTTTCTAGATCTATAAAGCATAGATACAATTCCCTGTTCCACTCATAACACTTCTCCATTATTTGCCGTAAGCTAAAGATCTGGTCCTGACAACCTCTAAGAGGCCTAAACCCACACTGATGTTCATCCAATTGGTCCTCAACTAATACTCGCACTTTCCTTTCAACAATACCTGAGAAGATTTTACCCACAACGCTGATTAAAGAGATACCTCTGTAGTTGTTACAATCTTTTCTGTTTCCATATTTAAAGACTGGTGTGATTACTGCTTTTGTCCAGTCTGATGGAACCTGTCCCGACTCCCAGGCCATTTCAATTATCCTGTGTAGCCATTTAAGACCTGACATTCCACTGTATTTGATGAGTTCCGACTTAATTTCATCCACCCCAGCCGCTTTATTGCACTGCAATCTATTGACCATTTTTTCCACTTCCTCAAATGTGATCCTATTTCCATCATCATTCCTATCCCATTCTACCTCGAAATCTGAAACATTACTGATCGCATTTTCACCTACATTGAGCAACTCTTCAAAATATTCCCTCCATCTGCCCAAGGCATCCACAGGATTCACCAGCAGTTTTCCTGACCTGTCCAAAATACTTGTCATTTCCTTCTTACCTCCCTTTCGAAGACTGCTAATTACACTCCAGAATGGTTTTCCAGCAGCTTGACCCATAGTCTCCAACCTGTTTCCAAAGTCTTCCCACGATATCTTCTTGGATGCTGCAATTATCTGTTTGGCTTTGTGCGAATAAGAAATCTCTTCAGTGTATACAATTCCTAACTCGCTGCTCTTCAAGTGCCTAATCTTGATGCTGCTGTAGAAGTGAGCCGCGACCAGTCGGGAGTGGCGCTTGTGTTCTTTAAATAGAGGCCGCTGCTGTCTCGTTGTTGTTCTGGAGAGGGGTCGGTCAGCGTGTTATTCTTTGACATCTTCTTCACAGCCCACTCTGCTCTCTCGTTTCCGATTGGCGTTCCGGTGCTTGACTTTACGTCGTAAAATTATGCAACCTGCAACTTCAAAGCCCACGCATGAGATTATCGTATTGTCTTGCTCGCTATACGGAAACCATCAGTCCCAGAAAAATATGAACAGGGCACTCTTGTGAAGAATTTAATGTACACTCCTGGAAATGGAAAAAAGAACACATTGACACCGGTGTGTCAGACCCACCATACTTGCTTCGGACACTGCAAGAGGGCTGTACAAGCAATGATCACACGCACGGCACAGCGGACACACCAGGAACCGCGGTGTTGGCCGTCGAATGGCGCTAGCTGCGCAGCATTTGTGCACCGCCGCCGTCAGTGTCAGCCAGTTTGCCGTGGCATACGGAGCTCCATCGCAGTCTTTAACACTGGTAGCATGCCGCGACAGCGTGGACGTGAACCGTATGTGCAGTTGACGGACTTTGAGCGAGGGCGTATAGTGGGCATGCGGGAGGCCGGGTGGACGTACCGCCGAATTGCTCAACACGTGGGGCGTGAGGTCTCCACAGTACATCGATGTTGTCGCCAGTGGTCGGTGGAAGGTGCACGTGCCCGTCGACCTGGGACCGGACCGCAGCGACGCACGGATGCACGCCAAGACCGTAGGATCCTACGCAGTGCCGTAGGGGACCGCACCGCCACTTCCCAGCAAATTAGGGACACTGTTGCTCCTGGGGTATCGGCGAGGACCATTCGCAACCGTCTCCATGAAGCTGGGCTACGGTCCCGCACACCGTTAGGCCGTCTTCCGCTCACGCCCCAACATCGTGCAGCCCGCCTCCAGTGGTGTCGCGACAGGCGTGAATGGAGGGACGAATGGGGACGTGTCGTCTTCAGCGATGAGAGTCGCTTCTGCCTTGGTGCCAATGATGGTCGTATGCGTGTTTGGCGCCGTGCAGGTGAGCGCCACAATCAGGACTGCATACGACCGAGGCACACAGGGCCAACACCCGGCATCATGGTGTGGGGAGCGATCTCCTACACTGGCCGTACACCACTGGTGATCGTCGAGGGGACACTGAATAGTGCACGGTACATCCAAACCGTCATCGAACCCATCGTTCTACCATTCCTAGACCGGCAAGGGAACTTGCTGTTCCAACAGGACAATGCACGTCCGCATGTATCCCGTGCCACCCAACGTGCTCTAGAAGGTGTAAGTCAACTACCCTGGCCAGCAAGATCTCCGGATCTGTCCCCCATTGAGCATGTTTGGGACTGGATGAAGCGTCGTCTCACGCGGTCTGCACGTCCAGCACGAACGCTGGTCCAACTGTGGCGCCAGGTGGAAATGGCATGGCAAGCCGTTCCACAGGACTACATCCAGCATCCCTACGACCGTCTCCATGGGAGAATAGCAGCCTGCATTGCTGCGAAAGGTGGATATACACTGTACTAGTGCCGACATTGTGCATGCTCTGCTGCCTGTGTCTATGTGCCTGTGGTTCTGTCAGTGTGATCATGTGATGTATCTGACCCCAGGAATGTGTCAATAAAGTTTCCCCTTCCTGGGACAATGAATTCACGGTGTTCTTATTTCAATTTCCAGGAGTGTAGTTAAAATTTATATCGGAGTACGTTTTCGTTGAACTCCACGGTTTTCGATTTATCTAAGAAAAACGCATTTGAAAATAATTTTTGTACGTTTTTCTTGAATAATGCAAAAACTACGTCCTCTACCGGAAACGTGCCTCAAAACAAAATTTAAGTGCATTAGATTTCCAACAAAAAAAGGTCCTGTCCATTTTCCTGTAGGACTAATAGTTTGTACAAAGCGAGGGAGAGAATACGAAATGCTTGCTCATAGTATCCGAAGGCATTGTGGGTTGAATGAAATTCATAGGCAGGGGTAATTGAATCACCCGGATGTCATTGTTGGGAAGCAGACTCGGCCAGAAGTTGGAAACAGTGTGCGCCAAGACTCATCCGACCAAATGACTTTCGTTTTTTGCTCCATAGTCGGGGTTTTATGGTTTCAGCGCCACGTTTCCCTGTAACAGGCATTTGCATCACTGATGAAGGATTTTGAAATTCAAGCTCGCCCTGCAGTAACCTGCTTGTGGAGCTCGCTTCGTGTTGTTTTAGTGCTGATAGGGATCGCGAGTGCGACATTCACTCCTTCAGCGACTTTCGCAGCTGTCGTCCCCATGTTTTCGTCTCAATCTTCACTGACCTGTTATGATCAGTTTACACTTTCACACGCGTTGCGACTTAGCGGATAATTTTTCCACTTTCCCTGTACGCGATACAAGTCTTCGATTCAGTGCCTCTTGAAACACCAAACACTTCAGCTACCTTGATTACAGAAACGTCCGTAATATAAGCACCAACAATTTTCACACCCATATTCGAATTCACTTACCTCCGGCGTAATGCACTGACAACTGCATAGAACACTCTTCTAACCATGACGGTCACTTTCAACGTACAGAGGACGTTGCACAGGTGTCGTTTGTGGTCAAATACAACAGCGCAACGTGCAGGCTTGGGAAGCATCTGCGTTTACGTTCAAGCATGCATTTCTCGTTTTTCCTTATTTTTCTCTAATTTCTGTTGATGTATACGTAGATGTATGGCTTCTCTTCTTATCATTAAACTGTTTGTTCAGTTGCTGATAGAAAAAAAGATATGCATGTCATTACCGTGACGAGAGTGGTCGAATCTGCCCAAAGTTTCATATACGTAAAGTGTCTTAACGTACTTTGTACAACTAAGAATATATCGACCGCTGTTGTTACTTAAGAGAGTTGGTATTACAATTTATGTATGTTTAAAATAGTTATGTATGGTGGGAAACGTTGTATGTAGATGTAGAAATACGTGGCGATGCTATAAGAATGCTCGTAAGTTGTCAATATGGAGCTTATAACTGGCTGATGAGAATTTTGGCTACCTGTGTTTGAAGTGATATCGGAAAACGGCCGAGTTATGCGACCGGTTAAAATGTACTGTATGAGAACATATACTACGTGCAATATTTTTAAAGGAACCATTGATTAATGTTGAACCCCGAAAATGCTCGGATTATCTTATATTCCGCCAGTAGCCATCGATCATAAACATCGAAACGGTGTGCAATGAGATGGTTGGGAATACAGCTGGTTGTACCAGACTGGAGAAGACAGAAGTCTGTAATGACAATTCCGAAGCAGGAAAGTGATACCAGCTCCTCACCAACTGTAGTCAGGCGCCTTGGATGCAGTGGAGCGTAGGTTTACAGACGTAGTTTGTACTGTTACTGGCTTACAGACTTAACTATGTTAATAGTAGAGTGAGATTTTTTATTTTTTAAATAAAAGAAATAGACGCACCACGAAGGATTTGACCGAGTGGGACGGAAATTGGTAGACGTTTTATACATGTACAGACAAACGAATTACAATTCCAGAAAAAAATATTCGTGTATTCAAGAGAAAGAGCTTCACAGATGGAACAGTCAATAACGCGTGGTCCACCTCTGGCCCTTATGCAAGCAGTTATTCGGCATGGCGTTGGTTGAAAGAGCAGCTGGATGCCGTCCTAAGTGATATCGTACCAAATTCGGTCCAATTGGCGCGTTAGATAAAACCCCGAGATGGCTGGAGGGTCCTGCCCATAATGCTGCTAACATTTTCAATTGGGGAGAGATCCGGCAACCTTGCTGGCCAAGGTAGGGTTTGTTAAGCACGAAGATAAGTAGTAGAAACTCTCGATGTGCGGGAGGGCATTATCTTACTGAAATGTAAGCCTAGGATGGCTTGCCATGAAGCTCAAGAGAACGGGGCGCAGAATATCGTCGACGTACCGCTGTGCTGTAAGGTTCAAATGGCTCTGAGCACTATGGGACTTAACATCTGAGGTCATCAGTCCCCTAGAACGTAGAACTACTTAAACCTAATTAACCTAAGAACATCACACACATCCATTCCCGAGGCAGGATTCGAACCTGCGATCGTAGCGGTCGCGTGGTTCCAGACTGTAGCGCCTAGAACCGCTCGGCCACACCGGCCGGCTGTGCTGTAAGGGTATCTGCTACGAAAAGAAATGGTACCCAAGACCATCACTCCTGCTCGTCGGGCTGTTTGCCAGGCGACAGTCAGAATTCTGTACCAAGACGCCTGGGGGGTCTCCAGAGGTGTTTTTGTTGGCTATCGGGGCTCATTTATAAGTGGTACTCATCATTGAAGACAATTATACTCTTAGTCAATAAGATTCCAGCCCGAAAACGTATCTGGAGACGCCCCGGACTGCAGTGGTACACCAACATGACTTTCGCCAGCCATACGGCCCGACAAGCAGGGGTGATGGTCAGGAGTGCCATACCATAGAAGGCCGGTTTTGGTTGTCATCTGCGGCACCCTTATAGCGCAGCTGTACGTTGACGATATTCTAGGTCCTGTTTTGTTGCCCTTCATGACAAGTTGTCCTGGGCGTTACCTTTCAGCAAGATAATATGTGCCAACGCACGTCACGAGTTGCTACTGCTTGTCTTCGTGTTTACCAAACCCTACCTTGACCAGCAAGATCGCCAGATCTCTTCTCAGTTGAGAACAACTTGATGCAATAATTTACCAACAGCCGTATGATTTGTAGAAGTTTATTTTATTTTATGAACTTCTATGTGCACGACCTAGACCACACATAAGTAACTATGTATTCTGACATGGTTGTCACATTTTCTTGTATTTTAATTTATTTTATTGTTATTTATACTAGTTAATTATTATTAAAAAATAATTCTTCCACTGTTCCACTGGGCACACGAATGTATGCAGTACATCTGATGTGTTGCATGGCCTATTACAACTATGTGTTACGGTTTTATGAATAATAGCGTACACATATGTTCATACATCACGCGTTATTTGAGTAAAACAGGGAAAACTATCAACAACAACATGACATAGGTAGAAGCATATGTGCCCTAATGTTACATATAGTTTTAATGATATACAATATATCTCTTTGAGCCACTTACATAGTTAACATGAAACCTGTAAATTGTTAAGGTATGTTCTATATTTTTAATAATGTTTTTATATTAGTACATTTCTTCTACTCATTGTACAGGGGCCTGAAGATGGCATCAATGTAATGCCGAAACTGGTAGCACATAGAAGTTCATAAAATAAAATCATACGGTTGTTGGTAAATTATTGCATCAAGAAGTTCATGGCAGCCGTCGTCCCACGATCCATAATGGATCAACGAAGATCAATTGAGGACGTTTGTAGCATTAGGAGCAGGGCTCTCTAACCAACGCGCCAATTGGACAGAATTTGGCACCACATCAATGAGGAGGACATCCAGCAACTCTGTCAATGCCAAGTCAAATAACTGCTTGAACAAAGGCCAGAGGTGGATCAACGCGTTGCTGAGTTGCTCAATATGTGAAGCTCTTTTTCCTGAATAAACCATCCAGTTTTTCTTAAACGCTAATCGTTTGTTTATCTGTGCATGTACATCACATCGACCGATTAGTGCTCCATTCGGATATACATGTTATAGATGAAAATAAATGGTAACAGCGAGACACGCAAGTATTATTGTTGTAGTCATTCTGAAAAATGGGGCCATTAATTTCCAGGAGCTAAGTTTTATAAATGGAAAAGGACACTCACACATTTATTATCATACATTTCTCTTTACATAGCAAAGACCGTACAAAAGTGGCGTACAAACAGTGTGGCACATTGTGGAGGATGAGAAGACAGTGAATGAGAAGAGAGCGGCGGAGAGAGAGGGTCAGTGGTGAACGGCTAGGGGCTCAGACTGAGCGAGAGGAACTGCTGCACGTCGCACTTGACCCGGCCCAGCACCTGCGACACGCCGTCTCTCAGCTGCTGCTCCACGGATGCCGACACCTCCGTCTTGAAGTGGTCGCTCAGCCACGACACGATCTTTGACGTCAGCCAGCTGAGCTCGCCAAGGCCGGTCAACTGGAACATCATAAGTATAGAGTGCAGACCAGGGCTGCCAACTGCGCGGCTGGAGTTTACTACAGGCTTTAAGTGAAACAAGTTTTGAGTCACGGAAGGAAGAGGAAAATCACGGTAACCGGCGAGTAGGATTCGCGCAACGAGTGTTCCATACAAACTTAATTACGTATATAAATAAACCATCCATCACGAGAGTCGACAATTTGACAATTTTTGCCTGTTACAGATATTGTTATTGGCGTGATATCGGTCCCAGGAATTCCAAGACATTCGAGATTAAGGCCAATTTTTTTGTGTAATTTCACATTTGCTATCGTAATTTTTTGCTTATTGTGGAGTCATGCTAACTGGCAATTGCAGATACATTGAATTCCTCCGCTCCCGTCCCTGTTGCAAGTACTGGTATGATTTAACGGAAATCTCCACAGAGCAAATGGGTACAGCCTGTCTTAGGGCTAGTGTTGTTATGCCAATGTCGATTTGTTCTGTTGTAACGGGACGTCCTCCTCTAGCATTACTTTTCCTCTGCAGTAGTTGTCGATACCAGTACTAGTTTTCGTATTTTGGACAGGTCAACATTATTTCAGTTGCTTTTCTGAAGACTTTCATATAGTGTTATACACAGTAAGTTATCTTTCGGGCTAGAATTTATGAAAGGGAATTACTTTATTAAGTGTTTTGCTTTCAGTGTTGCAGTCGATAAGTACTAGTTCTGAATGTACAGTTAAAATAACTTTTTTAGGAAGATTTGGAATTATGAATTACTGGCACACTTAAAATTTCTATTATTAATTATGCAAGCCTATACTGTTTACTATATTTATTTCTGGATTCATTTATGAAATAATAATCGAAATTAATAATGTAACAGAAACTAGTAGAAAATCATTTGTTAATAAAAATTGTAAACCCTTTGGAATATTGCCTCTGATGTGATCGGATGTATTTTTGTGCAAACAATGAAATTTACGCTTTGTTAATGTATAAAATCAAAACTCTGTATAATACACTAAAACGTGAGAGACTATATATTTAGGTAAAAACAAGAAATCTGCAACAACAATCTTCAAATTTATGTAGTTCAATCCAGCGGCGAGGCCCTAAAATGTGAGATTTTCATCTTCAAGAATAAAACCACTAGACAAGAAGAACTGGAGCCATCTCAACATGACAAGCTAAGTAAACTAGAAAGTTTATTATGGTCTTCGCTCCTCTCAAATCTTCATAAAAGACTTTAATGTGGACAACAGACGGAAGTAGGAAGGAGGGGGTAGATTACGTTGTGGAACACTTCAAAAGACATTTTGTGGGATATCAGAACCTGATCGCAGACGCTGAAAGTGCAATCCTGTGGCAGTTGTAGTATTACTTTGCTTTGAAAAACAGGAGATGTTGTACATCTCGTAGGCATAGACTGTCAGCTCTGTGATTTGACACCTTTACTGTTAGATGGCAAAGTATTCGTTTCCACAACGGCATGGACCTTTATTTCATCGTAGCTTTGCCAGTTAGCAAGAAATATTTGCAAATTGTACACACAAATCTACCTCGTGAATCACTGAGCTTTTTATCAGATTATGATCGCAATGTAAGTTTGTAATGACAAACATTTATATGATATAATTACAATGTAACAATTTTAGGATTTTTTCCTTTACTTTTACTGTGAAAGTTTACTTCTTGCCAAATTTCATGATTATATGTTAACGGGAAGTACCCTATAGGTTTTGATGAGTGAGTTTGAGAGTATAGAAAACTATGTGGCATAAATGGCTGGATATGTTGACAGAATTAACGTAGAAGCTTTATTTTTTTATACCGTCAAGGCTTCAATTTGATACGTCTACCCGTTGTTGAGAAAGCGGGGTCTTTAACAGTCGGACAGGCGGATAGGCAGGCAGCGGGATAACAAAGTGATCCTGTAATGGTTCCGTTTATACCGATAGAGGTACAGACTCCTAAAAAAGGATGTCTATGTAAAATCTGTTACTAGGAACTACTGTAAGGATTTTTGATACAGTGTTTACTAATAGAATGATTCACGATAAACATCCATGTATACAATTTATTACCGCTACGCCAGCTACATATTTAACTCAAGGTAAAAAGACCTTTGATTTTTGAGACGGATGTCTCTGAGTGAGCACCTCTTCACGACGGTCGTAACACCCCTTCTGTCAGACGGCGAGCACCGATTCTTTACCACAGTGCCAGGGAGACATTCCGTTACTTCAACTGTGGAGACAGAAGAAAAGCCTGCGCTACACCCAAGTCGTTTGGGGCGGACCACGACTTTCCAGACAATAAGGGACCAAAGCAACCATGTTCTGCACCATGAAACTATACGCCGAATTTGTTGAGACCAATCCTGTAATTGTTTTCAGAATAGGAAAACTAGTGGGGTGAGTTCAAAGCCAGACTGGTTCACGCAAATATATTGAGGGCAAATGGTAAAACGATGTGCGACGAAACGCTTGTAGCCGTTCTTTATATGTCCCTTATTCGTCCTGTTAACAAATAACAATACTACTTATTCAGAGGAGACATAAATTTAGATTGAGATGACTCAAAAAACCATTAATGTTTTAATTATTTTTAAAACACTTTATTAAGCTCTACAGTACTCTTCTCGTAACGAAATATCCAAACAATGTATTCACTTCCTTAGTGCACCACATTTCGTGAATATTTCAGGGAAGGCATATTTAAGAATCTGCTGGTGAAACAAACCTTTATTCGTTACAAGTGTCGAACATCCGATCTTTCTTTCTTTTCTTTTCCGTGTCCAGATCAAATTTTATTTTTCCAATAGTTAGCCACCGCTACGGCTTTGTCGTTGGCTTGTAGCAGGTCACTAAAACTGCAGGGCTCCGGCAGCAGTCGGCACATGAGCAGATGTGCCTCGTCTTGTACCTCTCCGCATCCGCAAAGAACGTCGTCGTCGTTAGTCAGCAGTCCCCATTTGCACAGATTAGTTTTGCATCTGGGTACACCAGCCCTCAACCTATTTAGTGTTCTCCACACTGTGTAAGGAAGTTTGTTTCCAGGTGCCATTTGCTCTTTTGGTATTATCCGCAGTGCGGTTTGTTCATTCTCCCATTTACGGACTCTGTTATCTTCCTGTGAACCGTCAAGGATCTTGGTTCTTGCAATAAAGCTACTTCTAGACTTAAGCCTCCGAGCCTGAGTGACGTGCCCATTCAGTGGGTGTCGAGAATCTGTTTCTTTCTTTGTTCTCTCAGCGTCTGCTGCCACCTGCCTTCTGATCTTGGGTGGCGTAATTCCAGCAAGTAGGTACAAATTACCCGTCAGTGGGTGTCGAGAATCTGTTTCTTTCTTTGTTCTCTCAGCGTCTGCTGCCACCTGCCTTCTGATCTTGGGTGGGGTAATTCCAGCAAGTAGGTGCAAATTACCCGTTGGTGTGGGTCTGAGGCAGCCTGTAACAATTCCCATTGTCTCATTTACACTTACATCAACCCGTTTAGCCTGTGCAGATGCCTCCCATACTGGCGCTGCGTAGTCTGCTGCAGAAACACACCGAGCAAGTGCTGATGTTCTCAGTACTGATGGTTGAGCTCCCCATTCATAGCTTGTCAGCCTGCGGATGATGTTATTCCTGGAGCAGACTTTAGCCTTGGTGTTTTGGCAATGCTGCTTGAAGGAAAGCGTTCTGTCAAGTACAACCCCAAGGTATTTAGGTGTTGGACAGTGCTTTAGCTTCTTACCTTGCCATGTAACGTCGAGCTCAACTCCAGCATCTCTATTGCGCAGATGGAAAGCACATACTTGGGTTTTGTCAGGGTTTGGCTTGAGGTGATTGGCGTCGTAGTATTGAGCCAGTTCTTCAAGTGCTCTAGAGAGATTTCCAGATGTTGCATCACAATTGGACCCCTGGACCACCACAGCTGTGTCATCAGCATATACGAACAGTCTTGCATCTTGAGGTATAGGTTGGTCATTAGTGTACACATTATAAAGGATGGGAGAAAGTACACTTCCTTGTGGTAAGCCATTCTTCTGCAGTCGCCATCTACTGTTCTTACCATTTAGGGAGACATAAAATCTTGGATTCTGCAGAAGACTACCAATAACCATCGTCAACCTACAGTCCCGTGTGAGGTGATATAATTTGCGCAATAGCTTTCTGTGGTTTACCGTGTCGTATGCAGCAGTAAGATCTATGAAAGCTGCTCCAGTTATTAATTTCTTTTTTCAAACCCATCTTTTATATGTTGCGTCAGATTAAGTATTTGCCCACAACAAAATCTTCCCGGTCTGAAACCGGCTTGTTCCTTTATGAGCTTTCCATCTAGTTTCTGCCACCCGGTTGAGAATCATCCGCTCCAGTATCTTATAGAGATGGCATAGAAGTGACACTGGTCTGTAACTTCTGGGGTCCTTTGTCTCCTTGCCAGGTTTTAGTAAAGCCACCACTCTCGCCTGTAGCCATAGTTTTGGAATATTCAGCTCTTTAATACAGGTGTTCATCATTTGTAGTAACCAGTTTCGAACTTTGGGCCCAAACTGTTTTATCAGCTCCGTTCTAAGGTCATTAGTTCCAGCGGCCTTATTCAGTTTCATACTCTGAATGGCGTCTTCCAGTTTGGTTGCTGTGAATGAAGCATTCAGGAGTCCGTAATCTTTTTGTTCTTGGGGTATAACTCTTTCCCTTCCTCTTTTCCCTTTGGTTTTCCCATTCTTCAGAAGTTGGCTAGCAATCTGATTTGCTGTTACCCCGTTGTTCTTCTGCTGGTGGTGAGTTAGATCTCCACTTAAGTTTTTCAGTAATTTCCATGCACGTCTGCTGTTTTGTTTCATGGCAAGATTCTCGACTAGTTTTCACCACCGTGTTCTCTTATCCTCAGCAATAGCCTGCATTAGTTCCTCCCCAGCCTCCATCGTATCTTCGCTGAAGGGGGTCCTGAGTGAAAAGCTTTTTGTACCTGTCAAGTAAGACCTTGCTGCTACCGGTCAGACTCTGGATGTACTGGGTACGGCAACCCCTTGGGATGTTTTTCCTTGAGATCCTTTTCACAAGATCGATAATCCGATTATCAGCCGGTATCATAATATTACTTACGTACATCATTCTGTACGGTAACGTTATTACTGTGGCGCCGGAAAATAAAATAAAAACGCACTCCTGCGTCACTGAAGCTCCCGCCAATAATAGAATACATTAATATGGTCAACAGCAAATTCCGTTAACTTAGATAAATAATCTTAGCATATTGCTTTAACGTAGATAAATAATCTTAGCACACTCTATCTGCACAAGCCGGTGTCTATAACGTTTGGTGACTCTCAGTTCTGCTTTCTAGTAGTTCAAGTAATGATAAAAATCTTGGACAGTCGTTTCCCTACATTTCTCAATTGCTGGAAAGAAAGGTAAGAGCACCCTGGTCACCTGATTAGCTTCGGTGCACAAAATTCATAAAAACGCGCGCAGTAGCGTAAAAATTTTAAGTTTTATAATGGAGAAACATTACATCCATAAACAGTGAGTCTTCGGTAGGCCTAATGGTGATTATTTTCCAGAGATAATCGTTCAAAAGTCAGATTCAATAGTAGAATTCGTTAGTATTTAAATTTATGAAATAAAGCTTTATTACGCCTCACTTTCATATATTATATGGAAATAAAATAACAAAGTGAAAATGTGAGTGCATATTGCGAAGTGCACTGTAGTTAGGCAATGCTACTGTGCCAGGCAGCTCTAAAACCGCTCTGCCTTAATTGTGTCTCTGTAGACCAGTGTAATGATTTTGTTTCTTTTTTAAGAAGGTGGCAGAAGAGAAAGGCTGAAATTCGGTGCCGGCAGGCTGCCTATTCGCCTGGAGTGGTACGAAGGGACCGCCGAGCTTAATGTCCTCATCCAACTGAACACTAGAGATGGGGGATCCGCTCTTGAACTAATTCATAGAGTTCAATCTTTCAAAGGAGTGAACAATCAGTGATTCAGAAAAAAAGAACGGTAGCTCCAAACGTTTCCCACGGCAGAGAGAGAGAGAGAGAGAGAGAGAGAGAGAGAGACGGAGCATATCAGCAGCGCCTCTGCTGGTCAGAGCACAGTGCACGCCACACAACACAGCCAGCGCCGGCCTCTGCCCTGCTTCTACCTTGGCTGCCTGCATTGTGCAGTGCCCCATTGGATTTTGTGTTTCACATATGCCGTGCCGTCTCTGTGCGTCGTCTGCCGTGTGCACTGTGCAGTGTCTGGCGCAGCTTAACTTCACATCGCACTCTGTCGGCGATCGTTTCAGTCGCACGTCCTGCCCTCTGGGCAGTTGATGCGAGCAACAGGACAGAGAGCCACCTAGCGGATAACATAGGAACTACTTGCAAAAACCTGCTCGCAAGGGAACGGACGATTTGTCTCGGAGCGGGTGAGTTCACCGCTCCCCCCCACCCACGGAACTCGCCCGCTCAACGCTCACCCCACAGTCTCGACTCTAGCCAGAGCGTCGAGCAAAGCGACTCAGGTGTCACTCTGGTCTCTGCGGTCTCAGCTCACGCAGTAATACAGCTCGCAGCTCGACCTGCTCGACTCAGCGCCTCTGCATCGGAGTTCGTCCCCACTGGATATTGTTCTTCGTAGTAATACCGCTATGTATATTACATTATTATGTTATGTATACATCAATTGTTTTTATTTTATTTTTATTTGTTTAAACTGATTAGATTAGGTTCCTGATGACTCCTCTTACTATAGGATTTTTATTATGGACACTCGAATTTACGCTTTAATTACGAGCGAACCGATAAACGTATCGCAAAATGTGATACGCGAATATTTTTCTTGTTTTATTCTGCGTAAGGCTATATGCAGCACTTTCGTTTTACAGTCAAATTTATATATTTTTTTCTTATTCTGGTACGGATTTTGCGATTTTAGGCGTCTTCGAAAGGAAACGTTCACTTTAAAAATATATGGCTTGCGATGTATTTGTATGAGGTTAATGAAATTTTAATACATTATAGCCAAATATATTGTTAATGTAAATCTCAAGTTACAACATTTTCCGATCACCCAAAAAACCACGATAGTGCAAAATAAATCAATAATCAAAAACTTTGTCATATCGTGGAAATTTCAATAAACAATACAAAATTCTTACTCATTATCTGTGTTACTTCAAAATAGGATCAAATAAGATCAAAATACAGGTATAGTACTGGAATAAACCAAGTTTAAAGGGCAATGTGCCTTCCATTTATTTTCTATTGTAAATGAGTGGTGAGTCATGAAAAAGAGCTAATTCATTTCAGGGAGTGAACAGTTCTGATCCAATCTCTGAAAAGAACAGTTTTGCCCATCTCTACTGAACACTACAAACAGTGTAATTTCATCAGACACTGTGTAGAGATTAGAAATGTAATCCACGACATTGACACGCCTTAAATCCTTACACCATTACCTCTCTTCCCCTCGGTGGCCAAATATTTCAGCGAAAACTTCTTCCACCACCAGTATTTGAACTGGCGCCACTAAACAGGCTTGCGTTAGCGACGTCAGCTAACGAACTGCGGTTAGACAGTGGAAGGTTCCTAGATACAGATTTACGTTTGTCCGCTTGAAGAGTAAGCTGCAGTCCGCGTAAGTCGATAAGCTGCTGCGGCGATGAAGCCTCTGCGCCGAAGACAGCGTCGGTCTTCTGTGAGGCTGGCGTCGGCTGAGACCTTTGTCGCGTTGCGCCTCCGACCTTGTCAGAACGTCGTCACGCGAAGGTTGAAAGGAGACAAAGGCGAGGTACCGGATCCCAGAGCGGAAAGCGAATGTGGGTACCGGGCACACGGCTGCTCGTGTATTCTTCAAAAGCGGGCTTAATAAATCGACTGTTATCGATAAGACGTCTACCGTGGGCCAGTACGAGCCGCATCATCTGTAGCGACTGGGGTTTATCTGTCTATTAGGACCGGGAAGGAAAACATAGGTACAAAGAAGGTAGCTGCGAAGAAACCACGGGCAACAGAAGAAATACTTCAGTTGATTGATGAAAGGAGGAAGTACAAACATGTTCCGGGAAAATCAGGAATACAGAAATACTAGTCGCTGAGGAATGAAATAAATAGGAAGTGCAGGGAAGCTAAGACGAAATGGCTGCAGGAAAAATGTAAAGACATCGAAAAAGATAATCATTTGCATATCACAGCATCTTCTTCCTGCCGGTTAAATTTCGCGTCTGTAGCACGTCATCTTCGTGGTGTAGCAATTTTAATGGCCGGTAGTGTAAGTTCTAGGAGACTGATGGCGTCAGATGTTAAGTCCCATAGTGCTCAGGGCCATTTGAACCAACTGTCCTGGAGAAGGAAATGGCTAACAGTTATGCACTCTAAGTGTGTTATTGTCTGCTTATTACTAATATGTAGAAAACGATCTTCCACCAATATCGAAAGAGGTTCCTTCGTATACAGGAACGTAAATGTTCTTCCTGCATGACGTGGCCATCGTAGGTTCTAATTATCGGGAGACAAATCATCTAAACCTAACATGCTCAGTAAGATGGATCGGTAAAAACGGTCTTGCTTCTTGGCCACCAACTTCCCTGTACTTTACCCTTTCAGGATTTTGTCTATTAGAATGCGTGAACGAAATCTACAAAGTAAAAATAAACAGAAGAGAGTTTGAGCGTTCGTACAGTAAATAGTGCCGCCTCCACAAAAAAGAAAAAAGAAAAAACTCCAAGAGGACTTCAGAAGAGCTACAAGTGGTGATGTCAAGAGAATTCGAATATGAATTTAAGTCAAGGAGGAATTTATGAAAATCAACTTCGAGCTTAATTATTTGCCTCGTCTTAACAATGCTGTGAATATTTGTTTGAGTTGCATTATAACAGCTATATATATGTAACACAAGAATAGAACACATATTATATGAAATGTTTTTGTTACGACCAGGCAAAACCGCATTTGTTCTGCCATAACTGTTAGTTCTTTGACTCCACTGGGAGATGGCTCATTGGAACTAAAACATAAGAATTATTAATTTCGTTTATTACATGAATGATAAAACGATTCACTTAACTTGATACAACCCATTACCACAGGAGTGCTGGATAATTTACAGGCCTCATTGAGCACTAAAGCATCACTTGATGCACTAATTAACAAACTCTTCTCTTGAAGCACAACGTTCGACATTTACAAAATTTAAAATATTTGTTTGACACGACAAACGGTCGTCAAGCCACAGTCACTAAAACAATTCAATTTTTAAACGGTTACATTACTAGTTTTGACGCACTAGCCTTGTGTTAGCCGAAGTGGCAGGGAATCGTCTTTGTAAGATTTCACTAGCAGAACACAGAACGATTGCGTGCTGTGTTCTGCACTGAAGCGTCAAAGAAACTGACCTTGACATGCGTATTCAATCACAGAGGTACGTAAACAGTCAGAATACGGCGCTGCAGTCGGCAACGCCTATATAGGACAAGTGTGTGGCGAAGCTGTCAGATTGGTTATTGCTACTACAGCGGCAGGTTATCAAGATTTCAGTCAGTTTGAAAGTAGTGTTACAGTCGGCGCACGAGCGATGTGACGCAGCATGTCCGAGGTAACGATAAAGTGGGGATTTTCCCGTACAACCATTTCATGAGTGTACCATGAATATCAGGAATTCGGTAAAACATCAAATCTCCGACATCGCTGCGGCCGGAAAAAGATGCTGCAAGAAGGGGACCAGCGAGGACTGAAGAGAATCGTTCAACGTGACAGAAGGGCAACCCTTCCGCAAATTACAGCGGATTTCAATGCTGGGCCACGAAAAAGTGTCAGCGTGCGAACCATTCAACGGAACATCATCGATATGGGCTTTCGGATCCGAAGGACAGCTAGTGTACCTTTGATGACTGCACGACAATACCGACATTGGACTGTTTATGACTGGAAACATGTTTGCCGGCAGGAACGAGTCTCCAAATTGTATCGAGCGGATGGATGCGTACAGGATGGAGACAACCTCATGAATCCATGTAGCCTGCATGTCAGCAGGGGACTGTTCAAACTGGTGGAGGCTCTGTAATGGTTTGGCGCGCGTGCATTTGGAGTGATCCGGGGCCTCTGATACGTCTAGATACGACTCTGACTTATGGTCCTGTCCGATAATCTGCATCCATTCATGTCCATTGTGCATTCAGACGGATTTGTGCTTATTCCAGCAAGACAATGGGAAAATGGCTCTGAGCACTATGCGACTTAACTTCTGAGGTCATCAGTCGCCTAGAACTTAGAACTAATTAAACCTAACTAACCTAAGGACATCACACACATCCATGCCCGAGGCAGGATTCGAACCTGCGACCGGAGCGGTCACTCGGCTCCAGACTGTAGCGCCCAGAACCGCACGGCCACTCCGGCAGGCTAAGACAATGGGACACCCCACACGTCCAGCATTGCTACAGAGTGGCTCCAGGAACACTCTGTTGAGTTTAAGCACTTCCGTTGGCCACCAATCTCCCCAGACACAAACATTATTGAGCGTATCTGGAATGCTTTGCAACGTACTGTTCAGAAGAGATCTCCATCCGCTCGTACTCTTGCGGATTTCAGGACAGCATTCATGGTGTCAATTCCCTCCAGCACTACTTCAGACGTTAGTCGAGTCCATGCCACGTTGTGTTGTGGCACTTTTGCGTACTCGCGGGGGCCCTACACGATTTAATTAGGTGTACTAGTTTCTTTGGCTCTTCAGTGTAGCCCAGCTACGGATAAAAGTAGGCTGATCTCGCCGGAGAGGGAGAGAAATGGTACTGACCTTGACGTCGATATCGCCCAGCTGGTCGATGCGCAGGTCTTGCAGCGCCAGGCAGTTGGCCTGCCCCAGGGAGACGTTGACGGTGACGGCGATGGAGTCTGAGGCGACGGTGGCGGCGAGCTGTCCCTGCGCCTCCACGGAGCCGAGGCGCGCCTCGTAGTGTTCGTAGCGCGCGGCCAGCGTGGCCAGCCCCAGGCCGGCGCGCAGCTGCAGCGTCCCGCCCTGCCGGCTCACCGTCGTCGGCTCTGTGCGCCGCAGCGTCGACAGGTTGCGCGCCAGCCCGCCCGTCGCGTCGAAGCTGCCCTTCAGCTGCAGCGGGCCCAGCTTGCGCACGAACTCCCGGTGCAGGTCCGGCGCCGCCACTTCGTCTTTGCCCTGTTGGATCATTTATAATCACAGCTTCATACACTTTCATAATCTGATCAAAAGTATCCAGACATCAATTTTTGGGTATTAATACGTGATGTGTCCACCACTCTCCTATACGACGGCTTGCACTCTGCTAAGGACGCTTTTAACAAGGTTTCTGAGTGTCCGTGAAGGAGTGGTAGCTAATTCTTCCTGAAGAGCCGAAACCAGAGAAGTTAGCTGAGCTGTGGCGCCATTGAGTTAGTAGACTGTTCTGTCTGGCGCCACTGGCTCAGGTGTAGTATCGACTATCCCTCTTGCAGCCCTATTGTCAGTATCTATGAGAAAGAGTCGGTATCTGTGGCTTGTGTCCTTAGAAGGTCTTTGCTTGTCGGTATATATACGGGGTTCGCTGGCTGGGAGGGTCCCCCCCGCCCCCCCCCCCCCCCAAAAATTCTGTAAGTCCCTCCAGATCCTTGAGCGTCATGCACTCCGCCTCGCCTTCCGTATACGCCTCCCGTCCCCCACGCGGATCCTCTATGATCTCATTCCTTTCCCCCATCTGCTCCTATTCCTCGAACATATCCGCATCCTCTACACCTCCCGCCGTCTTGAACCTCCTCACCCCCTGGTTGCTCCTCTCCTCTCCCATCCCCGCCCACTGCCACGTCTTCACCGTTGTGTCCCCCCTACCCTCAATCTCTACACCCTACATCTCCTTTCCCAAGGTGGCTTCCATCAGCTCCCCCTCCCGAACCATGCCCTCTCTCCCTCCATTTATCCCTCCTATCAACTCTGATCCTCACTCCCCCTCCTTTACTCTGTCCTTTCCCTGGGCTCCCTCTTCCCCCCTTCCGTCTGTTTTCTCCCCACTAAACCTCTCCCTATCTCCCTTCTCCCCCCCCCCAAGTCCTTTTGTATTCCCCTCCTCCGCCTACCCCACTCCCTGTCGTGTCTGCCCCCCACCCCTCTTATGGGTTCTCATCCTCCATCAGCTCCTTTCCCGGTTCCCCCCTTCGCTTTTACTCTCCTTTCCCCCCTTTCTTTGTTTTCCTATCATCTGTCCAGTTTCCCCCCATCTGCTCTCGGCTGTGGTATGTCATATTTGCCAACTTTTTCGTGCAGTGTTCCAGTGACTATTCAGTGTTGTTCGTCTTTCTCGTGTTGCGAACAGAAACCATGCTGTCGCTAGGTGTGAATTTTATGTCTTTTGCGAACAGAATCCAGACTGTCGCCGTGTTTTTTAGTTGTCTGTCTATTGTTTTACCTGTCTGCTTCGTATGTATTTTATTAGCGTCATCGTCCCTCTGTTCTTTGTTTTAAGTTCCACGATTTCTATTCGCCATGTTACTCTTTAAGTCTCCGATTTTATCGCCTGTTTTTTATTATTTATTCTCTTCATCTTTCTCACAAAGTCTGTAGGCTGAAGAGCGGCATACTAAGCTGCTGCCAGCTTATGGTCAGACACCAGAGAGTCCACGACAAGGATTAAGTTATGCAACCGCCTTATGTCACACAAATACACAATCCAGTCACATTAATGTGGCCACCACCTGTGTTCGACGTCAACGTGCAATAACCACTCACAAATGTCAGATGGCAGCACTAGCCAGTGGATGGTATATAAAGCGTGTCAGGGATGTGAAAAACAGTGCAGTCGTTGTCGTAATGCGGAAACGGAGCAATTTATTTGACTTTCAAAAGGGCATGCTCATTGGCTTTTGGGCCATCATTTCTGAAAGGACTAAGTTTGTAAACTGTTTGCGTGCCTCCATGGTTAAAGTATGCCGTGTCTGGCAAAATAGCAGTATACAAAAACGGCGCTGAGGCATCTGTGGCGCACCAGAGGGGTGAACGACGGTTGCGGTGATGTGTATCGGCGAACAGACGTGCAACCGGTGACCAACTGACCGCCTAGATGAACCAAGGAGCTGTCAAATCGTTTCTAGGGGCTATCAACTCGTTTCCAAGGGCTATCAACTCATTTATAGGGCTATCAATTGTTGAGCAACTGACTGCCCAGACGGACCAAGGAGCTATCAAAACCGTCTCCTCAGCGACTGCCCAGGGAACATCGCTGTGTATGAGCCTCCACAACAGGTGTCTCACTCATGCATTCAGGCCGGCCGCAGTGGCCGAGCGGTTCTAGGCGCTTCAGTCTGGAACCGCGCGACGGCTACGGTCGCAGGTTCGAATCCTGCCTCGGGAATGGATGTGTGTGATGTCCTTACGTTAGTTAGGTTTAAGTAGTTCTAAGTCCTAGGGGACTGATGACCCCAGATGTTAAGTCCCATAGTGCTCGGAGCCATTTGAACCATGCATTCATGCTGACTGTTGTTCATCGGCGAAAAAGGCTCGAACTTGCGCGGCAATACCTCTAATGGACGTCTACAGAGTAGCGACAGGTGGCCTTTCCAGATGATCCACGTTTTATGCTGCATTGGACAGATGGTCATTGGCTTGTACGACCCCGTACCAAAAGTCGGTAGGGTTCATGGCGGAGGAGGGAGCGTTATGTTCAGGTAAATGTTTTTGTGGCATTCACTGGGTGATTTCGCAATTATGGAAGGCGCAGTGAATCAACACAAAAATATCTGTCCTTGGGGATCATGTCCACCCCTACACGCAGTTTTCTCCTTGGACATGATAACACCTACCAACAGGATAATGCAACGTGTCACATAGGTCGCAACACATACGTTGTTTGAAGAGCACTAGGATGACTTTACTGTACTCCTATGCCCACCAAACTCCCCGGATTTAAACCCAATAGAGAATCGGACTGATTCTGAACCGAGAAACCTGGCAAAGCTGGTCACGATACTGGAGTCGACATGGCCCCACTTTCCTGTCGGTAACTTCCAGAACGTCACTCTATTTCAGCACGTCCACGCTGCAAAAGGTGATTACTCAAGCTTTTGAGTTGGTCACGTTCATGTGACTGGACCTGTAGTTCTCCAAATAGACACCCATCCGCGAAACATGAATATAATCGGACACACGTATCCACTCTGCAGTGGGATGGTGTCTCAGGACGGTGCTTCTGCGAGTGTCTCAGGGTTAACGTACAGTTGCCACCAAGAAGATCTGTGCTGGACATTCTGTATGTGATATTAATCATCATTCTGTATGTTTAGGGTTATACGACAGATTGGTGCAAGTGAACATGGATGTATATTCCCACACAAATCTTCATGCTCCAGGTAATTATTGTAAAATTTCTACCAAAAGACCATTGCACACAGTTGTTAATCTGTGTTGCCTTCTACAGGGTGACCAACGAAGGAGTCCCAGATTTTAAAATTAAATAACATGAAAACAAAAGTCGATAGAATAATGCAGCAAACGGTATTACTATGATGGCTTTAAGAATTTTATACGGAAATTTCGAAACAATCTGTAGAGATACTGCTAAAAGATTGCACCGTATCTGGAGACTTTGGATTTTGAAGGGTATATATGTTTCTAGTATTGTGTGGGGGCTGGAACGCTTCAAACCAGTCTCTGCTGTAACTCTTTGGGCAGATTTCTTCGGACATTGCTGAGTAGACCCAGAAATTGTGGTGACATTGTCAGGAGTAACTACCGTTCGCCCGTGGCCAGCAGCCGCAAGTAGATCATCAAAGCCGCTTGCGTCTTCGAATTGGTGAATTTCTGGCGATTGGTTTTCGCATCTGGTCCTTTTTGAACATTAAACCGTGTTTGAAAACTGCTCTGTAAACAGTACTGGAAACTGGAAACACACGTTGTTCAGTAGAATGATTGATTTCAACTTCTTTCTTCCGCACGCTAACCTCCTTAAACGCTTCAGCGTTGAAAATGATTGCTCAAGGCTTCAGAGTACTATCTATAAGCACTAGGTATTGCGATTACAACGCCACGTGTTGGAAGCTTTTGTAACGACAACTTCCCCCCAAAGTACTGTATAAAATTTTTACGGCCCTCAAAATAAGCTTACAATTTGTTGCGTTTTCTATCGATCTTTGCATTAATGTTATTTAATTTTAAATTCAGGGAGTCCTTTTCTAGACATCCTGTATTTCTGTCATAGCTGTTGCCTAACCGTATTTGGGCTGTGTGACGACTCTGTACACTTGTTGTGTGCTAGCAGGTCACCTCACTGCATAACAGCAACTACTTTGTAATAGGGGCTTCTCCTCCTGCCTTTTCTGTGTGTTTGACACCAAGCAATTTGGTGGACACACGAGTTATGTTTAATAAAAAACATAATCAGCATCATGTTCATTCATCACTGACTGTCCTTTTGTTTAGCATGTATCCACCGTCTGTATGATACAGAGAATTGCATAGTGTATAACAGTCCACTTCCTTGCAAAATAACTTTTACTTAGTGATGTAAATGGCACCAAGAGGTTTCAAGAAAAAATAAATAAATAAAAATAAAAAACAAGTTAATGAGAGGTGACAATGGAAACAAGAGTCGCACCTTAGCGTGGATCCCCCTGCAGATGATCTCCAGCGCGAAGTCTACGATCTGGTCGAGGTAGTCGTCGTGCAGCTCGGCGTCGTGGCTGTAGGCAGCCAGCGGCAGCAGGAAGTGGCCGTCCCTGGCGGCCGGCTGCTGGGGCACGTGGTTCGAGTCCAGGAAGGGCGCGTAGTCGGTGAGGCGCAGCGGCGGCGGCCGGCGCCCCGACAGCGGGGGCGACAGCGGCAGCTGCGGGGGCGGATCGTTCACGAAGACGTCGACCTGCGTGCGCCGGTCGTCGCTGCCGAAGGCCGGGATGCTGTTGTCGTGCTCCTCCACCGTCTCCACGTCGCGGCCCTGCGGCGGCGACACGCGCACCGGCAGCACGTTCACGTTCACCACCTGTGCCGGCAGGGCACACTATTATACGCTGCCTGACAAAAGTGAAGCTCCCAGAGGGGGAGGAGGAAACGAAATGGAGCATCAAGAGCTGAGAACGATTACAAAATCGAGAAATACAAATAAAAGTGTATACATGACCTCTGTGAGCCTACAGAAATGACAATATCCCTACAGTAAAAGTACGGGAAGCATTGAAAACGGTTAATGTGAAAAAAAATGGATTAACTTGTTTAAAAGTTATACAAGAATACAAAAATAATTATTAAAGTGATAAACAGGGTACCCGAAGCATTTTCGTTAACACTGGTCCAAAAAAAGATTGAGTAAAGTCAACTACTTTGCTTAACAATATATATTATATAAAGATTTTATATAAAGATTTTAACTTTTAGTGACAACGGCCCCAAAAGCCTGCAGACTTACATATCTTCTCATACTGCCAATTTCCATTATTATAATTTTCTCCCCAACAATATATATGTAGTTACATTCCATCCTGGATTTTCTATTGTTTGACTACTTTGTTTAACATTTTTTCGGAGCAGGCGTTGAATGTCTGGTGCAGGAAATGCCCAGGCATGGGTGGAGATACTCTTCATTGCCTTTTATTCACAGATGGACAGGTAATGTTCTCTCAAGAGGAAGAGGATATAGCAGACACGCTGAGAAAATTTGAAGTGGAGTACATAAAACGGGGTTTGGGATAAATCTGGACAAGAGTCAGTGTATGTGTATGGCACAATATCTGGTGAAAACTGACGCAGAGGAAGGAGAAATAAAATCCTATAGAAGCTACAAATATTTGGTAACAATACAAAGTAATTCCTGTACGTGTAGCAAGGAAATCATTAATTGTTGATAACATTACTGGGAAACAGCCATCTGTCAGTTACGGGGAGCCGGAGGTGCCTATGCTGCCCATGTTAAAATCACTAAGTTTGAGGAACATTTATGAATAAACTACCAAATAGAAAAATTTGAATTTTTTTTACATATGGAGTGGTTTAGTATTGCAGTTATGACAGAGGGATTTTGGAGTATCTTTTCTAGTTTCCTTCCAATTATTTTTTTTATTAATGACCCAAATTCTTTTACAAATAATTGCTTTACAATTAAACTGAAATGAAACTACTGAACATATTACCAAATGGCTGTGTTACAATGTAAGTTTGACCACTAGGAGTGCTGTATAAAAATTTCATCTCTCTAGCTTGAGTGGATTTTGAGAAAATGTTCCTTATATTCGAAAAATTCTAATTTACGGGAAATGGCTATCAAAGTTTCTCAATACATTCCTGCACTATAGGATGGATTATCAGGGTCTTCTTCTTCATTCTCCAAAAGCTTCCTCTTTTGTCTTCTTTTCTGGCCTGTTGTTCCATCATACTTCATATGCCTTTCTCTTCTTTCTGCTCCTCTTATCCTTTCTCTGTCAATATTTCTTAGTGCTCGTACTGTGTTCACCCCAGCTGTAAATCCTAATGCCTTCAGAACTTCACACTTCACACTGTTCCCTTGGTTGTAGGTTGCTATTGCATCATAAATGCCAAAGTGCAGTGTTTTTACAAACACCCTTTTAGGAATCACTTTCCAAATCAAATTGTTTACGCTCTCATTAGGATTCTGCATCTTTCCGTGTAGACATTTGAGTAACAATTCTGGCTGTGCTAAGTCATGACAAACTGGTTTTATTGCATTTATCACAGCTGCTGGCAAACCATGTTTGTGATCACAGTCCTGTTTTGCATTATATTTGCACCAGGAATCTTTTGGGCACAGGCTGTGTTGAGGGTATTCATTGGAAGAGGCAGTATGAAGGAACAATGCCCACACTGCTTTTCGCATGTCACTAACATTACTCGTATTTTCCCTTTAGCATACCCATAATATCTCTGTAGACATTCAATCACCTCATCAGTAAGCCTGCCTCTCCATCCTATTGTCTTTCCATCACTGAGCTTACTTGAACACAAAGTTTGTTTGAGCCTTCGAAGCCGTGCACGGTGCACCCATACGCTTTTGCACATGCCCAATGCATTCCAACTTTTCAACTACAAATTCAGTTCTATATGGTTTCAGTTCACGTATAGTCTTGAAACCTTTGGAGTCACCATCCCCAAGGTAGTATTTGCTAGAAGATGTCACAGGGCTATGGCCAGCCATGTGTTGCTTAGCAGAAGAACGCACTGTTTCAGTAATTGTAGTATCGCAACTTGGTATTAGTGTTAATTTTCTTTTCCCTACGTTCTTCCTCTTCTTGTATACACGGTTACTAAAACGTGGCATCGTAACCAGAACAACGCTTTACACAAGAAGTGTAGTACTACCAACAACAGGCGCAACACTGAACTAATTCGAAACGGTAAACAGCAAAGAGACGATGTTCCGCGCTTTTAGCGCTTCATTTGTCACAGAAAACAATGTAGCCAACCCTTGCACACTCGCTGTATGCCTAACATAAGGCGCTGTAAGCGTAACAGGCCGAGAAAATCCCAAGCAGTTCGCCAGGAAGTCACGAGAGGGTGTTACATGAATTCAGCGGCCGCCCATTTCCTCTGCAGGCGTGGGGGAAAATGGTAATAACTCCACTTCTAGGGCGAGTAGAACAATAATTCAAAGTTTACATTAAAGAGGAATGTTCCAATTAATTTTCGGTAGCCAAAAAAAAAAAAAACTTAATTTTTTGGATTTGCTCCCCTTAAGCAAAATTAGTAAAAAACAGTCTCGATCGCACAGTCTTATATCAAAAATATGACCGGGTTCGGCATCTAGTAGTATTCGTCTTCAGATAATGTAGTATCCGGCTAACGATGATAACACTTGGAGCACCTGTACAAAACTGCCGGGGTCAGTTCAGACGGTGGTCTACTACTAGAGGCGGAAACCGGTCATATTTTTTAATAAAAGGCTGTGAGATAGAGACTTTTTTATTTTACTAAATTTAAGAATATTTGTTCCAGAATAGCAATGGGCAAGAGAGCTACTAACGTTTTGCGTAGGACAATATTAAATGCCGCCCGTTGTGGCCGAGCGGTTCTAGGCGCTTCAGTCTGCAACCGCGCGACCGCTACGGTCGCAGGTTCGAATCTTGCCTCGGGCATGGGTGTTTATGATGTCCTTAGGTTAGTTAGATTTAAGTAGTTCTAAGTTCTAGGGGACTGATGACCTCAGATGTTAAGTCCCATAGTGCTCAAGAGCCATTTGAACCACAATATGAAATAACAAGTATTCGGCTGGACACTAGGTAAAGAATATTTCACAATGTGATGGATAACTATTTCTGTATGGAGCTGGGATGTGGCTTCAAACAAGGAAAGTTTAATAACATATAATAATGACAATAATAATAATAATAATAATGGAAATGGACAGTATGAGAACATGTCTGCAATTAATGAGGCAAAATAAGAGTCGAAATGAGGAGTTATGAAAGCAAATGTAGATAAAGTGCTCCATAACAAAGGCTTAGGACAACAGAGCGCTTCAATGGTACGGGAACTTACAGGAAATGTCTAACCACTGATGGCTAAAGAAAATTTTAAACTGGAAGCCGCCAGGGAGAAGGACAGGAAGGTCAGCGCTAAGATGGGAAAAATACATACGCGAAACAATGGAAGACGGCATCTAAGACCGGAGGATTGGAACGAAAAGGCCTGTGGAGGTCAAAAGTGGCTACCTCCTAGGGGAAAGAAGAGGACCAGGAGGAAGAAAAAGAAGAAAATCGATCGAGTCAAATTTGTAAAAAACTTGGCAGTGTAAATCAACTTATCAGAAAATTACAACACCTCCTCTGCACTGAGTAGGTCGGGAAGAGTGTGATAAGGCCGTTGGATCCTCTCCTGAGGGATGCTGCCCCACGACTGTGTTAACTGTCCTTGGTATCCCAGATACTTGCACTGGGACGGAGGTGAAGCGCAAGCTTATCACATATGTTCTACTGGGGCAGATCTGTGGGTCTTGTTGGCCACGTGAGTACCCCAGCAACGTGCAGTGAGATCACAGAGACACGTGCGATGGGTGGACAAGCATTGTGCTGTTGAAAAATGACAACACAATGCTGTCTCATGAGAGGTAAATCACGAGGACGGAGGAACTCAGTGACGTACCACTGTGCCGTCAGAGTTCCCTCAATCCGTACCAGCTGTGACCAAAGTCATACCCGATGGCTCCCCAACCAAGACCAGGAGAAACACCTCTTTCCCCAGGTCGCCGCCATACCCTGCCACTCCAGACGCTGCTGTTTCTGCTGTGATGTTAACGGTAGTCTGCGCATGGGATGGTAATTTCCTAATCTGGGTGCTGCCAGCCTCTGACCAAGGCGCGGAATGACACAGAATGTTGCACGAAGTCCGTGACTTGTTCTCGGGTGACGGGTGCAGGTGCGAAGGGCTTACAATTTCCATGATGCACAATACAGTGAGCCTCTCTTATGTTCAGACGTGCTCCACCGGAACCTTGATGAATAAACTTGCCCTCAAGTTACCATGCAGTCTAATATCGCGCCATCCAATATCGCGCCGGCCGGCCGGCTGTATGGAGACCCACTATGTCCCTTTCAAACTCTGCCATGTGCTGAGGATACCCTCTGATATGAGTACGAGTCTTTCCGTGTGCTTCACAGCGCTCACTCAACATCTGATGTTGAAAATTTTGGAAATCTGTGGTAAGGTCTTACGGGACCAAACTACTGAGGTCATCGGTCCCTAAGCTCAAACACTACTTAATCTAACTTAAACTAACGTACGCTAAGAACAATACACACACCCATGCCCGAGGGAGGACTCGAACCTCCGACGGGGGTAGCCGCGCGAACCGTGACAAGGCGCCCCAGACCTCTCGGCTACCCTGCGCGGCTCTGGTGTTGATCATGCCCTTTGTATACCTTACATTAAACAGGAACGGCAGTACGAAATTCTGGTGACCGTTCTATACGTCACAGAGAATTACATCTCTGATCATTTACATACCCAGTGATGGTGTGCACGTGTACGAAGAGATACTGACATCGCACCATATTCTGAGTGCTTCACATTTTTGCCTCCAATTCATATTCGGATCCCTGTCTTCCACTTCCCAGCAGATTAAAATTGTGTACTGCTTTCGCTGATAATTCTCTTAGCGACTGAGCTTCGCAGGCGTAACCTGCGACCCACCTTCACAGCATCAGCTGTAGTAACGAACATCCTCTCCATTATATGACAGACAAATTATCACCTCCCAGGATTGTGTTTCAGCTAGGAGTTGAGCAAATGGGTCCGTGAAATAGGATTCACAAGTCGTCCACAATGAGAACGACGCTTTGAACTGATAGTGTGCGAACACTAGAGAACTGTAACTGTAATATCACTGGAGAACTTAATCAATAATATCCTTGAAGTTTCTCAACACAGCGACTGATGTTCAAATGGTTCAAATGGCTCTGAACACTATGGGACTTAACTCCTGAGGTCATCAGTCCCCTAGAACTCAGACCTACTTAAACCTATCTAACCTAAGGACATCACACACATCCATGCCCGAGGCTAGATTCGAACCTGCGACCGTAGCGGTCGTGCGGTTCCAGACTGTAGCGCCTAGAACCGCTCGGCCACAACGGCCGGCTAGGCGACGTTCTACAGTATTGCGCTATGCCAGATGAACACCCAGGAGTTGGTTGCAAGCTAGCGGTGCTGCCTCTGTGTGAGACTTGCCTGAACGACTCGGATGGGCCCCGCGGAGCTGTTGATGTAGCTGGCGTGCACCTTGCGGTTGACGAGTGGCGGCGCGCTGCCGAACATGGGCTGCGGCTGCGGCTGCGCCCACATGCCGGCGCCGCACTGCGCCACGCACGCCGCCGTCACCACCAGGAGCGTCGCCGTCTTCATGCCGTCCAGGGGGCCTGGAGAGCAAGCGGTAAAATACGTCACTCAGTGCCAAGTCTGATCAACTCAGTTACACATCTCATTTCCTACACTCACTGCCTGTCCTAGCACCCGTGTACCCGTGTGCAGGATACAGATTTGCAGAGTATCTCAGAACTCAGCATCAGATATTCAGTGCTGAGGACGAAGTTGAGGAACACAAATGGAAAAAGTTCGAAAGCGTCGTTCAAAATGCCTCAGACAAATACGGTCCGAGCAAGACCCACCGTGGTTTAATAATCGTGTTTGGGAACTGCTACATAAACAAAGAGAGCTTCATCACAGATTCAAGAAAAGTCAAAACCTAACAGACAAACAGAACTGAACGAACCGAAAATGAGCATAAGGAGGTAAAAGAGAGAAGCGTTCAATGACTTTGGGACGTGGCGTTACCAATAAAAAAAACCTATACAACCTACTTACGAAGTTTAAAATTTTGTTACCTGATCTGACTAAAAACGATAAGAGGTCTTACACAAATTCAGTAAGCTGGTCGAAGTCATCTGTTCAGTCACTCAGTGACCATGTAGGCACCGAAACGAAAGAGAACAGAGAGAAAGCCAAAATACCGAAATTGTTAGACCGCGGAAAACTGTAATACAGTCTAACCTTTCTAGCTTTTGTTAGCCTTCCATTTGATATTGGATTTTTATGCGGTATTGGAATTTTATTTTTTTCTCTAAGTTTTGAGGTTGATTGTAATTTCAATTATATTGGTGTGTTATTTACTAAAGTTTAAAAATTGCGATCACGCACAGTCAACCCAACCCTATCACTTCCCATTACGTCAGAGATTCCAAATGTTTTTCTATCTTTTGGTTGGACATTTCTATCGTCGAAATATATTTTTTCCGATAAAGTTCCATTAAATTTGTTCTTCAGAGGTAGATATAATCTGAACCCGCAACATTCTTCTGCTGTATATTCCGATTTCCATTTCTTCCTAAATTCGATAATTTTTCATTCTATTGTTTTACGAAGGTGGGCTCACAGCATGCAAGCGTTCCAACTACTTTTATAATTGCAAAATATGGTGGGCAGATCCTCCTATAACTGAAGAGCCTCTATTTCTCCTAATTATATGAAGTACGGTCAGTTAAAATCCTCATACGCATCACAGGTTCGTCTTAGGGAGCGGAATTCAAAAGACCCTAGTGAAACACTCAAGTACAGTGGACTTCACGTCCATGTGGTACCTAGAATAGTCTGATTTTTCTAAAATGAGCATGTTCACACAAATTTTCTCGCCCGTTGCGTGTTATGGCTTTTTTTTTTTTTTTTTTTTTTTTTGAAACAGCTGTCCTTATCTTACTAGATTTCAAATATGTTAAGCCGTGTTGATGAAGACACAAGCCACGTAACTTAAAGGGAGGGAATGTGTACCAACGTGAAACAAATATCGTTTTATCAGGAAAGTCAGACTAGTAAACCATTCATCCTCTTGACTGTGCTCAGCTATCTGTGTATGTTTAGAGATTTGTTGTATCTTACTGATTTCTTTTATCGACATCTTAGTTGGTCATGAGCAGTTCCAGAAAAAAATTCCGAGATGTTGACTCAATGGGCTGTTTTCTTTTCCTTTCCTTGGCTACTGTGAGGAAATAAGTACATCGTGGGCAAAATGAAATTGACCCGGAAAATATTTCATGCAGGTTAAGATACGCAAATTAATGTACATCATGAACATCAGGGGCATATGATCTCAGTTGGGATCCCTGTCTTAAGGTGTATGAAATATTTTCCGGGCCAGTTCCATTTTCCCAACCTGTATGATACAACCTTTGAGACTAAGCTAGTAATAGCAAATCAAAAGAAAAAAGCTCACAAAGAACATACGGTGTGTATAATGCTAGCAATAGCTACGTGATAGACTTGATAACAATCTTATTAGAAAAACAATAACTGCATTTTTTTGGATATGGATATCACTGCGCTAAAAACTTTACCATCTATGGTTTGTACTGAAAGCATCTGCCGAATAATTCTGCCTCAGTAATTATTAGCCGAACAGGAAATAACTAAATGAGAATAAACAAAAACGCTTGTATGATTACTAGAAGACTCGATTCTGAATTTCTTTATCAAGAAGAAGAAGAAGAAGAAGAATAAGAAGAAGTAAAAGGAACACACTGCCTTGTGGAATGCAACTGGATATTTCATAGACATTTTTACCGAACCAAGATAATAGAGACCATTAAAATTACTCTATTACATACTCTTTAATTTATTTCTTTGCTACTCCAATTAACTGACAGTCGATGGATGGGAAATGTTGTTTCCCCTCCTCTTTTTTAAAATTTGTTAACAGTACTCTATCTCACATATATCGTCATTATGCAAGTATAAAAATCAGTCCTGCTTTTACTTTAGTCTTTATCTGTTTACTGCCTTGCTTTCTGACTATTGCGGACGAGATTTAATGAAATTGATGTAGATAGTTCCTACGAATTAGTATGGGCAAAGGTCAAACTTGACAACTGGTTAACTCAGGTAATACAGTTCCCTGAACAGTTCAAAGGAAACTTGAGTCTCATTTCAAATAAGTAATCCACTGAAACAGTAATAGTTGGTGGTGACTAAACTCTACCCCAGATACGTTGGCGAAAATACATGTTTAAAGGCGGTAGTAGGCATAAAATATTTTCCGAAATAGTACTGAATGCTTTCTCAGAAAATTATCTTCACCAGCTAGTTCAGAAGCCATGTCGGGGTGTAAATGGCTGCGAAAACATTCTTTTACCTCTTAGCAACAAATAATCCTGACCAAATAGGGAGCATCATGACAGATATAGGTATTAATGTCTACAAGGTTGTTTATCTATACTAAATACCATAACATCAAAACCCACCAAAAAATAAACGCAAAATACATCTAATTAAAACACGCAGTAAAAATTCACTTGACGCCTTCCTAAGAGACAGTCTCCACTTCTTCTAGTCTACCTGGCTAAGCGTAGACCAGATGTGGTGCAAATTCACAGAAGCAGTATCGACGGCAATTTAGAAGTATATACCAAATAATTTAATAAGAGATGGTACTGATCTCCCATAGTACCCAAAACAGGTCAGAACATTGTTACTGAAGCAACGAAAAAACGCATGCCAAATGTTAAACAAGCAAAATCCTCAAAATTGGCAAAGTTTCACAGAAGGTCGAATTTTAGCACCAACTTCAGCGCGAGATGCTTTTTATAGTTTCCACATTGAAACTCTCTCGAAATCTGGCAGAAAGCCCAAAGAGATTCTAGCCGTATGTAAAGTACACCAGCGGCAAGATGCAATCAATCCTTCACTGCACGATAACAATGGTAATGTTGTTGATGACAGTGCAACTAAAGCAGAGTTACTAACCACGGGTTTCCGAAATTCCTTCACACAGAAAGGCGAAGTAAATATCTTTGAATTCGAATCAAGAACAAGTACCAATATGAGAAAGTTAGAAGCAAATATTCTCCCTGTAGTGAAGGAGCTTCAGAAAAACTAATGAAAGCAAGGCCACCAGTTCAGATACTGTACGAGAAAGTTCCTTTTGGAGTATGTTGAAACAGTAGCTCCATACATATACAACGGCTCGCTCGGAGGAATATCCACGCCCAAAACTAGAAAGCAGCACAAGTCTCACCACCAAACAAGAAAGAAAATGGGAGTAATCACAACCTCGTCTCACTAACGTCGATATGCAGTAGGAGTTTGGAAGATATTCTGTGTTCGAACATCATGAATTACCTCGAAAAAAATGATTTATTGACGAATACCCAACACGGATTCAGAAAATATCGTTCAAAATACAACTAGCTCTTTATTCTCGCGAAGTAATGGGTGCTGTCGACGGCGAACGTCAAATTGGTTCCACATTTTTAGATTTCCAGAAGGCTTTTGACACCGTTCCTGACAAGCGACTTCTAATCAAATTACGTGCCTATGAAGAATCGCCTCCGTTATGTGACTGTATTCGTGATTTCCTATCAGAAAGCTCACTGTTCGTGAAGACTGACGGAAAGTCAAGTAAACCAGAAGTACTGTTCGGCGTTCCACAGGCCCTCTGTTGTTCGTGATCTACATAAACGATGTAGGAGACAATCTGAGCAGCCTTCTTAGATTGTTTGGAGATGATGCTGTCATCAGACGATCAAAACGAATTGTCAAATGATTTGGGCTAGAGGCAATTGACTAAGTAATGCAAGATATGAAGTCATCCACACGAGTAATAAAAGGAACCCGCTAAATTTCGGTTACTCGATAAATCACAAGTATCTAAAGGCTGTAAACTCAGCTAAATATTTAGGGATTACAGCTACGAATAACTCACATTGGAAGACAGCAAACCAAGGCTGCGATTTTTAGATAGAACGCTTAGAAAATATAACAGGTCTGCTGAAGAGACTGCTAACACTACGCTTGTCCGCCCTGTACTAGAGTACTGTTGTGCTTGTGGGATCCGCATCAGACAGGATTGACGGAGGACATAGAAAAAGTTCAAATATCGCGAAATAGGAGACAGAACACAACGGATATGGTACACAAATTGGGATGGCACTGATTAATACAAATGCGTTTTTCACTGCCGCAGGAACTCCTCATGAAGTTTCAATCACCAACTTTCTCCTCAGAGTGTGAAAATATTTTGTTGGCGCCCACCTGCATAGGGAGAAATGAACGTCACAATAAAATAAATCATAGCTCACACGGAGGGATTTGTGTGTTAGTCTTCCCGTGCGCTGTTGGAAAGTGGAATGGTAGAGAAGTAGCTGGAAGGTGGTTCAATGACCCCTCTGCCATTCACTTAATTGTGAATTACAGACTAATTATGTAGATGTGGAAGCAATGGGGTAGTCCACAATAACGTTCACGTAGTCCACATCTGCCGCTGCCAGTGTCACAGGGCCCACGGAATTCCAACCGAATGCCCCCCCCCCCTCCTTAACATAATACTGCGCGCCGTTGTCCCGCCTCCAAGTCATAGTGCATACTTCGAGCAGCCGATGGCGGCGTATACTGACACGACCCTCGACTTGATGTAATAATTCATCGGACCAGGCGACATATTTCGAGTGATCCATACTCCAATATCGAAGATTCCGAGCCCAATGCAACCGTCATTGATGATGTCGTTGAATGAACATAGGAACACGTAGGGATCGTCAGTTGCGGAGCCTCATTTTCAGTAACATTTGTGAAACGGTTTGCTGCGAGACAGTTGTACCTGCATCAGCATTGTACTCTGTCGTCAGATCTGCCACAGATCGTCGCCTGTCCTGCTTTACAGAGGGGGTAGCTTCCGACCTTCACATTCTGTGATGAATTGATACATATCGATTAACCAAATATCGTACTAGTCTAATTTGGGGCTGCTCTTTCGAATGTGTTCATAAAATTCCGCTTTAAAAATTATTTTATTTGTAAGGGGAAACAAACCGGCGCTTTCCGCCCTGGGTGTCACATGAAAGATAAGCAGTATTTGTTTACGCTGATTCCAGCTTTACTTTCCGGAAACGGAATTACAAATATCTGAAGAAGAGTCAGAGAAAATGCACCAGACGAATCTTAGGACAGACACCCTGCATATAATTATGCTGGGAGGTCGGAAACGATCTGAAAAGCTTGTACAGGTGTTACCGAGTAGGTTGTGCTGACAAATCATTGTTGAGAGAAAAATTCGATACGCTGTACCCTTCCACATTAATTAGCACTGAAGTTAGGCAATCAGGCCATTGCGCGCGCCAAGTAAGCGGCTCGCTAGAGACGGTGCCGCTAAACATATTCTTCAGTTTCTTAAAAAATGGTTCAAATGGCTCTGAGCACTATGGGACTCAACATCTTAGGTCATAAGTCCCCTAGAACTTAGAACGACTTAAACCTAACTAACCTAAGGACATCACACACACACCCATGCCCGAGGCAGGATTCGAACCTGCGACCGTAGCAGTCCCGCGGTTCCGGACTGAGCGCCTAGAACCACACGGCCACCGCGGCCGGCTCTTCAGTTTCTTGAACCCGAACATGAGAGAGGTACATAAATTAGGACGATATCAAACGTCGAACCCGAGCCAAAGGCTGTGAGCGCAACTACAACTAATTGTATCTGTGATCTGTGTGGGCTACTTGAATTTGGGGGCGCTACGGCCTAATGGGCTGACTTCAATGCTAAGTAACTCGTAACGGTGCAACGTTCAGCTCAAGCTATCCTGCAACACCCTTATATTCAGGATGTTTTTGACTACTCTCTCTCTCTCTCTCTCTCTCTCTCTCTCTCTCTCTCTCTCTCTTTATCGGAAACCGGTTCTTTATACTCGCTTTAAACTCGCCAGCCAGTCCTATGACGCCATCTCCGAACTAACTACCTCCGTGTGCACGAAGACTCGATTCGCGAGACTGAACCGCTGAACCGATCATTTACTGGAATAGTCGTCACTTGAACTTGAGTCTGTTAAGCACCAAAGAAACTGGTATAGGCATGTGTATTCAAATACAGAGATATGTAAACAAACAGGTAGAATACGGCGCTACAGTCGGCAACGCCTATATACAACAAGTGTCTGGTGCACTTATTAGATCGGTTACTGCTCCTACAATGACAGGTTATCAAGATTTAAGTGAGTTTGAACTTGGTGTTACAGTTGGCGCATGAGCGATGGGACACAGAATCTCCTACTTAGCGATGAAGCTGGGATTTTCCCGTACGACCACTTCACGAGTGTACCGTGAATATCAGGAATCCGGTAAAACATCAAATCTCCGACATCGCTGGGGCCGAAAAAGATGCTGCAAGAACGGGACCAACGACGACTGAAGAGAAGCGCTCAATGTGACAGAAGTGCAACCCTTCCTCACATTGATGCAGATTTCAATGCTGGGCCGTCAACTAGTGTCAGGGTGCGAAGCATCCAACGAAACATAATCGATATGGGCTTTCGGAGCCAAAAGTTCACTCGTGTACGCTTGATGACTGCACGATACAAAGAATTACGCCTGGCCTGGATCCGTCATCACCGACATTGGACTGTTGATGACTGGAAACATGTTGACTGCTCGGACGAGTTTGGTTTCAAATTGTATCGAGCGGATGGACGTGTACGGGTATGGAGACAACCTCTTGAATCCAAGGACTATGCCGGCCGTGGGTGGCCGAGCGGTTCTAGCCGCTACAGTCTGGAACCGCGCGACCACTACGGTCGCAGGTTCGAATCCTGCCTTGGGCATGGATGTGTGTGATGTCCTTAGGTTAGTTAGGTTTAAGTAGTTCTAAGTTCTCGGGGACTGATGGCCACAGATGTTAAGTCCCATAGTGCTCAGAGCCATTTGATCCATTTTTCTCGGGTGCTCTGCATAGGCGCCGACTATGGGTATGATCGGTCGTTCAAGCAAACGCCAAATTGTGAGTCGCTGTGCACAGCATGCCTCCTTGAAAACTGTAGTATCGCACTATCTTCTCGTCACGTTACTATTCTCTAAGTTTTCATCCTACCCAATCGGCGCTATAACGGCTTAATTCTTGATCATAATTAAAACCGACTCATCTGTCGCATTTGTGAGCGGCTGGCTTTTGTAATACACCGCCGTAAAAAGGTTATCTTAAAACAAACGGGTAACTGAATTCGTGGGAATTAAAATCCATGTAGACACGTAGGTGCAGTGACATATGTTACCAGTGAGCCGACATAACGTGCTGCGAAAAATTCCCCATCCCTGCGTGTTAGCAGGGGACTAATCAAGCTGGTGAAGGCACTATAGTGGTGTAGGGCGTGTGCAGTTGATATAGGACCCTTTATACATCTAGATAAGACTCTGGCTGGTGACACGTACGTTAGCATGCTGTCTGATCACCTGCATCCGTTCATGTCCATTGTGCATTCCGACGGATTTGGGCAATTCCAGCAGAACAATGCGACACCCCACACTCCAGTATTGCTATGTAGTGGCTCCAAGAACACTCTTCTGGGTTTAAGCACTTCCGCTTGCCACCAAACATCCCTGACATGAACATTGTTGAGCATATCTTGGGTGCCTTGCAACGTGCTGTTCAAAAGAGATCTCTCCCCCTCCCTCCCCCCCCCCCGTCCCCGCCGCCGTCATACGCTTACGGATTTATGAGCTTATGGGCTGTCCAACACCACTTCAGACATTAGTCATGTCCATGCCATGTCGTGTTGCAGCACTTACACGTGCTCGCAGGGGCCTACACCATACAAGGCAGTTGTACCAGTTTCTTTGTGTATATGTGTGTGCGTGCGCACAAGCATGTGTGTGTGTGTGTGTGTGTGTGTGTGTGTGTGTGTGTGTGTGCAAACAGAACAGTATTCACTGTTAACCCATAAATACTGATATAATCGTTATTCCTAACGGATGCGTATGCCGCGAGTTCTCTACTATACTTGCTAACTAGTGTACTGTCTCTTCTTTCTATGTTTGTACAGTCCACTTGTAGCCGATAACAAAGTGAAGACTATTCCGGTAGGCAGCGGTTAAGTCTCGCGATTCGAGTCTTCGAGCACACGGAGACAGTGAGTGCGGAGATGACGTCATAGGACCGGCTAACGAGTTTAATGCGAGTATACAGAACCGGTTTCTGATCTCTGGTGGTTACTCGCTCGGAAACCCGTCTCTAACGCTTAGAAAAATGTACATTAAACTTTGTATTTTATTTTTCCCCTAATGGTCATCTCCCAGTACAAAAGCATGCCTCATTTCTCTCGAAAATCACCACGGCCATCGGCATGCAGAACTCCCTCACCTGACGAAAAGTTAACATGTCATTTCCTTGGTTCGTCAGTAGAATTGAGTCTTATTCTGGGGTTCCAGCTACTACATCGTACACACGCACCTGATTAGGAACTGTTTACGATTTTGGGATGTCTCCTAGCCTGCCGAATTGTGAACTGTAACTCCGTCCGCAACTCGAAGTGGCAGCATTCGTGAGGAGGATTGTTACATTATCTTGAGTTAACGCTCTGACCACGACAGCGAGTGATAACTTTTTTTTCTGTGGTACTTCTTAAAATTTCAGGTTAATTGATCGTGCTTGCTCCCAGGTGTATCTCCTTTTTGTGTTTTCTTTTTAGGGCCAGACGAGATTTGTACTTTATTTTGCCCTGCACACGTGCCAGGCCGTCCTTGTTATTATTCTCTGTGTTGAAGTGAATAAAACTTGTCTGTACCGTTCAGAGCGCGCAGATATACAGAGGCGGTGGCAGAATGGGCATGTGCCTCTGCAGCCGTTTGTGCAGCTTCGGTGCCCGGCAGTCAGTCAGTCCAGCGCAGGTGTCCTGTTTCCAGGCACGGTATGGCTTCCCGTGTTTGTACAGCAGCGGGCACAGGTCGGCGCCTATCGCCACGCACACTCGCGCAGCCGTCGCCCTAATCTCCTGTATTGGTATCTCTGCTGAGCCTTCCGATGCCCCCCTGAAGCCGTAATCAACGGCGCTATTTCCGCATCGCCACAACCGCCGGCCCGAATGGGGCGGGAGATAAGCCCACCTCCTGTCCTATATTATCGAGTAAGAGACAAAAAAAAAAAGTAAAATCTGAAACACAACGAAACTAGCTGCGAGTGAGGAGGACAACTTTACACCCGCATGAAGCTAAAATAGAATCTATATCCCTATCTCTCCGTCAGTATTTGATTCAATAATTCTGGCGGTAATAGGAATGGAAGTGTTTCATTGGTCGGAAAGCAAACAACTCACTATTTTCTAATTGCATGAACTTAATTTGTATAATAACAAGGTTTTTAATGATTAATGAAAACCATCTCAGTTGTATTATTACACATTTATTATGCTACGAGCGATTTAGTTCTTCGAAGATCTTCAGGTTGTTTAATAATACAGCTGAGGCGGTTTTTATTCATCATTAAAATTAGTGTCAGCTGAGGAGCTCAACATGATCAAGATTGCTGTTTTTTTAGAACTTTTCTCACTTTTCCATAGTATAGACACGATGAGCCAAAAGAACATGACCATCTGCTTCACCCTTCGAGACCCAACGAAATGGTTCAAATGGCTCTGAGCACTATGGGACTTAACTTCTGAGGTCATCAGTCCCCTAGAACTTAGTACTACTTAAACCTAACTAACCTAAGGACATCACATACATCCATGCCCGAGGCAGGATTCGAACCTGCGACCGTAGCAGTCGCGCGGTTCCGGACTGAAGCGCCTAGAGCCGCTAGGCCACCGCGGCCGGCTCATTTCATGTGCTACACACGTAGGTGACAAAAGTCATGCGATACCTCCTACTATCGTGTCGGACCTCTTTTTGCCCATGGTAGTACACCAGCTCAATGTAGTATGGACTCAACAAGTCGTTGCAAACTCCCCTGCAGAAATGTTGAGCCATGGTGCGTTTACAGCAGTCCATAATTGTGAAAGTGTTGACAGATCATAATTTTGTGCATGAAGGAACCTCTTGATTATGTTCCATAAATGTTCGATGGGATTCATATAGGACGATCTGGCTGTACAAATCATTCGCTCAAATGATCCAGAATGTTCTTCAAACCAGTTGCGGACAACTGTGGCTCGGTGACATGGCGCATTGTCATCCATAAAAATTACATCGTTGTTTGGCTGCAAATGGCCTCCAAGAAGCCGAACATAACCATTTCCAATCAACGATCGTTTCACTTGCTTGCACAGTACCTTGTTGACAACTTACGTCGATGGTTTCGTGAGGTCTGCGCCACACTCGAACCCTACCATCAGCTCTTACCAGTTGAAATCGAGACTCGTCTGACCAGGCCACGGTTTTCCTGTCGTCTAGGGTCCAATCGATATGGTTACGAGCCCAGGAGAGGCGCTGCAGATGATGACGTGCTGTTAATGAAGGCACTCGCGTTTTCGTTTCCTACCATGTGACATTAACGCCAGATATCGCCGGACTGAACTAGCGGATACGTTCGTGGTACGTCCTACATTGATTTCTGTGGTTATTTTGCTCCGTGTGGCTTGTCTGCTAGCACTGACAACTCTACACTAACGCCGCTGCTCTCGGTCGTTAAGTAAAGGCTGTCGAGCACTGCGGTGTCCGTGTCAAGAGGTTGGTTGATTTGGGGGAGAGGACCAAACAGCGAAGTGAACAGTCACATCGGATTACGCAAGGATGGGGCCCGGCCAGTGTGACCGAGCGGTTCTGGGCGCTTCAGTCTGGGACCGCGCGACCACTACGGTCGCAGGTTCGAATCCTGCCTCAGGCATGGATACGTGTGATGTCCTTAGGTTAGTTAGGTTTAAGTAGTTCTAAGTCCATGGGACTGATGACCTCAGATTTTAGTCCCATAGTGCTCAGAACCATCTGAACCAAGGATGGGGAAGGAAGTCGGTGGTGCCCTTTCAAAGGAGCCATTCCGGCAACTGACAGAAGCGACAAAGGAAAATCAAGGAAAAATTAATCGGAATAGCTGGACGCTGATTTGAACCGTCGTCCTCCCAAATGTGAGTCCAGCGTGCTAACCACTGCGCAACGTCGCTCGGTCCGTGTGAGAGGTAATGCCTGAAATCTGGTATCCTCAGAACACTCTTGACACTGTGGATCTCGGAATACTGAAGTCCCTAACGAAGTCCGAATTGATATGTCCCACGCGTCTAGCTCCAACTACTACTCCACGTTCGTCTGTTAATTCCCGTCATGCGGCCACAACCACGCCGGAAATCTTTTCACGTGAATCACCTGAATACAAATGACAGCTCCGCCAATCCTCTGCTCTTTTATATCTTGCGATACTACCTCCATCTTTATATGAGCACACCGCTATTCCATGACTTCTGGCACCTCAATGAATTTCAAGGAAAATTCACATCCCACATCTCTAAGCTTCCATGAAGTCATAACGTCTAAAATATTTTATAGTCCCGAATAAGAAGCAAAATTTGGTCTAAATTTTGTAAATTTTGCTTCCCAAGGACATACTTTCAGAGTGGTTTCATTTCGATAATATTCAGAAAAGCAGTAGTACAAACTCAAATTTAGGTTACATCTTACATACACTACTGGCCATTAAAATTGCTACACCACGAAGATGGCATGCTACAGACGCGAAATTTAACCGACAGGAAGAAGATGCTGTGATATGCAAATGATTAGCTTTTCAGAGCATTCACACAAGGTTGGCACCGGTGGCGACACCTACAAAGTGCTGACATGAGGAAAGTTTCCAACCGATTTCTCATACACAAACAGCAGTTGACCGACATTGTCTGGTGAAACGTTGCTGTGATGCCTCGTGTAAGGAGGAGAAATGTGTACCATCACGTTTCCGACTTTGATAAAGGTCGGATAGTAGCCTTTCGCGATTGCGGTTTATCGTATCGCGACATTGCTGCTCGCGTTGGTCGAGATCCAATGACTGTTAGCAGAATATGGAATCGGTGGGTACAGGAGGGTAATACGGAACGCCGTGCTGGATCCCAACGGTCTCGTATCACTAGCAGTCGACATGATAGGCACCTTATCTGCACGACTGTAACGGATCGTGCAGCCACGTCTCGATCCCTGAGTCAACAGATGGGGACGTTTGCAAGACAACAACCATCTGCACGAACAGTTCGACGACGTTTGCAGCAGAATGGACTATCAGCTTCGAGACCATGGCTGCGGTTACCCTTGACGCTGCACCACAGACAGGAGCGCCTGCGATGGTGTACTCAACGACGAACCTGGGTGCACGAATGGCAAAACGTCATTTTTTCGGATGAATCCAGGTTCTGTTTGCAGCATCATCATGGTGTTTGGCGACGTCGCAGTGAACGCATATTGGAAGCGTGTATTCGTCATCGCCATACTGGCGCATCACCTGGCATGATGATATGGGGTGCCAGTGGTTACACGTCTCGGTCACCTCTTGTTCGCATTGACGGCACGTTGAATAGTGGACGTTACATTTCAGATGTGTTACGACCCGTTGCTCTACCCTTCATTCTATCCCTGCGAAACCCTACATTTCAGCAGGATAATGCACGATCGCATGTTGCAGGTCCTGTACGGGCCTCTCTGGATACAGAAAATGTTTGACTGCTGCCCTGGCCAGCACATTCTCCTGATCTCTCACCAACTGAAAACGTCTGGTCAATAAGTTGCTCGGGCAACTGGCTCGTCACAATACGCCAGTCACTACTCGTAATGAACTGTGGTATCATGTTAAAGCTGCATGGGCAGCTGTACCTGTACACGCCATCCAAGCTCTGTTTGAGTCAATGCCCAGGCGTATCAAGGCCGTTCGTTATTACGGCCATAGGTGGTTGTTCTGGGTACTGATTTCTCAGGATCTATGCACCCAAAGTGCGTCAGAATGTAATCACATGTGAGTTCTAGTATAATATATTTGTCCAATGAATACCCTTTTATCATCTGCATTTCTTCTTGGTGTAGGCACAACACCTGTGCCTGCACAGCATTGTATTCTGTGGTCGGTTCTGCCACAGATCGTCGCCTACCCTACTCCAGAAAGTCGACGAGTCTCCAATCATCACGTTTGGTGGTGAGACATGGACATCCAAGATCTTGTCGGCTACTCGTGAACGCAATGTTCAACTACATGAAAGCCGTGGCATAAGTAATAATAAATTCACACATACTAAACGAAGATTTTAAATGTTTTGCATTTCAAAAATTTGGAAGGAGATCAGTATAAACAACTTCGTTATAACTGGCTGGTTCATCTGTTCTCGTGCAGGAAGAAGCCATACTATCTTCTATAATGCTGTATCAATTAAAACCACCAATTGGATACGGCTATATCATATGGATGCTGTAACCACGTAATTCTACCACTACAATCCAAAATCTGATTTACATTTCCATTTCTTACAGAAATGAAATTCCCATTTCTTTTAATTTAGTTTAATTCCCTGCCCGCAAGGCTATTTTGAGATACGAACCATTGTAGGTGTTAGTCTTTCCTGCCAGAGGCCAGTGAGCTGAGGCTGGGGCGAAGGGGTTTTCACCAGATATTCTGGAGGTGATTACCATTTACTGCATTTGTCTTAGAAGCAAGACAAACCTCATGTTTGTTGGAAACGAGGAAATGAAGCTATTTTTATTTTATATTTTTTCTGGAATGATGTGTTCCAGAAATAAAAAGGAATGATTGGTCAGTAAGCAAGGTGTAACTGCTAAATTTCCTTTACAGAGTTTGAGGACTGGTTCCTTACACCAAAACAAGAAAGACAAGTCTAGTACACATGGACTCAAAAATGCATATTTTAAGAACTACATATCATGGGATCATTTCTACGAATTAATTTTGCTGTCTGGTAATAATTTATTTAATTTTGACATTTACACGAAAGAAGAAATGTAATTTTCATAGTTGTTTTATCAACTACTTCCACCAGTTCCTCTTTCACTTTCGCACACTGGAACTTCAGTTTCTTGACAGCACATCACTTCTGAAAATTTGCAGATATTCATCATTTCATCTTCGTCTCCCCACACCACCTTACGATATAGTAATAATTTCGTGCGCCTCAAAGGCCTGGCTCAGATCTTTCAATGCATGCCACTTTGGCGACTTGCTTGTCAATAACATACATCAGTAACCCCGCTGGGGAAATGGTCCGTGTACGTTACGGTTTCCGGTCACACGTTTTACGACTAAACCACTAGGCCTGGCGCCCGCTTAGGTCACGGTGTGTGATGGAGGGTGCTTCTGTAACAATATGCTTTTGCCTCCTTTTCTTTTCCATTGACGAACGACTTCGGAAAGGATGGCAGCCGGTAAGCCTATGTACGAGGTCGAATTCGTCCGATCGTACATCGTCATTACACCGAGACGTATGTCGGAGAAAGTAATTTGTTCTCTAGCTCTTCTTAGAACATACGCTTCTGGAATTCTAACAGAAAGCTTCCCCGTGATGCACAACGTATCTCTTGCAGCGTATGCCACTGGAATTCATGTAGTCTCCAAACGCTCAGTTATTTGAATGTTTCGCAAATGACTGCCTGAGCTTTCCAATAATTCGTGATTAAAGCGCCTGAGTATGATGTAAGAAAATTAGGAACACTAAACAGAATAGAAAGGTTACGTAGATGGTCTTTCTTTCGTTGCGGGCTCTAATACGAACCACGTTCAGAGAGATATCCAGGATTATATGCAGGTCTACTTTTTATTGCTTGAAATCATTTTGAATTCCTACGATCACAGATTGTGCCCTGTTTCGTAATGGTAATAAGCTCCATATTATTAAGTATTTAAATTGTAACATAAAATGCATTTCATTGATATTTTTTGTTCCTGGTGTTGATAGCGAATATAAGTATCCCTCTCCATTCGTACAAAACTCGCAACTGAATAAAACAGCCGCGTAACAACCTTATAGATGACGCAGACATTCTGCATTGTAAACGGGGTTCATCAAGGGAAATTACTTTCCGAACTGCTTACACAAAGCATGTCTATTGAGAACTATCCAACGAAATCATTTCCACAAACTTTTCACATTGCACCGTAAATGCTTTTAGACTGAAGAATCCTTATTGGATAGTTTTAGGATTTAAATTCTTTGTTAAACAAGTCTAGAAATATACTATGACGAACTGTACTGTTTACCTTGTCTTGCAGCCCGCGAACAAGAAACAATCCAGACGGACGCGTACTGTTCGTAGTTGAGCAGGACACTGTCGGGGTGATAATAAGAGAGATGTACATACACGATTTGCAAAGTGCGATTAGATATGAGAGTAAGGATTACATCACAGGCCGAAAACTAAAGTGTAATCTGCGTAGAGCATCGGCCATGAGCGCCGACCAACGCCAGACCGTGTCATGACTCACACAAGAAATGTGTCAGCCACTTGCAGAAAGTTTACTTTATGAGTCAAGCTCCGATTACGCACATCAATAAAGAGATAATGTGGTGAGGTATGTCTGTCAACACAGGTTTGTGGAAGCTGTTTTATTATCTTGCAGTCGCGTCCATTATCTATCTATCCTTCTTTTGCACCGTAGTTTAATGCACGCGCGCGCGAGAGAGAGAGTTAGTTGAGAGAGAGAGAGAGAGAGAGAGAGAGAGAGAGAGAGATTTGATGACTGGATAAGTGGAGGAGAGAGAGATTGAGGGGCGGGGGGGGGGGGCAGTGAAAAAAATCTGATGAATACTGATTTCTCCTTTTAACATGGAGTATGCTTCAGCTACATACCGGTGAATGTTGCGGCCATATACAAATTTTACTCACATGTACGTGTAGCTCATACACAAAAGACTCACTAAGAATATCTTTAGTTGTGGTCTGTTGGGCATGAAGGAAATAAATAATGCTTCTTGGTATAACGGACAAGCAATTAAACCATACAGAAATACTATAAAAGCAAAATGTTTAACGAATAACTAATTAACGTTTTGTGACGGAATCTGATTTCGGCTCCCCACTGTCGAACTAATAGTTGATTCGTTCTAGCACTCGCTATAAGCACAATTTACGTTCTCATTATAATTGTGTCCATATTCACACAAATAATAAAGAACCGTTTATGAAAAATTTGTCTCAAGACCTGTCTTCGAAAGTGACCATTAACTTCCTTCAGCCGCGCGGTGTAGCCGCGCGGTCTGGAGACCCTTGCCACGGCTCGCGCGGCTCTCCCCCGTCGGAGGTTCGAGTCCTCCCTCGGGCATGGGTGTGTGTGTTGTCCTTAGCGTAAGTTAGTTTTAGTTAGATTAAGTAGTGCGTAAGCTGAAGGACCGATGACCTCAGTAGTTTGGTCCCACAGGAACTTACAAAATGTTTCCAAATTACTTCCGCTACAACTGTACACGTGGTGGTGGTAAACAAGGATTCTTGAGGCACGAAAATGCAGGAAGACATCTCAGGGGTCAGCAGCTCAATTGCTTGTGTTACTTCCTTCTCAAGCGCCATTTTCTGATGATGGAATTCAGTACTGGAATGTGTACATAGTACACGTGTTCTCTTATTCCTCTGAACAACACACGACCAACGTATTCATTCGTCGCAGTGTTTTTGGGGCTTTGACATTCATGTTCGGTAATAAAATCGATGTGTAAGACTGGTAGTGAGATTTTACATGCGAACCAATTAATTTTCGCTTAGCTCACAGCAGTTTGGGAAGGGACACAGACAGACAGACAGACAGACAGACAGAGAAATTACCTGTGAGCGATGTTTGTGTGTGCTTTCTGTAACACGAGACTGGAGTCTGTGCGTGATCTGAAGATGTCGATCTACAGTTTTCAGTCTGACCTTTTTTCAAGCAGTTGCGAAAGTCTCTTAGAGCCAGCGCTATTACACTGATAATTAATTATACAAATTAAGTAAATAGTAGTTACCAGCTCCACATAATGTTTTATACGCTTCACTAGTAGATTCATATTAAATGTAATGTGAAAAATAATGTAGAAACAATTACTTCTCAGTTCTTCTCTGACAATAACGATTTGATTGAAGACTATAGAGGGAAGTCCACTTTTAGCAGATGTCCCAATAGAACATTTGTATATTCACATCGATTAATACAACCACAGTGCATGTAAAGGTATTGTTCCACACAATGAGACAGTATTTCAAGATGCCAGTACAACAATACTACGTGTCAATGTGTCGTGAAAGTTTATAATACTCTTCGGACCATTTCTCTTCTAACATGACCCGATCCGAATATTGCTGGAGTATTTCGGCTCGGTTAGCTCACAAGGGTGGGAACAATAGTCTTTTCTGCGTCGTTCCTGTTGTTACTAAGCACTGCACTTGGCTACATATGGAATGGAATTGTACATAATTCCACTTCGTACCAACCTGGTATGTACGTACCCTTATCTAGACTAATACAATATGGTCAAGGCGACGAGTTATTGGTAACTGGTATCTTCAATGCTTTCTTTTCCTTCGTAAATCCTCATTACATTAACTAAGAGCAAAATCAAATGAGTTAATATAATATTCTATCTGACGTACATAGTGATCCTACAGTTGACACAGCAAGCTATGATCACGCCAACAAGCATGAGCTGGAGCAGCATTATCAGTGAGTAATACTGGCAGTCCCCTTACGAGATAGTGAACAGCGTGATAAAATGAGACTATTTTTGTTGTTAAGTTGTCGTACCATAAGCTTTTACGTAAGACTACTTTCTCGTTACGAAGTGGTAATTTGTGCAGAATACAGTTCATTTTACAGGAAATCTGCAGAAAGGAGGTCAGAATACCTACCGACACATTAACATCATTAATGGCAGGAACGGCTTTCTACGTTATCTTATCCCCTTTACGTACCTATAAAGATTTAAACCAAAACAAGGATCACAGTGATTTCATACGTATTTCTGAAAAAAATGTTCAAATGTGTGTGAAATCTTACGGAACTTAACTGCTAAGGTCATCAGTCCCTAAGCTTACACACTACTTAACCTAAATTATCCTAAGGACAAACACACACACCCATGCCCGAGGGAGGACTCGAACCTCCGCCGGGATCAGCCGCACAGTCCATGACTGCAGCGCCTAAGACCGTTCGGCTAATCCCGCGCGGCCGTATTTCTGCACACGCAACATGTGAGTGTTGGTTCAAATGGTTCAAATGGCTCTGAGCACTAAGGGACTTAACATCTTAGGTCATCAGTCCCCTAGAACTTAGAACTACTTAAACCTAACTAACCTAAGGACATCACACACATCCATGCCCCAGGCAGGATTCGAACCTGCGACCGTAGCGGTCACGCGGTTCCAGACTGAAGCGCCTAGAACCGCACGGCCACACAGGCCGGCTGTGAGTGTAGGGAACAGGGCACTAGACTCAAAGTAAAGTGCAAAAGTTTAGGTGTGAATATGTACAAAACACTAGGAAACTCGAACTTGCGTCCGTATTAAAATGACTGGTAATCCTTCACTGACTTATAATAAAACTTAAATCTAAGACCGAGTAAGGAGCACAGTGCAATGTGGAAACGGGCACGAGAGTGTAGATGTAGATAAAAATCATGCTGTGACAAAAACTGTGATGTTAGTATTAATTTAACTCCCATCTCTTTTTTACAAAAATATGTTTACATTAAAAGATAGTAATCCTAATGATAGGAATAGGTGCAAATAGATTTAAAGAGTAATTGAAATAACATATGCAGATATAATTATATCCACATTCTCTCTCTCTCTCTGTCTCTGATTTTTAAAAAAGTTTAGCTATAGTAGAAGAATTTAGTTGCAATGGTAGCAATAGTTCTTGACAGACATCGAAAGTGTGTTTCACTTAATCAGAGAAAATTATGTGATCATATTGTACAAACTTCCTGCGAAACACGACCTGTAATAACCTCTATACTGTGGATTACAAATGTACATGCAAAAATTAATCTATATGAAATAATAAAGCTTTTTAACGGATGATGAACGAAGACACTGTCACAGGAATGCTACATTCCTTTCCAGGCGACTTATTACTGCCTTTCTGTAGTCTCATTAACTATATTTTCATTCGAATTTGTTCATTTACATTATTTTGATATTTAATAAGTGTCGAAATACCGCATGTAAAGAGCACTTAGATCCACAGTGTGATCAAGACGGCTTTCCTGCTGAGGTTCGAGCCATAGCCAGTGTCACAATCATTTACGACGGCGGTGTACGTATGGAGAGTTTCACTTGTGAATTTCAGTCGAGATACCGTTTCTTGCAGTCGATAGTGCTATCTTATCTGCTGGGGAGATTTCCCACCCTGTTGATGGTGGTGGTGGTGGTGGTGGTCTGATGGTGTGTGTGTGTGTGTGTGTGTGTGTGTGTGTGTCGCATTCCACATAAATACCAATAGATACTGTTAATTTTGAAAATTTGAATTAAAAAACACAGTGTAGGTGTAGTGGACAACAGATTGCAGTTCAGATAGAAATCGCAAATGGCAGCACGTCTGAGTCGTTCAATTTTCAGGGCTCGTACCATTTCCTGTGTTTGAAATAAGTAGCTGCATTACACTATCACAACGAGCAGATCTCATACGACACTGTGGACAGCTTATTGCAAACTTGTTTCGTTGAACTACATTTGCAAACCATGAGCCACCGCACTTTGTTTCTTGGAGAGTACGTTGTGCGTCAGTATAATTCGCCTCTTTTCTAGTCCATTCATGGACGATATATGTGACGAAAAACAGCCGGTACGTTCCCCGGTAGGTTGAAATTTCTCTAATATTACAATAATAATAATAATGATGATCATCGTCATCATGAGAGATGCAGGTGGGTTGTTGTTACCTGTTTCTCCACTGTGGGCCAAGATATTATGACTGCCTGCTTAATAGCTTGTTTGTCCGTCTTCGGAACGAAATACATCACTGTTTCTGCGAATTATGTTCAAAATGGTTCAAATGGCTCTGAGCACTATGGAACTTAACTTCTGAGGTCATCAGTCCTCTAGAACTTAGAACTACTTAAACCTAACCTAAGGACATCACAGACATACATGCCCGAGGGAGGATTCGAACCTGCGAATTAGTCCACAGCTCGTGGTCGTGCGGTAGCGTTCTCGCTTCCCACGCCCGGGTTCCCGGGTTCGATTCCCGGCGGGGTCAGGGATTTTCTCTGCCTCGTGATGACTAGGTGTTGTGTGATGTCCTTAGGTTAGTTAGGTTTAAGTAGTTCTAAGTTCTAGGGGACTGATGACCATAGATGTTAAGTCCCATAGTGCTCAGAGCCATTTGAACCATTTTGAACCTGCGAATTATGTATCCGACAGTTTGTTGGTGGGTTTGTGGAGATATGTGGCGTTAGATGTCTACGCACACGTCACGTAATTCGCGTAAATAACGGGCCGCTGATTTGCGTACGCAGTGACGGTGTCCGATAGGCACCCACATGGATCCCATACGATTTACATCAGGGATATCTGGTCGCTGAGACATCGAAGTGAGTTTAATGTAATGCTCCTCACACCACTGTATCATGGTTGTGGCTCCGAGATGCGGACAACTGTATTGCTGAAAGGTGATATCGCCATTGAGGAAGACATCAAGCATGAAGGGATGCAGGTGGTTCGCAGCTGTCAACGTGTTTTCGATTACTGCCACGTGTCCCATGCAAGCGCAGGAGAATATCTCCCATAGGATAATAGTACGCACACCAGCCTGTGCCCATGGTGCGCTGTTCGTTTCGAGCTGCCGTTCACCTTGACGGCGTTTTTGGATACGACTATAGACCTGGTAAAGCCAAAATACGATTCACCCGAAGAGCCGACACGTTTCCATTGATCGACTGTCCAGTGCCCACTGCAATCGTAATTTACTACCTTGAAAAACCAGGCGAAGTTGCAAATTTCACTTTTGAATTTCGGGCCGAGACCCATTTTAAAATCATCGTAACATATTCAAAATGGTATTTCCGAAAATTTTAAAAACTTGTCAAAACTGTGCAAACCAACAGTTACAGCACATAGTGATTTCATCATAATCAGCCAGCCGAAGTGGCCGAGCGGTTCTAGGAACCGAACGACCGCTACGGTCGCAGGTTCGAATCCTGCCTCGGGCTTGGATGTGTGTCATGTCATTAGGTTAGTTACATTTAAGTAGTTCTAAGTTCTAGAGGACTGATAACCTCATAAGTTAAGTCCCATAGTGCTCAGAGCCATCTGAACCAGCCATCGTAATCGACACGCAAGGTGTCCAATGTGGCGTCAACTGAAAAGACTTGCAACTCGGTAGCCGAACTTTCCCAGATGGGGAGAAGTTTTGCTTTATTTTAAAGCATCCTCAGTGGTAACTGTAACAACACAGCTTTTTGTGATACTTTTGTTTTATCTTCAGCAACAGTTCGCATTCTCCACTTACTACTATAAACAGTTTTTATTCTTTTCGTTATTCACGGGATTTCTTTTTTTCTTTGTTTAATGCAGTCTTCATCTTCCACATTTATGTGGTGAGTTTTTGCACAAAGCACTTTAGTTGCACTTAACATATTCCCGCTTTTATGTTGGGAAGTATCATTGTCCTCTCACCATTTCGCGTGTATCGCTTCGCTGTTGAAGGGATGAGTTCGTATTTTGTTTGTCTGATGCTCATATCAATTTAATTGTTTTGCCTAATTTCTTTGCCTATTAATTCTCTTCTTAGTCCTTTGTTCATGGTGTTCAGGGTTTTCTCTGTTCTTGAGAACAGTATGTTCCCCGATTCTATGGCCAGATTTTCTATGAATGTTCATTTTTTTCCTTTTTACATTGTGTTTTCAACCTTTCCGTAGTAGCTGTGTTTTTTTTGTCTTTAAGTTAGTGTCCATGAGGTTTATGAGGCGTGAGTAGAACATGGCGTATTCGATCTGGCCTCCCCCCATGAACCATGGACTTGCAGTTGGTGGGGAAGGCTTGCGTGCCTCAGCGATACAGATAGCCGCACCGTAGGTGCAACCACAACGGAGGGGTATCTGTTGAGAGGCCAGACAAACGTGTGGTTCCTGAAGGGGGGCAGCAGCCTTTCCAGTGGTTGCAGGGGCAACAGTCTGGATGATTGAATGATCTGGCCTTGTAACTTTAACCAAAACGGCCATGCCGTGCTGGTACTGCGAACGGCTGAAAGCAAGGGGAAACTACAGTCGTCATTTTCCCGAGGACATGCAGCTTTACTATATCGTTAAATGATGATGGCGTCCTCTTGGGTAAAATATTCCGGAGGTAAAATAGTCCCCCATTCGGATCTCCGGGCGGTGACTACTCAAGAGGACGTCGTTATCAGGAAAAATAAAACTGGCCTTCTACGGATCGGAGCGTGGAACGTCAGATCCCTTAACCGGGCAGATAGGTTAGAAAATTTAAAAAGGGAAATCGATAAGTTAGAGTTAGATATAGTGGTAATTAGTGAAGTTTGGTGGCAGGAGGAACAAGACTTCTGGTCAGGTGAAGACAGGTTTATAAATACAAAATCAAATAGGGGTAATGCAGGTGTAGGTTTAATAATGAGTAAAAAAAAGGAATTACAAACAGAATAATGAACGCATCATTGTGGTCAAGATAAATACGGAGCAACGCCTACCGCAGTAGTACAAGTTTATACGCCAACTAGCTTCGTAGATGACGAAGAGATTGATGAAATGTATGATGAGAGAAAAGAAATTATTCAGGTAGTGAAGGGAGATGAAAATTTAATAGTCATGGGTGACTGGAATTTGATAGTAGGAAAAGGATGAGAAGTAGTAGTAGTAGTAGGCGAATATGGGAAGGGGGAAAGGAATGAAAGAGGAAGCCGCCTGGTAGAATTTTGCACTAACACTTGGTTCAAGAATCATGAAAGAAGACTGTAAACATGGAAGACGTCTCGAGATACTGGAAGGTTTCAGATAGATTATATAATGGGAAGACATAGATTTAGGAACATGATTTTAAATTGTAAGACATTTGCAGGGGCAGATGTAGACTCTGATCACAATCTATTGGTTATGAACTGTAGATTAAAACTGAAGAAACTGCAAAAAGGTGGGAATTTAAGGAGATGGGACCTGGATAAACTGACCAAACCAGAGGTTGTGCAGAGTTTCAGGGAGAGCATTAGCGAACGAGTGACAAGAATGGGGGAAAGAAATACGATAGAAGAAGAATGGGTAGCTTAGAGAGATGATATAGTGAAGGCAGCAGAGGATCAAGTAGGTAAAAAGACGAGGACTAGTAGAAATCCTTGGGTAACAGAAGATATATTGAATTTAATTGATGAAAGGAGAAAATATAAAAATTCAGTAAATGAAGCAGGCAAAAAGGAATACAAACGTCTCAAAACTGAGAGGGGCAAAATGACTAATCATGGATGGCTAGAGGACATATGTAAGGATGTAGAGGCATATTCGATTAGGGGCGATATGATACTGCCTGCAGGAAAATTGAAGAGACATTTGGAGAAAACAGAACCACATGTATGAATATCAAGGGCTCAGATGGAAACCCAGTTCTAAGCAAAATAGGGAAAGCAGAAAGGTGGAAGGAGTATATAGAGGTTCCATACAAGGGCGATGTATTTGAGGACAATATTATGGAAATGGAAGAGAATGTAGATGAAGACGGAATGGGAGATACAATACTGCGTGAAGAGTTTGACAGAGCACTGAAAGACCTGTCGGAACATGGCCCTGGGAGTAGACAACATTCCATTACAACTACTGATACCTTGGGAGAGCCAGCCCTGACAAACCTCTACCATCTGGTGAGCAAGAAGTCTGAGACAGGCGAAATACCCTCCGACTTCAAGAAGAATGCAATAATTCCAATCCCAAAGAAAGCAGGTGTTGACAGATGTGAAAA